>NW_024426996.1:63659616-63761762 GCF_017311325.1 Ursus maritimus
AAAAAAAAAATAAAGCTAAAACCTTTTATGTAGCTGTTTCTGAGGAAGAGCTTCACTCCCTAACACCAACAATGAAATTGTCTGGTGAAAAAGCAAGATGTTCATGTTTCTCCATGCTGATCGTGATGCTTCAGGCATGGGCTTCGTGCAGCGTGGGGAGTCCAGCAGGGCTCTTACACAGTCGGTAATCCAGGGTATGCTGCAGAAATATATAATTTTGCGTAACACTCTAAGAGACTTTATTTTCAGCATTGCTGAATTTCTTTTTTTCACACTGAAAAAGGAGGCACACCATCTCCCGCAACTCAGCTTCTTGCCAAGATGTGACTTAAATAGCATGAATCACCTCCACCCCACCTTTTGGCTGAATCAAAGTTTCAGTGAATCAAAGATCTGAATTAATGAGACCAAAATATTTTCTTGAGAAATTTTTGAAAATTGAAATGACCAAGAGGTCACATGACACAGCTTTGTTATTTGTGTGGGAATAATAATAACCTCTTAGATGCCTCAGTCTTTGAAACACGTTCTTTTCCTTAGTAATTGATCTTAGTGTTCACACATTGCTTGAGGAAGTATGGAGAGGCATCTTATGCTGTACTTTTCTTGCATCAAATGTACTCTTCATGGCTGTGTTTCATCTGCCTAGAGTCAGCCTACTCCTCTCTCCCATCTCCTTTCTCAACCAAAAATATAATAAAAAATGTTTTAAAATGCTTATCAACTCACGCTTACTTAACATTCTAGAATGTAATATTAGTTATATTATTTCTAAGCTTGAGCTCTGAAGTCAGACCAATGTAAGGTTGAATCCTGCTTTGCTATTGACCAGCTGGATAAGCTCAGATATATTTCTGCTGTAGAGCCTCCATTTCATCACCCTTAAAATGGGATTGCAATAGTAACTTTTTTTCTACAATAATTATGAAAGTTAAAGGAGATAATCTACCCAAATCCCTTGGCAAAGTGGCTACCATATCAAAAGCACTCTGTCAAACTTAGCAATTATTATTCTTGTTATAAAGGTATTTCTATTGAGGCCAGAATCATGACAATGCTATTCATGATCCCATTCATGCCAACTTACTAAGGAGTAAAATATAGAAAGAGAAGATAAAAAATTATCTTATTATCAGTTAAAATTATTGTTTACGTAGTAAAGCAAAGATATTTAGAAAAACTAAAAACTATTAGAAAAAAGGAGAGTTGAGTTAGTTGATTCAATATAAAACAAATATACAAAAATTAACAATTTTATGGCATAGTGGTGATAACCAGTTAGAAAATATGAAGATAAAAATCATTCAATATAGTATTAAAATATAAACGATCTAATAATAAATTTATCAAGTGATAACGCACATTCTGTATGAAGAAAACAATAAAACCAACAGGGGACATAAAAGAGAACTTGGATGTATGCAAAAAGGTGTCATCTTCCTCGAGAGGAGGAATCAATACTGTCAACACTTCAATTTGCTCAGGTGAATGTACATGTTCAATGTAATTTTAATTAAAATGATATTGCTGCTATTGTTTTCTGGAAACTTTACCAAGTGTTCTAAAGTTCATCTTGAACAATAAGTAGAATGAAAGTCAAAAACTATTTAGGAAGACAAAGCAGGCTTTTCTCTAGAAGATACTGTAATGTACTGTATACTTATGGTAATTAAAACAGCATGTTCTGGAGGAAGAACCAACAGACGAATGGGTTTAAAATAAACCAGAAACAGACTCTAGTAAAAGTAAGAGTTTAGGATGTGGATGTGGTCAAGTTTACATTATCTATTAGTTGAGGACCTAACAATAATGCAGTAAATGGTATTGAATCACCTGATTGGGAGAACATATTACAAATTAAATTCCAGAGAGAAAGAGTAAAATGTAAAAAATCAAAAACATATAAATGAAAGAAGAAAATATAGGATAATATTTACCTAATCTTGGAATGGGAAGGCTTTCTAAGCATAAAGGAAAAAGGTGATAATTTTGATTGTGTAAAAATTTAAAAATTCTCTGTCAGAAATGTAATAAACAAAACCCAACAAATAAAGTAAAAAAAAATCAACAAATCTGATCTAAAAAGCTTGATATCTTAACAAATTGAGAGTTTGTAAGATAAGAAATAACTTAATATTCCACTAGAAAAAAGTGAATTTGGTCCATAAATGATTAATCAGAGATATATGTTATCAATAAATACATGAAAAAACTGTAGTTTTGTCAGCATAGAAATCCAGATCAAAACAATAATGAAACACAAGGGTTGATGATTTTGAGAAGTAGTCATGTTGGTGATGATGTTGGTGATGATGGAATGAATCCTATGCAGCTATTGCCTCTGCCTTTTTAGGAGAAAGTATAAATTGTTACTAATTTTCTGGAAATTAACTGTATAACATGTATTAACGGCTTAAAAATTTAAAACTTGATTTAATATGATTTTAGAATTAGGTCTTCAGGAAGTTATCAGAGACAAATATAAAGCTTCTTGTAAAAAGATTTTTATTTTGATGTTTGTAATAAAGTTTAACTCATCATAAATTTCCAATTATAGGTTAATGGTTAGACGTACTATGCTACAATCAGCAAAAATGGTGTTTTCAATATTTAATGTAAGAGAGAATGCTTTTGATACAGTATTAAGTGAAAATAATGGAAAATATACTTTAGATTAAATAGGGTACCTGAAAACCAACAAAAGGCAGGTAAGACATCAAAAAAGTTTTAAAAAGTTTAAAACCCGTAGAACAAAAAGAATGACAGAGGAGATGACATTGGTGAAGAAATGTCAACTACACTGTGAAAGCTCAAAGAATAAACAAATGGTGACTGACTTGGCACAACATTAAAATAATAGTGAGGCTTGTAAGGGTAGGAATCAACAAAAAGCAGGTTGTTTTGCACTGCCAGATTCAGGAAATGCTCAGGAACTGGATGTGCCAGCTATCTTAGACGGTGAGGGTGTGGGATGGAATAAAGAATAGGTAAGCAAATGGAAAGTATACTGAAAAAAGCAGAGAGACCAGCTCCCTTCTCCCAGTGGACCAAGGCAGAAACAGTTAATACCTAAAAAAGTTGAGCCAGAAAAGATCTGGATCTGGGGACAATCAAGCACCATGAAGGAACTGGTAATATACAATAATGAAAATAAGGAGATTTTAAGTGAAAATTTGCATAGGGAACAGTGAGACCCCGGTACTCTCATCTTCTCCAAAGTGTTGGCAACTTACCATATTGTTTGCCAGGGAGGAGAGCAAAGGAGTCCTCTCTGGGGAATGAGCAAAGTCCAGGGGCCAGCCCAATAGAAAAGGCCTCCTATGAAAAGGTCAGCTCTTCTCCATGTCACACTGCAGTAAAGCCCACCACTTGTACCTCCTTCCCATAGTCCTGGAACTTCCAGTCAGCCTTGGATGGTTTACTCTTAAATGGAGCAGATGACTAGATATTACTGGAAGCAATATGAAATACCTCTAATATGAAAGAGAGAGAGACTAAAACAGAAATAAAAAATACTTGGAACAAATTAAGGCAATGCAGAACAGAAAAAAAAATCCCATTAAATAAAACCCTAATTAATTTTGGGAAGTAAGACAATATATTGCATTCATGATACAACAATGGACCACTGTGGAAGAAACATTCAGAAAACCAGAATGGGCTCTTGGAAATTAAAAATAAAAGCTGAAATTAAACTGAAGAGTTGGAAAATACATTTGAGAAAAATCCCTGAGGAATTAGGTAAAAAAGACAGATAGAAAATAGGAAAGAAAAAAAAAAACAAAACAAGAAAATTTGAGGAGCAACCTAGGAAGTCCAACATTCAAATAATAGGAATTTCAAAAAGAAATACCAGATAAAATGAAAGACATAAGTTTACAGATAGAAGGGTCTATTCACTTAATGCCAGAATGAGTGAAACACACGCAGACACACACAGGCACAGATACACACACACTTGGATATATCACTGAAATATTTCAGAACAGTTGTAATAAACTTATTGAATGATTCCAGGGGGAAAGAAGTCCATGCACAAAGGATTGAGAATCAAATTGGAAAACACCACTTAAACTAGAAGAGATTGGATATTATCTTCAAAACGTTAACTGAGTCTCAATCTAGAAGTCAATATCCTGCGACCGCGTCTTACTAACATGAGAATACAAATAATAGGTATTTATAAGATCAACTAGGATGATAAATGTAAAGTTGATCAAATTTTGGAGTAGGATCATATATTCTCAGATTACGAGGTCTTTACAAATTCTCAGAAAGTTACTAATGAATGTGCTCCAGAGAAATAAAAGAGTAAACCAAGAAAGAAGATAAGGGTTCCGGGAAATAAGAGGTCCAAACCCAAAGAGAAGCAACACATAGTCTGGCATAATGGCAAGAGAGAGCTCTAGGAAGTCAGCTATGCTGAATGCCTGGAGAGAAGCAAGTCCAAATCACAGCAGGAAAATTAAGCACTCCCGGAGGGATGCCTCTTAGAAAAATGGAACTGAACAGTTGTCTAATCCGAACATACTGAGAGGTATTTTTCAGCTCTGACATAGAGTTTGTCATTGAATCAAAAATAAAGTAAATAAAAGATTAAGGCAACTTTTTAAGTTCCAGGGAAAACAAGAAAATATGTAAGAAAGTAAATTTAAAATTTAATTATGAGACACTATGTAGCTCTGCAGTGAACAAAACTTAAATGATTATAATAACCAAAACATTATTTAACAAAAACTATGAAATTACTCTATTTGGAAGAATGAAGGGCGAGGACATGCATGTGACAGAGTAGGCGTGGTGTAAGACCTCATCCTTGCCTTCCATACCTGCAATTCAGTAGATAAGATCTGATGCAACAATGTGGTTAGATGGACAATTGTGATTTACAGGAAGGGAAGTGAATCCAGGTGTTGGATGATTTGGTCAAGGTTTCACGGCAAGCTCATGGTAGAGCAGGAACTAGAATCTAGTAGTCTGATCACCCAGGATTGGTACTGAACTATGGCAGAAAGGTCTGTCAAAAAAATATGCTCTGCTTTTCTTGGCTTTTCCTACACTTCCAAGTTGGATGATTCAATACAAGTTTCTCTCTCCGTAAACGAGTATTGAATTAAAATAGGTAACCAGTGATTTTTTTATTATGTGTCCCATGTGTGTTTCATTCTAAGAGGCAGGAATTGTGCTGTTGAGGAAACTATTTTGTAAGAAGAGGCAGAGTTTGTATATAAACGGTGATTCAAGTGGGCTGGCTTTGTTGTTACTCTGGGCCTGGGTTTGAGGGCTGACTCATCCAGTGACGAGTTGTCTGATCTTGGGTGAACTGCTTCACCTGTCCAAGCTTTGGTCTTCTTATCTGCAAAATGGGTATAAAAATAGTAGGCATCTCATGGGATTAAAGCAGACGATGAATTTGAAGGGATGTATATAGTGCTTTGCTCACGGACGAGCTTAAGACACGTTAATGGTTGTGGTAGCAGCGGAAGCATGGTTGTGGGGTAGAGAGCAGGGGGAGCAGTTGAACCCCATAACCCACCACAAATATTGTACCTTTGGAACATAATTGTAATGTTAACATTACATTACATGGCTGTTGGGAGCAATGACATAACAATGTGAGAGGACCATGGAGATATATAGGGAAACTAGTCAAGATGGTGTGGTGCTAATTTTAGGTCTATTAGATGCCTCAGTAAACACTAGTGTGGGTTAAACCTGGCCCTGCCTCTGACAGTGGTATTTAACAACTGAAGCATTCAGAACTAGTAGTTGTGCTAGTTGTAGTAGTAATAGAAATATATTACGAGGTTTGTTATCTTTCCCAGTTATCCACAGAGTATTTCATGAGACGTCTCAGAATACAAAAGTAGGTGCAAGAATTATTGAAAAATTCCATAGGTGTCAGTTCTGAGAAGTCGTTAAGCAAAAGTGGGATGCTTGGCCTTAATCCCTGCCCTTAGAGGTGGCCCTGATGGAGACGACTGGGAATCACACATTTTTACAAGGAAGCAGAATGGACCGCTAGGTTGCTTGGTCTACAGTGTGAAGCCCGTGCAGCAATTTTCTTGTTTTTAAGAAACACACCAGTTGTGGTACAGGGGATTTTCAAAACATCATGTATTTATTGTTCGATGATAGGCTCCGTTCTCTGATATATGAGGTGGAGATGGGCTCCTGTAAACCTGAAGGTTTCTGCGGACCGGGGAGTGTTCGTCTTCCTCTCTACGGAAATGTTGCGTTTCTCTCTCATTGAGCCGCCTGGCTTCTGGGACTTGAAGGGAAGAGAGGGCATGCCTTGGTATCTCTGGAACAAAGAGCTGGAATGTATGGGGGTGCCAGGAGGATCTGCCTTCCTTCTGCTCTCAGGGGAAACAGTCTCAGCCCCTTAGGGAAGGTGGACTCTTCGCATTCATAGTACTCTGCTCATGCTTACGATTCACGTATTTGGGCAACTATTTGGGCCCTGGGCAAATATTTTCAGTCAGTGGGAGTTACCCAGGGAGAACACTTCATCCAAGGTCCAGAGAATTCTGTGAAGGAATGAAAGGCAGATCTCATAGGAGGAAGATTCGGGGACGTAAGGAGGGAAAAGGGTCATGCGGAAGATGTGGTGTCCATGGAGAAAGGTGGGAGAAAGAAGGAAATTCGAGGGAGAAGGCAGCTTAGCTAATATGCTGCCCATGTTATAGCTTCCATTTCATTCTCACCGCCAACCTGCAGCTATAAATCTGTCATTGCTGCCATTCACAGATGAGGGAATGGAAGGAGGGAGAGGGGGGTTCTCTGTGGGATGCCCACGCTCCCGCAGGTAGCAGCAGGCAGTGTCTTCTCAGGGCTCTCTGGCCCCAGAGGCTATTGTCTTCCTTCCTCCATGGGAGAAAAAAGTAAATTCCTTTCTCTTCCAGATATCTCCCCATTACTAGAAATCCTCTATACTGGCGTTTTCCCTTCCCAGTGTTCACTGGGCCGATCCCTTTTTCCTTCCGGTAATGATCTGCTTCTAGGGAAGCTTCCATGCAGGCAAGGAGGAAAATCTGGGCATCCTCCATATCTCTCTTTGGGTGTGCTGCTGGGTACCCACAGGAGCCATCAAGGGGTCTGAAGGCATCACAGCTCTTCCCTGCCCTTTCTCCTGCACCCCACAGAGTCACAATCTCCAAATCGAGACCCACGATTGGTCAGGATTGCTTGTAAAGAGAGGCCAGTTGAATGCTAAGCAGTACACCAAAGAGTCCAAATCCTGGCTCTACCTCTTAGAAGCTGTGAAAACTTGACAATGACTCAACCTCTCTGTGCTGCCCTCTGTTTCCCAATCTGTAAGATGCTGACAGTAACAGCAGCTGCCTCACAGGGCTTTTGTGTGGAATAAGAAAATCACATCATCGCCGGCATCATCATTCTGTCACTGCCACCTCCAAAGAGTGTGCACATAGTAGGTGCTCAGGGCATGTTGGCTCTTTTCTCCTGCGATTGGTTTCACCTGCTGGAAGTTTGGATTTGCAGGAATGGGGGTGATGGAAGGGAGGGGTCAGAGTTTGAGAGAAGGAAAGGCAGAAATAAGAACAATCCTTGTGAGCCTAAGCTCCCTCCAGGCTTGATGTTTGACTCCTGAAAGCATTCCACCAACCTCGCTCACACATAAAGACACACACGTACACACACATACAAGTGTCTCTCCATTTTTTTTATGCATAAAGTCTACAAAGTCTGAAATCTGTTTTTCTCCACAAAGCTGAAAGCTTTGTGGATCGCTTTCTGTACTGAATGAAAGAAGACATTGGGGAACATTTTTAAAAGATGCCTGGGCCTCCCTGGTGTCCTTGCAGCTTTTTTCATACATCTCTAATGGGTATCTATAGCTGGACTTAAATTTGTGACTTAGTACAAATCAGTCATTGGGACTCTGAGTGCTTTAAGGAACTTCCACCCCGTGACTTTCCTTTAACAATTCTCCCTGGGACATGTGATACCCTGTGTGGCTACGCGGTGCCGACATTTCTACCTGGTTTTGTCCCCCTGGTACCAATAGGACCTTCCAGGAGTCACTGAATTTTTCCAGTGTCTCTGAGCCAGGCCGAGTCACCCTCAGCCTTTTAAAATACCAGGGTCTTTCAGGCAGTCATGGGGTGAAACGTTCAGGCTGCTTGAGGGTGCCTGAAGAAGTCTTCATGTGCGTTTCGAGAAGGGTTGTTAGAAATCTTTGATCACGGGTGCACAGGGCCTGGAGTCACCACTGAAGGGGTGTTAGTGTCCTGGGGGAAAATGGCTAAGCCAGTGAGAATCAAGTTTCTCTCTGTGTGTGCGTGCCTTTGAATTCCTCATTTTCAGATATAGAAGAGCCAGTGATTATATCACCAATTAAATCAGTGGAAAAAAATCTATAAAACTAAAGAAACACTGTTGTCGTTGAATAATATATGTACATAAAACTGGAGCGATTCGCAAATGCAGAATTCTAATGTTATATTAGACGGTGGGAATTGCAAAGCCTGCATTCCTATTTCCGTTACAGCTCTGTTTCCTTTCAGCTGGAGGAAATGTTTCCCTTAACAAAAACCTCTAATGCTTTATTTTAGCCTAGAGGGATAAATCTCATACAAGATCTGTTTTAAATGCTTTTTTGAGGTTTTGGAGAAATAAAAGATTTTTATTTTAATCTCATTAATTTTTTTTTTTTTCTGGGAGGACTCAAACATAAATGAACTTTGAAAGTTGAAACTTTCCACCTGCCTGGTTCCCAGTGAGGAGACTGCTCACGAGCTGAGAATTGTTCAGAGAGAAAATGAGAGAATAGAGAGGAGATGGAGGTATGGAATCTGGCATTGGATGAGACTTCAGGGTCACTCAGCCCCACGTGGTCGTCTCAGTGACCCTTGGGAAATGCATATAAAATCAGTGAGCATGTCTAGAATCCAATGCTAGATCTAGCCCTGTCAATCAAGCTATCAATTAGAAGTAATCTAAAGCCCCCTCTAGCTTCAATTAAAAATTTTAAAAATCAAAATGATATGTGCTTACGATAGTTTCTTTAAAAAGTCAAATGGTTCAAAGGGACTTTTAATGAAAACCAATTGGCCCACTTTGAGCCCTATTCCTTGGGGCAGATACCATTACCCCTTGCTGATTCCCAGGCCAGAACAAAACAAAACACAAACTTAAATATTATGACCAAATACTGCTGTTTAATTCTTCCAGTTGTCATATGATTCAAAATAACTAATTAGAATCAATGAGTGAGCTATCTTCAGAGAATTAGGGTATGTGAGGATGGAAACGCTCCTCGTGATCTGAACCAGCTCAATATAATTTTAAATGAAGAAAGTCGAGAGAGGTGCTGTGACTTGTCCAAGGTCAAACAGTTAGTTTATGACACTCTACAAAAACTCTAAAAAAAACCCAACCCGGGTCTGATGCCCTTTCCCCTCTACCATCCTGCTGCTCGGGATGAGTTTTGACACAATTCAGGCACATCCTGAACAGGGCTGTGATAAACTAGGTCTCTTCTTTAGACAGATCAATGATTTTTAAATGCTAGTTAACATGAATGCAATGGCAATGATGCATTTGTCACTTAGAGACTCCTCCAGATTATAACGTACCTGTAAAAAATCATAATGTACCTGTAAAATTGACCCAGTTTGGCAGGAAAAAAAGAAATAGGTAAATCAGAACAGGAAAAATAAAGCATCATTGATACAAAGAACTATGTAACATTAGGAAGTATAATTGGTAGGAGCTTTCCAATGTTAATAGTGAGTTCTAGTAATGTCTTTCCATACTTGATGGTTCCTTCAGTTTGTCATTAGGTGTGGAAACAGAGTATTGGTGGTTGAGGAATTATGGAAGATAATGTAATAGCCAGACTGCAGGACTCTGAGAATATAATGATTGAGGAAATAAAAACTGGAATTTGGTGTGTGTGTGTGTATGTGTGGGGGAAGCTATGTATGTACATGGAGGTGATGATGGTAAATCAGAGGCAAGAGTGTTCTGGAATTCTACGAAGCATCTTTAACAGAGGCTGACACATTTGAAATCTAGTCTTAAGTTCAGAAAGAGTTTGACCAGGGAGCAGCGAGGCCAGTTAGGTCAGTTTCACAAACAGAAAGAAAACATAATTGGCCTAGACACATGGGGTTGGCAAAATTATTCCTGTAAAGGACCAGAGGGTAAATATTTTGGGCTCTGCTGGCCATAAGGTCTCTGTTGCAATTATTCAACTCTGCTGTGGGAGCACAGAAGTGACCACAGACAACATGTAAACAAGTGCTCATTGCTGTGGTCTAAGGAAACTTTACTTATGGTCACAGAAACTTGAATTTTATGTTCTTTTCATATGTCACAGAAAATTATTCTTCTTTTAATATCGTTTTCAACCACTTAAAAATAGGAAAACCATGCTTCACACATGGGATGCCCAGAACCAGACGGGTGGCTGGATTTGGCCCACGGGTCGTAGTTTGCTCACCACTGGGCTAGCCAAACAAAGGGTTAGGGTCTATTACTTAAGAAATGATTCTGCTGTCCCAGCAAACAAGTAGAAGGGAACTGCCACTTTTCTTTCTCCCTAATTTTGTGGTTTCCGGAATCTAAGTACTCTCTGTTTTGCTTTGTTTTCCATAGACCAGCAGTCTTGACAGAAGACAGAGTAAGGTCTGTGTGTGATCTTTTCACTCTAATAGCCCATTTCCTGATCCACAAAGCACTCCAGTGGATAAAACAAAGAGGGTTCTTTACTGCATTGTACGGACCATTTGCTGAACAGGTTTGCCATCATGCCAAAGGTATAGCACTTCTAAAGATTTTTGCTGTTCTGAAGTGCATTCTGCATTCCGATAGCTCTGTGTAGGGTGCTCACTGGTGGGGAAGCCTTGCCTCCTTGTACTCTGGGTTCTAACTTCCTCCCATATGTCAGAGGGGCTCTACTTTGCCAGTAAACCCCAGAAGTGCACTCAGTGAGGAATGTCGGCTACATCCCTCACTGGTCACTGACATCCCTCCTTTGTACTTAGTCTAATTCACATTTCCAATCCCTATACTTTTGATTGATTCCTGGCCCTGTTTGTGAGAGTAATACCATATACTAATGGTGTGCCTTCAAGGGGACAAGTTTCTTCCTTATAAAACTCTGGTTCGGATGGCAAAGTGAACTCAGGGAAGTCACGCAGGTAGAAAGTGGTGGAATTATGGCTCAGAGACAAACTGGACTCCAGATGCATAGCTCCTTCTGTTCAGCCATGCAGCTTGCCTCTGGTTTAGAGTTTATAGGGCTTGGGATCTAAAGCCACTTGTAAACTTTCATTTGATGAGGTCAATTATTCTTAAAATTTATTGCCAGTGGAGAGTGTTTATGCATTTTATTAATGTGTTTGCTTCCTCCTAAGCAAAAGTCATTGACTTGAGTGTAGGAGGGCATCTCATGCCTTAGAGAGTGAAAAATGAATACCCACATTCAAATTTGTTGAGCAATTAGCTCCTTTTCTTCTGTTGACCTGGGAATTTTTGCCTTTGGACATTGAAGGAAATAGATACTTAAAGAAACAAGAGAATTTAAATAAGAGATTAGAACATAACTTGAAAATTAAGTTCCTCAGAATCTCTAGGACGAATAGAGATATGTACAAATTCCTGCTACCCGAGCCGACTTATAAATTACTTGATTTCCTTCCAAACATGTATTCATTCCACAGGTAGAGGCCAGTAGTATTTCCTTCTTCTTTATTTTGCCAAAATGTTTGGAAAACCCATGCCCTTAGAAATGCCCTGGCAAATTACTGGGGAAGACAAGATCTGATTATTGGCCTAAGAAACATGCAAGGTTGTTGGAAAAAACAAGAGAGCTTGGAAAAATTCAATTATAATACAAAGCTATATGACCAATGCCAACAAGAAAGGTAGATATGTTAAGTTGGAAGGGATTTCAAAGAAGGAACAGGTCCATGTAGACTCCATGTCTGGAAAAGACTTCATGAAAAAGCACAGATTCGACATAAGCCCCAGGAATGGGTAGGATTGGAATAGACAGAGGAAATCAGTATTTTTTGAGTGTGTATTGTGCTGGGCACTGAAGTTAGTCATTTAATCTTTACCAAACATCAGTATTACTATATCCACTCTGAAATTGAGGAAACCAAGGCACCCAAGAGAAGTAGGATAGCTCAGTGGTTAAGATTTCCTGGTGTTGGTTCTAGGCCTGACTGTTAACTAGCCATGTGATCACATGCAAGACACTGAACCTTTCTTTTCCTTAGTTTCTTTCTTTGAAAAATGGAGATCAGAGGATAGGAGGGCTACCTGACTGCTACGTCTTCTCCTCTTTGGTTGCCAGGGCTGGTTTGGACAATCTGGCTGGCTAGGCGGTGTCCCTTTCCTCCCTCACCGTTCCGTGTGTGTCCCTCCCAAAGCCGTGTGCTCAGCTGGAGAGTATGCCTTTCGCTGGTAGAGGAGGACTGCTCTTCAGTCAGGCGTAGATGAGGAGCTGTGCTCCCTTGCTAGACCCTCCAAATAAGCTTCCAAAGTCCTGCCTTCTTTGGGGAAAAAAAAAAAGATCATAACAGTACTTGCCTGTAGTGTTCCTATGAAGTTTGAATGGGTTAATTCATGTCAAGTGCCGGCACATACTAAATGCTCAGTAGAGCCCAGGTGTGGTTATTACTATTGTCGCCAAGCACCTTGCCCAGTAGCGAGGCTGAGATCAGAATATAGATCTGATCCTAAGTGTGCACTCGCTTCTGTACTGCCCAGTGGTGGAAAGGGTCATGGGGGATCCAGCGCCAGCAGAAGGCTGGAGTGCCGAATGAGGTACGGTGAAGGTACCATAATGGTCCGTGGGGAGAGCGTCATGATGTAGAGGATTTGGGGTGGTGAGTGGCATGAGGGCAAGTTGTAGGGCTAAGTACTAGTGTAACCATTCAGGGCAAGATACACTGCTCACTTAAGCACTTTGGCCGAGCTATCACTAGGTAAATGTTACGGCATACCTTTTTCTTGATTTCAGTTCGGGCCAGGTCTGTGTGTCCTGTTCTGATACCCTGTTCCTCCCACCGTATACAGACGTGTGCACCTGTACACCCCAAGGTGCTGAGCATAAAGTCCAAGCCCTAAATGTCACAGAGGCTAAGCCACTAAGCCACACATACCTCTCTCGTCTGGGCTCTTGTCCCCTCACTTGGCTCCGGTCATAGAGAATTAATTTGCAATTCCCCAAAGCCCACTGGAGTGTAGGCCTTGGGAAGGCAGGACCACGGCCATCCCACCCCACTGTCACCCTACCATCTGGGCTGGTGCCTAGTACCTAGTAGGGGCTCAATGAATGGTGAAGAAGTGAAGGCATGTGAGGTCCTTCCGCACCTCTGGACTTTGGCATATACCGTTCCCTCTGACTGAAACAGTTTTCCCACCTTCTGGTTGCTTGTTAGTTTTGTTCGTCACCGCTTCCAGAAGGCATGTCCTGCTTCTTTCCCCCTAGTTAATCCTTCCTTGGCATTTATCACATTGCCCTGCGATTCCTTCTTTGTTAGTCTGTCCACGTCATTAAACTCTAGCTGCCAGGAGGGCAAGGCAGAGGTTGTCTCACTCAGCACCTCACACCCGGTGCCTCGCCAAGTGTCAGACCCTCAGGAGGGCCCAGAACCTGTCTGTGAACACAAGTGAGTGTGCACGCCACGTGCGCGCGCACCCACGTCCTCCCAGGAGCTGTTCTGTTCTGGCCCCTCCGGGAGAGTGAGTCACCGAGGTACGTACCAGGTGACTCAGGACAGTGGCAGATGTCTCTCTCCTCCTTTTCTGGCAGCGGGGGAAGCACGGCTCAGCCTCCACAGTCACCCTGGCAGTCGGAATTCAGAGAAATGAGCAGCTGACAGCAGAAGCGAGGAGCCTGAGCCTGGAAGTCCGTAATCAGCCTTGGGACTTTTAATGAGTGTTCTCCAGAGCAGAGTCGCTAACAAACCATCCTGGACTCCCTTGATCAGTTTAATTGGAGGACAGACGGTCTTAAACATTTTAAAAAGCTGACAGAAGGATCGAATTCCCAAGGCTTTCCCTCTAGCTAAACGTGTGCTTCCGAAGCTCACTTTCTTGGACACGTGCAAGGCCTGCATTTTGACCTTTAGTGGATTCGAGATCGCTGTGTTCCCGGCTCTGTTTCTGAGCATGATCTTTATTTTGTCCTTTTGAGCACCTACGGACTGATGTCCAGATTCGCCGTTCATTCTGAGGTCTTGCTGCTGGAAATATATTTGAGAGAGGGATCTCTTTGGGGGCATTTCGATGCCTGCATATGCCACAGATTTCGTTTATCTGTTTTCATAAAGCATGTTGAAAGCTAACTGTCTTTTTACTCCTGGACTATTTAGGAATCACTGTAGAATTTCCTAGTAATTGAGATGCTCCTTTGCATTAAATGTGTTTTGTTTTTTCTTAGCAAATTAAAATACTTGGAAAATTGAATTTTTGCATTAATAGTATGTATTATGAAAGCTGATAAATGTGAGATTAATGGCCAAAAAGGGACATTTCAGATGGATAATTTAGATTTTTATCATTTATTAATCATGGAAAATAAACCTGCTGTATAAGTAATTTTAGTTTTATCAAGAAGATAAATTGTTCTGGCTAATGAATGTATAGATATTCTATGCCAAAGGCATTTGGAGTAATCTGTTAATCATTTAACTGTGTCAGGGCATATGCTATGTCTTCATAAAGCAATTAAAACACATAACTTTCTCCACTGAAATGCGTGTTGGCCTTCACTGCCTAAAGCAAATTAAAATGGCATTTGTCTTAGACTAGGTTTTGGTGGCACAATATCTAGAGGCAAAAAACATGAGAGGCTATAGATGTCATGGCAAAGAAAGACTAGTTCAATCTCTCATTCTCAGGGTGAGGTTGCAAATCACTCGCAGAGTGGAGCTGTGCTAATGAGGAAGGACTTTCTGGCTTCCAAGTACCTATCACAGTGGATGGGTTCTTGGCGGAAAATCCCAGGGGACCCTTTCCTCTCCCAGTGCCTGGGGATTTACATCTGTAGCTCCCATTAGCACTAATGGGTGCTCCCCGCATACAAACAGTCCTCTCACTGATGGAGGAACAGACCCCTGAATAATATTCTTGCTCCATTTATCTGGTGTTCGGAGTCGGACTGAGGGCTGCATTAAGAGGGCTTTGATAGCGTTGAGGCGCCATTATGCTAATAGAGATTTGTGTCAGCTCCTTTTTAGAGGGTCATAATTCTACTTTTAAAACTCTCTTTTGACTGAAACAAATTTTAAAATATTAATACTCTTTTTTTCCCCTGCAAACTAACAATCACCCACTCCCACCACCACACACAAAAATAAATGGCTCTTTAACTTGCTCGGCATTAGTTTGTGGAGGGCGATTTTCACTCCACTATGTTCTCCTTCCACCTGAGTTGCCCGGAGCTCAGGGCTCAGCTTCAATCAGCGGCTCTGTCAGTAATGAGCCTTAGAGGAACCCCATGAGGGAGGCGTGCCGCCGAGAGCTTCGGTTAAGCACCTGAGGAGACCAACAGCAAAGAGAGGAGTTGCTTGAGATTTTGTGGAGCTTGGAGGCTGAAGCCCACTTGCACTGGAAATCAGATTTCTGATTCCCAGGGTTGGTAAGCATCTAGTGTCCCGCAGGCAAGACTCCCCCCAAAGCTTGTGAGAAGGAACAGAGGGCATGTGTTTCTAAGCTGGGTTTCCATCATGGCGCCGCAGGCATGGCACATGGTGGCTTCTCAGTAAATACGTGATGAACCAACAGAGGTAGGAACGGACCTGTAAGCGTGATGTTGGCTTTTATCCTTTTCTTTGACTGGCTTTATAACCTCCTCAGGTCTCAGCTCCCTCACCTGGAACTTAGGGAAGGCAATCTGCTTGACCTCATAGTGTCTTCCTGAGGAGTCAAGGAGTTAAATCACAGAAGGCTGTAGCTCAAGGAGTAACCTAGAGTTAGTACGCAATAGGTGTTTCTTGTTGGAGCGGTTCTTCCCTTCCATATTTCTTCTTCAGACGGAGGGCCATTCTCAACAGGGACCAACTAGCACTAAAATGACCTACCAGCAGTCCAACAGAAACAAAGTACAGATTCTATGAAATGTATTTCTTTTTTTAGCCACACAGAGGGCATGGCAAAACAGAAAAGGCTGGGCTGCATTGGGGTTTGGGGAGATCACTTCACCTGTGTTAGGTAGACATGAGAGGCGATCAGCTGAAGATCAGACTATCGGGGCTGTTATTGATCAAGGTTTGAATGAAGGACATGGCGTAGCTCTGTGGGGTCTTTCTAATGTCTGCACATCCAAATTAACTGCCTGCCCTGGCACCGGCAGAGCAAGACTCCTGCATGGGGGAACAGAGGCAGGTAGGCGAGTCCTAATGAGAAGACCCAGAAGCTACCGAAATTGGGTTCCTTCTTCCAAACTGTCAATCAAGTAAAAGTCCCTTCTCCCACCCTGGAGAAGAGAGAGGCATGGAGTAGAGGGAAGCCAGTGTTGTTGCACTAAATTTCATCTTCCCCCATAGAAACAAGACAAGTGGGGAATACATGTTTCCCTTAAATAGGTTGCAAGGTGTTGAGTGAATTCATTCTTTAAAGTGTTTGATGCACAAATTTCTTAATGATGTGTTAGGGCAAAGCTCCCCCAAATCTGTATGTTCTTGAGTGATAATCTTTATTTTTCCCTATTTTTTTGAGCCCCAACATCCACTAATCTGAATAGTGTGTGAGGCCCATGAGGGGCAGTTGTGAAAGGGAAAGGTAGAATGGGCAATGATTTTATAGTGAGCAAGAAGTATGTGTTGGCACTTTAAAGTCCAGGAAAGGCAGTGTTTTATATAGATGAGAGCTGAAAACAAGGAAGGTACAGAGGGTGTTATAAAAGGATGAGTGATGGGGGTGAGGGTGGGGGTGCAGGGCACATGAGAGAGGACAGCTGCCTCGTGTGCATGGATATGAATGTCCCGAGTGGTCTTGTCATCACCTTTGCTGGTAGAGACTCTCCCCCCACATCTTCTCCAAATCTTGGCTTCTGCCCTCTGTTCCCTGATAGCTCTAACGGGGCCTGATTGTCCTGGCTTGCCAACCCTTGGGATAGCTCTGACTCCTGGGCCCAGAGAATGAGGGGAAAGTCACTTCCAATCCCTCCCTTCCTTGACTCTTTCTCTCTTGCCTGTGGTCCCCAGCCCAGGCAAGGGAACTACTGCAACCAGCAATGGACTCGTCGCCCCTCGGCCCTGCACTGCAGAGGTCCCCACTGCTCCCCTCCCCTCAGCCATTCTCCAAAGACCTCCAGACATGTCAAGAATGAGTGGTCACTGACTTGTTATAGAGCCTGGGCGGTACATTGTAACCACCTCCTCCCTTCCTTTCTTATTTCCATTGAATTATCGTCTCAGTTTTTTGTTCTTATTGGATTCCTTTTCTAAGTTTTTATCCCAAAATAAAATCAGCTTTTTTTCTGGTCACGGAGGTCTGTGCAGAGCTGTCTTTGCTACTTTTTGGTGCCTGGGCGCCTGGAAAGTCTCTCCTGGGAGGGGAAGGAAGGAGGGGGGTGCTGCTTGGGCAGTTCGGATGTGGGCGTCTGGCCAGCTCCGGAAGGCTGGCCCACTCCAGAGTCTCGAACACAGATTCCCTGCTGAGTCGCATGTTGATGCCAGCAGACTGCCAGGCGGGCCCCCTGATGTTTGTAATACACAGATCCATATCAGCGTTATGAAGTTCCATATTAATATGATGCTAAATAGGGATTCCGATGCTGGCCAGAGGGGGATGGGAAGCACTGAACGAGGTCACCAGTAAAAATGAAAGCCCCGGGACTGGAATAGCAGCAGACTTGCAGGTGACTGTCGAGATGCATTAGCAGTAGGGGGAAGCTCGAACAGCATCTGCCTGCATTATTCTTGGTTCCAGCCCAGTGCCCCCTCTCTCCTCTTTCTCATTGAATTTGATGCTTTATGGAAGCTGCAACGTCATAAAAATAACACTCTGCTGCATCCTTCACCCCGGGATCTCAAAGCCCTCTACGGACATTAATATTTATCGCTAGGAACCTGGGATGTCGGTTGAGAAATATTATCCCAATTTTACAGATGAGGAACTTGAGATTGGGCGGTTAAGTGACTTGGCAGAAGTCACTCCCTACCTACTGAGTGGTGGGGCCATGCCCTGGGCCAGATCCCAGAAAAGTATTCGGAACCCTTGGCAGAATGGGAGAATGCCCTTTGTTTAAGCGGAAGAAAACAGAGTGTGCCCTGAGCAAGCTGGAGGAAGGCAGGACAAGCGGTCTCATCGCCTCTCTCTGACTTTGGTTCCCCTCTTGTCAGGCTTGAGGGAGTTGGCTATGATGGCCCGTTTAGTTTTTTACTTCTCTGCTAACCTTGCCAATTAAATCTGCCGGCTCAGAATCTGTGGCTGGGGCGGAGTGGACAGTTTCAGTTATAGAACTTTCAGGAAGTATGGAAGGGTCCACTTGCTGGAAGGATGTCTAAAATTGGTCAAGAAGAAAGGGGACTTGAGATAGAAAGGCAACATAAATGCTTTTGGTCTAGAAGGATGAAGGTTGGGAAGAGAATATCACCTAATTTGATGGAGTCTTGAGAGTTTTTGGGAAAGGTAGAACAGAGGTCCAGGATTCTAGAACTATGGGCGTATTTTTTTCTTTACCTTGAAGTTGTTCACGAGGAATAAAGGGAAGTTTTGCATTTTCCTGTGTAAGTGTGGGAACTTCTGTCTCTGGAAAAACACATAGATTTTAAAAGTGGCTTAGAGACATTTATAGATGAAGCATCCATTTTGAAGGCACATATCTGACTCTTTGAAGGAGACAATGCTGCAGTTTTAGCTTCCAGCAATTAGTGTCTGGCTACAGAAGAAAACTGGGTGGAATGGTGCTTTACTAAGTGTTCGCTAAGCATTTGTCAAGCTCTGACGATGGGCCATAGACTGTGTGGCACCAAGGATATGTCACTGCATAGAACAGAGCTTCTGCCTGGCCAATGGGGGCCCCAGGCTAGTTGGGGGAGGCAGACATGCAAATGAATAATTATGGAGTTGTGAGATGAGCTGCTGCAGAGATTGGTACATTGTGCTGTGGGAGCGTGGAGGAAGAGGTGATTCATGTCAGAGAGATTCGACTTGCAATTATGTTCTTCCCAAACTGGCTTTGATGAGGCTGGCACATTTTACCTATTAGGAATTGGATGGTGACCACCTGGTTCATTTTATGGGTAAACAAAAGCTGTTCTGAAACACTTGATCTAGTTGAATGTTATAGTCCCGTCCTATGGAATTTTAGGAGGTGTCAAGAGCCTCCTGCAGGCCTGGGAAGAGTGTCATTGTCACCTGTAGCCCATCTTGGGTACCATTGTAGGGAAAGACATCAACATTGCTCTGTTAGGGCCAACTCATGCTGTTTTCTCACTTCTCAGGTTTTTCTCAGTAATATTAGAAAAAAATCTCAGGATTGAGTTTGCAAAGGGCTGTGTTTATTGCTTGGAGTAGAAATAGATAGTAGGATAGATTTTTAGGTGTGGTGTATTGTTTGGTAAGGGTTCAGGTTTCTGTGTGTCAACACCTTGACCAGATCTGCTATAGCTCTGATTGCTTCTTCCCATAAAGTGCCTGAAGAAGATTATATAGATGACAAAGGAAAGTAAATCATATTAAATCCATCATTGAGACTGTGCCCCCCGCCGCCCCCCGCCAAACTCTGCAGAACCCAAGCTCTGGTCAGCTGGCTAGGTTGAGAGCAGTTGGTTGAGGACACCTGTACTCACACTGGGGAGACCCAAATGGCCTCCTTTCCCTTGGTTTCTATTTCAGCTCTAAGCCTGTCCTCGATGCCATATGTGAGCATGAATTTAGAGCGACAGTCCTGAGAGAAAAGCCAGAGAGACCAGGATGCCCAAGAACCTGGATCCAAAGAGACCACAGCAAGCTGACTCAACAGCTTGAAGTCTCTCCCTTCACCATTCCCTCCCACAGTACCATGGCTTAGTACATGGCTTTTTCTCCCAGTCCTGACTCCCATCAGGAGGAGAAGCAAGCGCGTTGATGTGTAACAATTTATTGTGTCGAAGACAGGTTTGGTGGTTGTAGGGATGGAGGGTCTTCCTCTTCCTCTTGTGCTTGTGTGAGCCCGAAGGAAATAGAAATGAGAAGGCTGTTGTCATAAATTGTATGCAGTTATGAAGACGCTTGTCCAGCATTCCCTTTGGCCAAAGTTGCTTAGTTCAGCGTGCACAGCCTCTCCCAAGTTCCAGTCATCGGGCCAAACCTGGATCCCAACCAAGGCGACTGTTTTTCAGCACTGTGAACCCAACCACCTTCACCCATTTAAGGCTGGAACAGTGAAAATTGGGTCGGTTTGTTGAGTGAGTTTATCAGCACCCTGTTAGCATAGTAGTTGAGAGTGTGGATTCTAGAAGGAGGTGGCTCTGGGTTGAATCCTTGTGTGATGTTTGCTCTATCCTGTAACTCTTAATCCTCTTTTTCTTCATTTTTTTTTGAAAAAATAAAGATGTTTGTGCCATGAGGATAATAATGAGAGTTGTGGAGATTAAAGTAATAATATTATATAAAATATTTAACACTGTGCCTGGTGTCTTGTAGGTGACTTCATGTGCTCATATGTAAAATGGGGTGAAGTATCATACAGAACTCACAGGATTTTTGTTAGGGTTAAATGGGTTAATTCATGTAAAATGCTGACATGTAGTGATCACTCATTAAATTTTTTTTTATCTAATATATGCTTACTGCTATTATGTTTGTAGATTTATAAACATTTCCAAGGAAGACCTCATAAAACACTGCCCTCTCCCCCCTGCCTGGCAAAAAGAAAGACTTGATTTGAAAAATCCAAGTGGCCAGGGCATTGTAATCAACTGACAATCTGAAAGCATTTCGGTAAAAATCCCTTTTTAAAAATAACGTCTTTCCTCAACCTTAGAAAGGCTTAAATATTAAAATGCAGTGCTTGGGTGCTTTTGTTTTTATAGTGATTTTTTTTCTTGTGTTTTTGTTGTTCCACAAAAGTACTTTTAAAAATAGCACAGCCGGTATTAGACAAATGTTTACCCGGTTATATGGGGACATCAACCAAGAGAACATAATAAGGTAGAGTTACTAGAAATTCTAAACGTGAAAAACAGGCATATTGAAATGAATGAAAAATTATAGGTATTACTGCAGTAAGCTGCTTGTAATATTCTTTAACGGCATATATTTCCTGAAATTGTGCTCCGTACTGGTTTGCTTGCAAAATGGAAAAAAGCTGGATTCCAAGGTCTGCTTGTGTGGTGCTGTGCATAACCAGCACCTGCTTCCGGCTTGGGGTTCCTGTATTGTGTCCTTTTTTGTTTGTTTGTTCTGAATTTTGAACTTTCTGGGCTTTTTTCACATGACGTTCATTCCTCCTTGATTTGGGTCTTCAGAGCTTAGAACCATGTGCTGCCGGTCACCTCAAGAGCCTGGAAAAAATGGCTTTGTGGTGAACCTTTCTAGAAGGCAGGTGCCGCACGCTCGCTTGTGTGAGGCGGGGGTGGAGGTGCAGAGAGGCCACTCCCAGATGGACTCCTTCTTGAGGAGGGTCCTAAGAGATGGGGACCCAAGTAGCTTTGGGATTTCTGTGGCTTGGAAGGAAACGATTATTTTAGGCTATGGTGCCCTAGATTTTGGTGGCTGCTGGGAATACACCATGGAGAAAAGGGATCCTTGTTAGAGGGTTGAGAAAAGCTGGCGATGCCAGGGGAGGAAGGGAGGCTGGTCCTCGCCTGGGGTTCCAAACCCAGATTGTGCGTGCACTTGGAAGACTGCTGGCCTTTGGCTGTTGTTCTGCATTGGGGCTTGTCTCAAAGACGCTGTTCTCCTTTTTGGAGAAGCAACCCCTGTCCGGAGTGTGTGACAGCCACGGCTGTGCCCAGGACAGGGGACTGGGGACTGCGGCGAGATGAGCGTGGGTACAGAGTCAAAGGCAACTGGCTCTTCGGAAAAGGGAAAATGACTGGCTCTTCTTCCTTTTATCTCCGCCACACCAAAGAGCACCTCATGAGAGGCTCGGGGTGCATGTCAGTGAGATGAATTGCTAAGTATGAAGTTTGCTGGCTGTTCAGAGTACTGTGCGAAAGCCGTTTGCTCGGCCTTGTCATGGGGACAATACATTCCAAGGCGCACTTGGGCGAGCCTTAAGCCTCCAACGTGACAATTCTCACCTAAATAAATGATACTTTGGGTGGATTTGCATCAATACATTGGATAAATTCTGAGAAAAGTCCTATAATCCATGAGTCTGGTGAGGCCAGCTGCTGCTCCCCTTGAAAAGGTCAGGAGAGCATTGCATTAAAAAAGCACATTTTTATTTTTTGCTCCTGGTAGCTCATTATGGATTTTGTTCAGATGCCCCCCCCGCCCCCAGCCACAGTATTGGCATGCTCTCTTTGGTTAAGATGGTGCAGCCTGATGGAAAGAAACACGGAAAAGGACTTAGGGAGACATCTTTTGATGGGTTTTATTGGTGAATCACAGTAAAGAAAGCACTTCCGATGCCGCTCTCCTACAGTTATTTTTCCTTCTTTTCTCTGGGTGACTGTGTCCCAGAAATTGCCAGTCCTTAGCGTGCACTCAAATCTGCACTTTTAGCTTTGTCCGCTCAGCCATACTTTTCACTGCTTACCCTGAACTCATCCCCTTCTGTTTCCTTTTCCAAAGGTATTGTTTATCTCAGAAACAGGAGGAGGGGCTGTGAAATCGATGGTGGCCTGGGTATGTGATAGGAAGTGGAGCACCTGATTCGGGCCGCAGCAGTGAATTAGCTTGCAGATTTC
Source organism: Ursus maritimus (assembly GCF_017311325.1). Taxonomy (NCBI): domain Eukaryota; kingdom Metazoa; phylum Chordata; class Mammalia; order Carnivora; family Ursidae; genus Ursus; species Ursus maritimus. The sequence continues at coordinate 63,682,446 of NW_024426996.1, forward strand.
AGGAGAGCCCGTGATCAGTGTCTTCTGCCAGGGGTCATGCAGAGTGCCAATTACAATTGATTTCTCAATAAAATTGTGTTCAACCTTCCCCAACATAGCCTGCAAGAGAAGTGATAGAGAACTGGCTCACTTTAAAAATTTTATTCTTTTCAGTCAATTTTGTTCCCGGGGGTTCATTGTTGTCATCAGCCTTGGACCATGAGATGCTCACCTCACTCGCCTTCCTAGAAGACACAACACAGGCAGAGTGAGCTGCGGATGTGTGGCAGCAATGGGCCCCCAACCCCCCCAACCCTCCCCCTCCCCCCCTCGCCATCCCTCTGGGACAAGACTCTGCACTAGGTGCCACAGGAAGTTGCCACTGGCCCCTAGGAGCCCAAAGTGCAGGAGTTCACTCTCTGTGTTGTATCACCTGTTCAGAGCCTAATGGGCTGTTTATAGCAGGTTGCTTCTCTTGCCTCCAATCACTCCCCCAACCCTCTCTCTCTCTCTTTCTCTCTCTCTCTCTCTCTCATGCATGTGTGTACTCAAGCACATACATGCACACCCTTGCCTTCCCCTCAGAGCCCATTGCTTTGGGAGTCACCAACCAACCTAATTAAAACATGTTTTTCCGATTGCTGGAGCAATTCCCCAAATGCTATGCCTTGCCACCGCCACGCTGGGCCTCTCAGTTTGCTACCTGTATTCGGCGGCCATAGAGGCTCATCTTGCATAAGAGAAGTCAATCCATTCAGGGTTGCTGTGCATTCTGAGATTTAAAACATGCATCTTTCTCTCCGGAAGCCAACGTTCTCTAAAGAGGAGTGAGGTATACACACTACGTTAGTATCACATTACCACCTCCCCCACCTCCGCCACCGCCTCACAGCCACCGCCTTTCACCATTTTACCAACACCTCAACATTCATTGAACAATTGCCATGGGCCAGCACCACGCTAAGGTCTTCATTTCTTTTCATTTCAGGTATTTTGATTTATGTCACTGTTCTCCCCCACCTCCAAGTTGGCTGTTCCTCTGACTTTCTCTTTTAAACTATCTTAGCCATTTTTAAATGTATTTGCAGGTGGATTTAAGTACATTCACAGTGTTGGGTAACCGTCAGCACTATCCATCTCCGGAACTCTTTCATCTTACAAAACTGAAGCTCTATATCCATTAAACAATAATTCTCCATTCTCCCCTTCCTCTAGCCCTGGCCACCACCATTCCACTTCTGTCTCTATGAATTTGCCTCTGCTAGGTTGCTCACGTACATGGAATCACATAGTATTTGTCTTTGGTTACTGGCCTAACGGTTTTATTTAGTATCATGTCCTCGAGGTTCATGTGTGTAACATATGTCAGAATTTCCTTCCTTTTTAAGGCCAAATAATATCCCATTGTATCTGTATACCACATGTTGCTTATCCTTCCAATGGATGCTTGAGTTGCTTCAACCTTCTGGCTGTTGTGAATAACACTGCTATGAACATGGATATTAAATATCTCTTTGAGGTTCTGCTTTCATTTTTTGGGGGTATGTATTCTGAAGTGGAACTATTGGATTATGTGGTCATTCTCTTTTTAATTATTTTAGGAACCACCATACTGTATTCCATAGTAGTGGCACCATTCCCACCCATAGATCATAAGTGTTCCAGTTTCTCTACAGCCTGACCAATACTTGTTATTCTCTGCTTTTCTCATAGTAGCCATCCCAATGGGTTCAAGGGGGCATCCTAAGTACTTTATATGTCTCACAACGACCCTATGCTGTAGATGCTATTATTTTCCTCATTTCAAAGATCAGGAAATTGAACTTAAATGTTCTCTTTAAAAAAAAAAAGGTAAATCTGTGAGGTGACGGGTGTGTTAATTAGCTCAATGGGGGGGAGTCCTTTCACAATGTTAACATATATCAAATCATCACGTTGTTCACTTTAAATATCTGATAATTTTATTCAGTTATACCTCAGTAAAGCTGGGGAAAAAAAGATCAGGAAATTGAGGCTTGGGGATGTCAAATAAATTGTTCAAGGCTACACAACTGGTAATACTCAAATTTAGCTGTTTCTAGAGCCCTTCTAGAAAAATAAAATTCCTGTTCTATAAGGTCTCTTGTGCTGGCTGTATTGACAGCAGAGCAACAAAGAATTGGAAGCTTTTCCTTTTCCATTTAAGGGCTAACATTGCCATACACCTTCTCAGGGAGACAGAGCTCTGCACCTTGCCTATGAGCATGAAAAAAGACATTATTCCTTTATTATTCTAAGAAAAGCAAAGGAAAAATAAGCTAAACAACAATGGGGCAATTTATTCTCTATGCCATAATAATTTTCCTAATTGGGCAGGTAAGAACCAACCTAGTGACTCCTCCTAGGGCTGGAAGGAGTATGGCTATTTTCTGTCAGCCTAAGCATATGCCTTTGTAAAGAAGAATTGGTAGTACAGAAGGTATTATCTTAGATCCAAAGTGAAAGGCATAGACATGTAAATGTATTCATTTCATTGACACTGCTGAAATTTGTGTCCAGCAATCCTATAGTGGAGCCCTAAATCTGTCACTTCCTAGCTCAGTAACCTTAGGTGAATTTATTCACTTCTTTGAATCTCAGTTTTGTCATCTATAAAATGGGAGTTGAAACATCTAGCTCATAATATCTATCCTCTCTTCTCCAAAGAAAGAGTGAGAACAAACAAAACGTCTTAGGTACACTGGAAAGTCAAGCTTGGTACCCACCACCGCTCTCTTTGGTTTAGCTGACAAGGGGCATCCCTGATTCAGACTGATGACTTTGTCACTAAGATAGAATGTCTTAGCTGAGATGGGATCTGTGCCAGCCACCAGTGGGAAGCAGGAAGGCCCAGCGACGATGTCTTCTCTCGAGTTGGATGCAAACACGGGGACTGGGCAGAGGGAAATCCAGCGGACTGATCTATTGTTGGTTTTAGCGTTAACTTAATGTGTGACTTGGGGCCTGCCATTGCATCTCCCAGCTGAGTTCTTTCATCTGCAAAAGGAGTAGCTGACTTTTCCTAAAGAATCTGGTTTTCTTAATTTTCTGGAAGTTAATATAATTCTGTCTTTTGATCACATTTGTGGCTCTTTTTCTGAACTCTGTGCTCCGATGAAACGAGTTCTTATATACAAGGTTCTTAGTACTTTTCTTGGCACTTAGTAATTGTTCATTAAAGTTTTTCTCTTTCTTTTCTCTTCTCTCCCCTTCCTTTCTTCCATCCCTCCTACTTACACTCCAGAAATGAGCAAGGTTCTCAACTTGGAACCACATCCCTGATGGAACCACGTCCCTGATGCACACTCACCTTTTTTCTTTTTTTCTTCCCCATCACTGCCCAGACCTAATTCATAGGTACTTGTTGGATGAAGAGGGTGGGTCATATACTCTGAACTCATGGGTCCCTCAAGATAACATTTGCCCAAAAGACATGGGAGCCTCCAGAAAACAAATTGTGGTCTCAGAATCAGGGAGTGCGTGCCAGAATCACACAGATGTGGGCTGGAGTTCAAGCCCACCTTCCTTGTAGTCATGCAAATGATGTGTGTTCTAGAGAAGCATTAAAAAGCCTCAGGTTCTCCTGTCTTTCTTGGTTAAATTCAAGCTCTGCTAGTTAATAGCTGCATGATCTGGGGCAATACTTAGCCTCCTTGTTGCATCTCAACTTGCTCATCTGTAAAAAGGGATAATAAAGGACTTAATGCAAAGGGTTGGGAAGATTAAATGTGGTAACACATAAGACACACATTGAAAAATGCCTGGTGTAATTTGTAATAGTATCCCTATTACTACCACCGCTGCTACCACAATTGGTATTATACTTCTGTAGTCACGACTACTGTGATGATGGAGTCATCTGCCTGCTTAAGAGCATTCCTCACTTTGTGACCATTTCTGGGAATCAGATATAGCTCATGAAATATGCCTTAAAGCACAATTACTAGGTGTTATGTACTGACTTCAAGTTCTAAAGGGATTACATATCTTTATTTAAATAGGATTCCTCCTATTATTAATAAAGTATGTTAATACCAACTCATTTGCCAGTTGAGTGAGATTATGTTTTTACCATGAGAGTTAAATATGTATGTAAAATGTAAATTATGTAAAAAACTTACTCAATTGAAAAGATATCTTCAAGCATCCACCACACCACAGAGTAACTTTTTCCAGAGCACAAATAAGATTAGTGACAGAGAGAAGAGAGTCGTATTTAAAAACTCTAAATACGCATATGCAAAACATAAAGTTGAAAACTCAAGTGGAATAAATATCTCCAAAAAACTCTCCTTTCTCACAAGACATCAGTAATAGGCTGTGATCTCAGATGGGTTACTTCCTCCAAAAACATGTGTTCCAGGTGCCCATATAGTATGTATGTGTGTGTTTTTAAGAGACTATAAGGAGGGAGTGTGTTTCCTCCCCTCCCAGATATCACCTATCCTCAGTAGCCAATAATACTGTACATAGAAAAATCAGCACTTTTTTTCTCCTTAGGCTATCTCTTCTTAAAATCACACTCAGATTCTTATAACGCCAATACCTCCAACAGCTGGTTCTGTCCTCTAATCCTTTCTCCATTAGAGAATTCAGCCTGACTTTGAGCAACAGTGGTGAGCTGATGACCCAGATCTTCTTAATCCAGGCAGCTGCAATGCTAGACCGGTAACTAGTGTGTATTTTTCTAATTGACTCCACACATGTTCTTGGTCCCTTCATGTCTTCGTGGTGTGCCGATGACTGAAGCAGTGTTATGTGCAGAGCTGTGTTGGCTGAGACTGGTGGGACGTACGTGAGGGAGGGAGCGACGCTTAGATTTCCTTTGACTCACCTCGGTACCTAGCACAGTCTGATCACATTTTGAGTAATAGCTGCAGTTTATTGAGCGATTTACTGTGCACCAGCCAGATGCTAAGAGTTTAGGCACATTACTGCATTTAATCCTCACCACTAACCTGAGGCTTTATCTCCATATTACAAATGAGGAGACTGGGGAACTGAGAAGCAAAGCCTCTTGCAGCCACGTCACTCAGTTAATGTCAACAGTGGCTAAGATTCAAACCCAGATCTGTCTGACTTTGAAACCTTCGTTCTTATTCACCATGTAGCATCTGGATGGATGGATGGATCCATCAAAAAATGCCATTTTTCATGGTCTCAGGGATTTAGGATTGATGAACCCTGAATCACTTCTTTGTTTTCTTATTGCTCCTCATCTTTTCTCTTTTACTTAAGCTACTCCCGAGGCACAGTGGTGGTGGTGACCAAGCTGGTGCCTAGACTTCCGTGAATATGAATTTTCACACATATCATTCCGTATCGTCTTCTGTTTTCCCTTTTCATACATGTCGTATATCCAGTGCAGGACATCAGAATAATTTCTTAGGTTATTTGGGTAACTCTTTGGGTCCTCTGATTTGACTTATATTCTGAAGGAGAGTTTAAAAAAAAACCAAAAACCAAAAACCTTGTATTAACTGGATAGAGGTATTGGTTGGGTCTTCTTGTTCTTGGGGAACTTGGGGAATGAGAAATCCTGCTGGATTAAAAAAAAATCTGGTTATATAATAGAAGTTTTTTCAAATTCTGTAAATCTGAATGTTTATTTACATCTTCTAAAATAACTCAGAAAAAGAGTTTTAAAAAGAATATGGAGAAAGGGAAGAACAACCAGTCTGCTTGCCTACGACAGGGGCAAATTAAAAACACACGAAAGAGTACAAGGCATGCAGATTGGTTCCAAGGGCAATTCTATGGGTTCTGATTCTACTAGGGAATCTCTGCCATTCCTTCATAGTCAGCTTTTCTAAGGCACCTCATCCACCCGCTCATCTGGTCCGTCCATCCTTTTATTCATTGTAGGAACATCTGAGAGTCTACTATATACCAACTATTTTTTGTCAAGCTCAAACTGATGTCTTTTTTTGATTTATATGGTTTTCAATAATGGCAGTAACAGTTATCTGCTTCAGAGCCTCGGAATCATGGTTTATACCCTCCTGAAAAGTCCAATATCCAAATCTTGCCCACTGTTTTTTTATGATGCCCATCCTCTTCATTTAATTCATGGTTGCCCAACCCACAGGCCCTGGTCTCAAGGCCTCCAATTTTTGGTTCTTTGTGCAATCACCGGTGAGAATAGTTGTCCCAAAGTGACACATTCACCAAGTTCATTCCCTGCTCGGAAGCCTTCAGTGCCCTCCCCCTACTCTGCAGGTTTCAGTTTTCACTTGACAACTTGGCTTCCCAGAGGAGGCCAAGGCCACTCCCTTGACCCACATGTCCACTCCTTGCTTCCATTGCTTCCTGATTCAAACTTGTTATTTAAGCACACTGTTGTGTCCCTCTTCTTACTAACAGTTAACCAAGCGTTATCTGTTTCAGACTTGTTATTTAAGCACACTGTTGTGTCCCTCTTCTTACTAACAGTTAACCAAGCGTTGACTCTGTGCCTACTACCTGCCAGATACACTCATGCTGGCTCTACATTTAAGAACTTTAAAATGTAGACACTGTAGATAAGAATTCTAGCTCTGCCACTGGTGAGCTGTATGATTTGGGCTAGTGCCTTAATTTCCTTAAACTTCCATTCTCTTACCTGTAAGATGGGGATAACAATTGCACCTAACTCATAGGTCTGTGGCGAGTATCAAAAAAGAGAACAAATGTAAAGCCCTTAGTATAGCGAGCCTGCACAGAATTAGTGCACAATAAATAGTTGTCATTATTATTGATATCACTTATGATAGAATATAGTCTTTTAAAAAATGTGTTCCATTTCTCTCAAATATGAAGATATTTCTTTTGAAACCCCTTTCTGGAAGGCAGGAAACATATCTTTTAGCGGATTCCCTGCTCTTAGTACACTACCTGCCATTCAACAAAATATTGGAATGAATGGATAGAGTTATATGAATAGACTAGATTCTAAAGAAAATGTTCATTGGATTTGGTAGCAAGGCTGATAAAATTGCTTTTGAAATAAGCTAGTTGTCAATGAATATTTAAGGATCAGACTTGCCCTGGACAATTTGCATTTTGTAGAAATAGATTCCACAATGCCAAAAACAACCACAACTAAAATGTTCCTTCTAAGCAATGGAATTAGAAAGTGAAGGAGAACAAGGGACCAGACAGGTCACTTCACGTGAAGAGGGAAGCCAGACTAGAGAACTATGATGTGAGGGAATTAATTAGCAATTACTTGGCCTACCTTTTTAAATTACAGAGACAGGAAGCTTAGAAGAGCTCAAGTTGAGGAGATTTTTGATGGGAGGGTCAAAAAACTGTAGAAGAGGCTAAATAAAAGAATAATCTAGCTACCAAATTATACCATACAAATCAGCAAGATTATAACATCTATTCAGGGTTCTTAAAGGGCTAACAAGGAAGTAATTCATGAAAAAAAAGCTTCAGAGAAGTCGTAGGATGAACGTTAGAAACCATGGAAATATGTGATTCACCACACAGTCAGCCCTTGATTAAGCACACTAATGGAGAAGAATTCAGGTAAATCAAATTTGTGGATAATCTTCAACCCATTGGTTTGGTTTTAAAGTGCTTCAGTACTTGTCCCCTTCACATCAGGATGATGAACCTTCTAACTGTATTTGCTAATGTCATTCTGAAGTCCCTTGATGGACATTGACTAAGGTTGGGAGCCAGTGGTTCAAAAGGGCAAAGGTAGGAGTGGACCATTCTGGAATTCGGAAGGTGGAACCAAACATGACCTGGGATAATGGAAAAACGAATAATCTGCATGCAAACTTTATAAAGCCAAAAACTCTCCTAGAACAGTTTTGTCAAGGATCAAGTCAAAGGAAAAGAGTCACCGCCATTAATTTAAGTATTCATTGTTATTTCTCTGACAAATGCTCAGGAAGTAGGACATGTGTAAGACCCATAACATTTTCCTTCTGTTCCTATTTTGTCTTCACGCAGAGAACAGTCCTCATGCTTTTTTCCATTCTCCCCCAGAATTTTTCCCAAATCCACTCCAGAAAGCTACTGACTTATCTTCTACCCCATTCCTGAACCTATTATTTTTTTTACCTTTTTCAGAATAAATCCTGTCTTTAGACCTTTTCAGGTTTCCCCTTCCCTGATTATCCTGATATATATCAGGATATATATATATATATATATATATAGTGCATTATACACACGAGACGTATGTAATGGTCCAGGAGCTCAAAGGAGGAGAACATATCTATACTAGAATTATTTTGTTGGAGGGGGAGAGTGAAGGGAAGAAGCTGTGAAACTTAATGTGTGTTGTCACTGCAATAGCATGTGGATAATTGAGAATTCCCTACGTAAATAAATACACAACGCAGAATACTACCTCCATTTTACACATAAAGAAGCTGAGGTTCAGAGATGCTATAACTTGACTAAAGATAGGAAAATTTTTCCTTAATTTCCATTAGTTACAATTAATCTATCAAATTAATTGACCAATAGCTTAGAAGAGGTTGGTGTCTAAGATCAGAGTGTGAGCAGTGAATGATCAGGGGAAAAATAAGATCTGTAGACAGTTTGGGGGAAATTATAAAAAGACATGAGAATAGCAATGCAAAATTATTTCTCCTTATAAATTCTCTAGGCTAAGGTTGGTTTAGACAACATTCTCGCAGGCACTCTTTGGGATACCAGATTTGGAACCCTGATTTTCACAGGGTGGTGCAAAGGTCCATTTATAGTTGCTTATGCTCATCAGTCTTTGAGATTCTTGAGTTTTAAAAAATTCAACTATAAGATGTGTTTACTTATGTGTATTATAGCAAATCAAAGAGCCAGTTGTGACTATTGAAGATAATTGGACAACAATGAGAAAGACAGATCTAGGTCAAGAAGTAAAGTGTTGACCAAGGAGCAGAGCTGAGGAAGAGACGAGCCAAAAATTATGTCAACTGTTGTTGAGAAAGGATTCTGATGGAATGACTGGCTTTGGAGCAACCGAGACTGTGAAGTGTGTGTCTGTATATGTGTGTGTTTGCTGGGGCACCATTTTGCTTTTAAAAAAAGATGAAAAGGAAATACTGCAAGCAAGGATGACGAGAATGATAAATGGATTAGAGGGCATGACTTACTGTATGAAGAGACATTGAAGTAATATAGCATAGATAGCCTAGAGAAAAAAATAGCAAGGGAAAAGGGAAATTGCTAATACTTCTAAGCACCTGAGAGGTTGTAACATGAGTGACATTCATTTTGAAACTTGAGCACATCAAAAGACATGCTTAGTATGGTCTGGAGATATATATATTTGCCCATTTACCCACTAAGTTCAATGGCACTGAACCAGAAAAGGCAGGAAGTGAAGTGTAAAGTCTGAAGAGTTGGAAAGAAAACATTTTAAGTGTTTATGTTACCTTCAAGGAATGATATTATTAACGTTCTGCTCTGTAAGATTAAGAGTGACATTAAGCATAGGAGATTGTACAGCTTGCCTGTGTGTGTTCATGAATAGAATCTCTGCATGGCATCTGAGCCTTCAAAGTGGTCTGGAACAGGTCTAGGGATGGCTCGACCCTGAGTACTTTTCTGCTGTTGGCTGAAAAGGACTAATTATAAAGCATTTATTGATTCATGAACTACAGGTTAAGTGCTTGGGTTCAAGTCCTGACTCTGGCAAGGAACTTACCCTCTCTAAGACTTATGTTTCCTCAGATGGAAAATGAGAATAAAGAATAGTCAATCTCATGGGGTTCTCATGAGGATAAAAAGGTATATATCTTAGCACATGCCAGGCACATTGTAAACACCTGAAATTATTAGTTTTCATTAATTCATTGACTCAAGACACATTGAAGAGTCTACCGAAGACCCTGCTAATCAGAGTGCTGGGCGTATAAGAATGCAGTGGTTTGGGGCACCTGGGTGGCACAGCGGTTGGGCGTCTGCCTTCAGCTCAGGGCATGATCCCGGCATTGTGGGATTGAGCCCCACATTGGGCTCCTCCGCTATGAGCCTGCTTCTTCCTCTCCAACTCCCCCTGCTTGTGTTCCTTCTCTCGCTGGCTATCTATCTCTGTCGAATAAATAAATAAAATCTTAAAAAAAAAAAAAAAGAATTCAGTGGTTAAAGTTTACGTTCAGGGGGCTTAATTTCTAGTGGGAAAGAGAGAATAAGGAAATAAATACATAATATATCAAGTAGTGATAAGTATGATGGAGACCAATAAATCAGGCAAAGAGATGGGGCAGTGAACTCTCTGAAGTACAGAGAGCATTATTCTACTGGAATCAAAGTCAAGAGGGAAATAATGAGTTTGGAGAACCACAGGACTTCACTGAGGCAGAAAGACAGTATGAGATAAAAAGGAGTAATGAATGAATGATGAGACGGGAGAGGTAGGTAGAGACCAGAAAAATGAGAGCCTCAAATGGTACATCGGACAGAGTAGGCTCACTGCTCTCATAAACAACTGCTACAACTCAGCGACTTAATACAGCAGAAATGAATTTCTCACTCATGTAGCAGGTAGCTTTCAACAGGAACCCAGATTTCTTCTATTTTGTGGCTCTATCTTTTCCTAGGGCCCAGGGCCCTGTACTGGACCCTCTGCATCTAATGGCAGACTAGGGGAGAGAGCATGGGGGACAGCATGGGAGATTTTTATGGATTAGGTTGGGTATAGCACATGTCATTTTCTTTCATGTGCAATTGACCAGGGATGCATTCACATGGTCACAACTAACTGCAAGGAAGGCTAGAGAGTGAACCAGCTGTGTGCCCAGGAGAAGAAAAAATGAGTTTCGATGAACATATAGCCAGCAGTGAGCCGACAGTATCAGCCCCATATGGCATGTTAACAATCTTGGGTTTAATCCTGAAGGCAGTACAGTCACTGAGGTAGCTCATTAAATTAGCTAGTGAATGATCAAGTTTGCATTATATGAAGATCGGTCTGGTACGAGAAGAATTGGTTAGGCCAAAACTTCACGTTAACAAAGTGAATAACCTGAGACACAGTAAGTCTTCAACCAAAGAAATGGTGTGGGGATGGGGAAGAGGAGGCTGATAGAAGCATGTGGAAGAGTTTGAGCATACGGGATTCAGTGGATGGGAGTAAAAAGGGCAAAGAGGACAAAAATTGATGTAGAAAGATGGAGAACTCCCAACTGTCATTTGCTGGAAGAAGAAACATAGGAGAAGAAATCTGTGAGGGGAAATGGAGAGTTTGAAGAACAAAACACCCCACTGTCTTTTCTTCTGACTCCTATATTTTAGTGAGTCTGTTTTCTAAACCAGTATTAGAATGAATGTTCTGACATGTACAGGTGAAGTGGTGGGGCCAGCATATTTACAGTCAGAATTATCTTGGAATATCCAGGGCATGCTATTACTCTGTATCTACTGTTCTCCAGAGTCCATATGCTCATTCGTTCACAATACTTATTCATTTGACATTTATTGAGATCTTAATATGTGTCAAGAATAATGCTTGGCACCTGCAGCTAAACCATGGCCCCAGTCGCTCTGTGAATCAGCCAGAAACAAATAATTGCAGTGCTTGGTGATTGATGTTAAGAATAGGAGTCTTTTCGTTGATTGGGCTATGTGATGTAGCCAATATATTGGTAGTTGTGTTGTTTTTAAATTGTGCAGTCAGGGGATGCCTAATGTGCTTTTTAAGAATTGAATTATGGAGGGATACAGAGGGGAGGGGGGTGGGGGAATGGGATAGACCGGTGATGGGTAGTAAGGAGGGCACATATTGCATGGTGCACTGGGTGTTATACACAACTAATGAATCATCGAGCCTTACATCGAAAACCGGGGATGTACTGTATGGTGACTAACATAATATAATAAAAAATCATTATTAAAAAAAAAAAAAGAATTGAATTATGTTCCCCAAAGGATATCAAGTTTTAATACTCAGAACCTGTGAATGTGACCTAATTTGGAAATAGAACCTTTGCAAACTTCAAATGACACTACAGATAAAAGACTTGTATCCAAGATCTACAAAGAACTTCTCAAACTCAATACACATGAAACAAATAATCAAATCAATAAATAGGCAGAAGATATGAACAGACACTTTTCCAATGAAGACATACAAATGGCTAACAGACACATGAAAAAGTGTTCAAAATCATTAGTCATCAGGGAAATTCAAATCAAAACCACATTGAGATACCACCTTATGCCAGTTAGAATGGCAAAAATGGACAAGACAGGAAACAACAAATGTTGGAGAGGATGTGGAGAAAGGGGATCCCTCTTACACTGTTGGTGGGAATGCAAGTTGGTGCAGCCACTCTGGAAAACAGTATGGAGGTTCCTCAAGAAGTTAAAAATAGAGCTACCCTATGATCCAGCAATTGCACTACTGGGTATTTACCCCAAAGATACAGACGTAGTGAAGAGAAAGGCCATATGCACCCCAATGTTCATAGCAGTTCTGTCCACAATAGCTAAATCGTGGAAGGAGCCGAGATGCCCTTCAACAGATGACTGGATTAAGAAACTGTGGTCCATATGGAATATTACTCAGCCATCAGAAAGAACGATTTCTCAACATTTGCAGCAACATGGACGGGACTGGAGAGATTATGCTAAGACAGACAGAGAAAGCAGAGAAAGACAATTATCATATGGTTACACTCATATATGGAACATGAGAGATAGGAGGATTGGTGGGAGAGGGAGGGGAGGAATGAAGGGGGGTAAACAGAAGGGGGAATGAACCATGAGAGACTGTGGACTCTGGGAAACAAACTGAGGGCTTCAGAGGGGAGGGGTGTGGGGGATTGGGATAGGCCGGTGATGGGTATTAAGGAGGGTACATATTGCACGGTGCACTGGGTGTTATATGCAAGTAATGAATCATGGAACATTGTATCAAGAACTGGGGATGTGCTGTATGGTGACTAATATAACAAAATAAATATTATTTAAAAAATAAATAAAACATTAAACAAAGTAATGAAGAAGGCTGTTAAAAAAAAAGCCTTTGCAAATTTCATCAAGGTAAGATGAGGTCATACTGGATCAGGGTGGACCCTAATTCAATTACTGGTGTCCCTACAAGGGGAGGGAAATTTGGACACAGATGCACAGGAAAGAATGCCATGTGGAAACAGAGGCACAGATTAGAGGGATGCATCTACAAACCAAGGAATGCTGAGGATTGCTGGTAACCCATCAGAAGCTAGAAAAGAGGGGCGCCTGGGTGGCTCAGTCGTTAAGAATCTGCCTTTGGCTCAGGTCATGATCCCAGCATTCTGGGATTGAGCCCCACATTGGGCTCCCTGCTCAGCGGGAAGCCTGTTTCTCCCTCTCCCGCTCCCCCTGCTTGTGTTCCCTCTCTCGCTGTCTCTCTCTCTGTGTCAAATAAATAAAGAAAATCTTAAAAAAACAAACAAACAGAAGCTAGAAAAGACAAGAAGGGTATGAAAGGTTCTCCAGAGAAACAGAACCAAAAGAAGATATATACCTGTGTAATATAATACATGCATATATAATACTTCTATAAATAATAAATCCATAAATAATGTATGTGTGCATATATGTATGTATTTATTTATAGAGAGATTTATTATAAGAAATTGGCTCTTGCAATTATGGATGCCAAGAAGTCCTGTAATTTGCCCTCTGTAAGCTACAGACCCAGGAAAGCTGCTGGTGTAGTTCCAATCTGAGTCCAAAGGCCCGGGAACCAGAAGAATCACTAGTGTAAGTTTTAGTCCAAACCTGAAGGCCCAAAGACCAGGAGAGCTGATGGTCTAAATCCTAATCCAAGGGCTAAAGGAGAAGGCTAAATTCCCCCTTCAACCAGTCAAATTCTCTCTTCTTCTTCTTCTTCTTCTTCTTCTTCTTCTTCTTCTTCTTCTTCTTCTTTTCTTCTTCTTCTTCTTCTCCTCCTCCTCCTCCTCCTCCTCCTCCTCCTCCTTCTTCTTCTTCTTCTTTTTTTTTTTCCTACCCAGGCCCTTAGTGGATTGAATGATGCCCACTCACAATGGGAGAGCAATCTGCTTTATTCAATCCATCAATTCAAATGCTAATGTCATCTAGAAATCCCTCAAAGACATACCCAGAAATGATGTTTAACCAAATATCCAGATTCTTCGTGGCCCTGCCACTTTGTCTCATAAAATTAACCATCACAGAAGAATTCTTCTCCTCAAGCATAAGGAGAAGGTATGGCCCTGCTGATACCTTGCTTTTGGACATCCAGCCTCCGTAACTGTGACAGAATGAATTTCTATTGTTTTAAGCCACCCAGTTTGTGGCACTTTGTTAAGGCAGCCCCAGGAACTCATACACAGTGTGGTGTCTAATGCACCAAGCAGAAAGAGGCATTCTGACAGAGAGGGGTGGTATATCTCTGGTTAGCATCTAAACTAATCATTAATTTAAAAATATTTTTATATCACCAAATTATAGAAATATTTTTATACGTAGTCTCATTCTCATAACAATTCCTACTGTAGAGAAAAAGAAACCAAGTCTTAGTGAGTTAAGGAACTTGCCCCAGTTCACATAGCTAGTGAGTGTATTGAGGTCCTCTGGCTTTAATACTCATTCCTGGAACCGGGTGATCCAATCCATGCAAGAATTAGGATGTAGGCTCTTGCTGAGTCATCAGGTTCCACCCAGGGAAATTAGGAAGCAGTGACCCTGCAGGCTGTGGGTAGTTCCCTGGAGAACTTCTGTGCTCAGTAGGGCTTAAAATACTTGGCTGCGCAGAAAGACTTACCTTTCCTGCTCCATGAGCACTGCCTGCAAGTGCAGAAGACAAGCGCAAATAAGGAGTTGTTCTTGGTTGTCATGGGAGCTGTATGCAGGGAGTTTTGCAATTCGCGTGCACTTCAAATGTTTCTTTGGGTGTTGCCCAAGTGGCCTTCCAGCTGCTGGAGAGTGAAGTGTGCTTTCTGGTGACCAGCCTTGCTAATTAACTGGGTGCCCTGTGCTCTGGTGGAACTCTATGTCACCGTACGTCATTTTGAGATGGACCCAGTGCTCTCTGGGCTCAGAGGTTCTACAAGCTGAGAGTATGCAATGCCTAAAATGTCTCAGAGCAGTTGAATGTGCGTCAGCTCAGATTTTTCACTCCAAGCTCTAGATTAAGGAAGCCAGCTTTTGACAGAACAAAACCCGTTAATGCTTGGTAGATAGTTATGAGGTGTGTATTCCTTACTAAAACAAAATGGCTGCTCTGATCCTATGTGAGGTTTCTGTGAGGCAGCCATGATTTTGACTAATGAGGTTGTATTTCCTAAGAGGTTCTGCTGGGCTCACAGGCATCAGAGTGGTCCTTTTAAGACACTCATCACAGTACAACTCAGATTAGAATCTGACCCTCAAGGTCTTGTAAAAAGGAAGGCTTTGTGAGAAACTGCGACCAAGATGACAAAGTGGCATCACATTTGCTTTCTATGTAAGTGAGTGCTCAGGAAAGCTGAAAGGGAGGAAGTGGGTCCTACTCAAAGACTCAGTTCCTCTGGTGAAAGCAGCAGGGACCCTTGTTACACTCAACTGCCGTCTTGCTCAAAAGAGCTTCAGCCTAGGCGTTATGGTTGACATCTCTTAGAATTCAATTAGTGATCGTGCAGTGACCCAATTTAACACTCTTTGTTAAGTGAAAGCCAGTGTACACATACGGCATTTCCAGGCCAAATTGATCTACATAGATGACATAGTCGGAATCGGAAACTGTGGTTCTTTCTTTGCCCCAGAATTGAGGACATGTAGTTTCTTTCATACGTCCTTCCTCTATTCCTTTGTAAGTTATTCGTACTGGGGTAGAGCAGGTGGAAATATAAAAAAAATCAAAATCCCATTCGATGTTCGAGTTCCTTACTGTATAGGGACTGGTTTAAGATAAAAGCAGCAACTACAACAACCAACAGAAAAACCATATCTGTGCTTGAAGTATTTCACATATTTAATCCTCAAAGTTACTTCTTATTAACTCTCATTATCCATAACTACAAGTGGATAAACTGGATTTAGTAGTTTACAAATAGGAAAGAACTACTACCAGATAAATCACTGGAGGCTGAGTGGGAGGGCCCAACTGTGTCATAACATGATTTAGATGGGGTAATATTTGAACTGCCTGTACTGGCAGATGGGAAAGATGAGCAAAGTCATGGTCATAAAAAAATATGGCGCCTCTAGCGAATGGTGATGTAATCCATCTGGAACCCCCCAGTAACACGAAGCAAGAAAGTAGCCATCAGAGTAAAGCCAGTACCAGATGACTGAGGGCTCTGAATCCCAGGCTGTAGAGTTCAAACAATTTCTCCTTTCATAGGACAAGAAGAGCCCTTGAAGGTTTTTTAACGGGATGTGTTGGGGGAGGGGGCACACTCACAGGGCTGTGCTTTTAGAAAGATTAATTTGGCAGCAGCATGTTTGATGGAGTCAGGGATAGGCTCCCCTAGGTGAGCTGAAGACAGCAAGGAGAAAGCTTAGACTTCTGAATTCGGTTGCATGTTTATGCTTTTAAGATTAAACAGAAGTCATCTCTGGATTCGGTAGGAGAGAAACAGTGTGGGGAAAGGATGAAGGGAAGACATCACAGTTTGCTGACCCCAGATAGCTGCCTACAAGATTGACAGATTAGGAAATCATGAGGGACAAAAATAGCATTTTAGGATGGACCACTGTCTCAGGACTGCTGTTGATGGATGTTAAAGATAGTCACTGAGGCTAGTTAAAGGGAGGTCTCTGTGAATAAAGAAAACAATGTAGGACAATAGAGAGGCACTCCACTGCTAATAAACTACGGAGTTTCTATATTCATGTATTCTTTCAGATTATGAATACCAAAGGTATCTTTTATGCTAATCTAATTTTTGTGGCTAAAAAAGAATAATTTATATACCCATAAGACACATACAAGTTTATATACACTATATCACGGTATTTAAACAAGTTTATTAAAAAAAAGGATGACTTTTAAATACAGGGTCGTTAAGATGACTGAAATTAGAAAGAAAACAGCTAAGTTGTTTGTTTGTTTTTCACATGGTCCTTGGTTGACATTTATATGGTCCCACATTTATTGGATTGGTTCTTTTGTCCCCTGCTGAACCACACAGAATAACTTAAGCTTCTGGTAGCTTAAGGAATATGGTGTAATTGGCATGTGTTTTCTGCAGTCAAGGATTATGCAGTGAACTTTAAATTTTAATAGCCACTGATAGAGACCTTGAGAGATTCAAACACACTGGAGGGTTGGACTTCAGCATCTTTTTTTTTTTTTTTTTTGGTCTTCTATAGAAAGATGCTCCTTCTGGACCATGGAGAAGACATCTAGGCAGAGAGGGTGACTATTTGAAGTAGAATTTATTTTTCATCACAATCCATGCATGTTTTCTATTGGGGTAACTTGGTGTATACATTTTTAATATTATGAAGCCACCAGTGTTAATAAAAAAACAGCTGAATACATACCAGCATCCTTGGAGATCAGGCTTTGGAATGCTGAGTGGGTCTGATAGATGGTAAAAGTTTAAGAAATCTCTTTCAGAGATTTTGAAAGACATTTACTTATCAGTAGTCCAGATGGCACTCAAAATGACGAATAATAAACTTTACAAGTAAGTAAAACACTGGCTGATGGAAAAACATTCTAAGGGTGTAAGTGGTAAATACTTACATGATATGAAAAACAAGCAAAGAGGTAAAATTAAATATGTAATAGAAAATATTTTATATGTACCCTTGTTTGGGAGATTTTTTTTTAAGGAATGGGGTGTTTTTTTATTACTTCATACTCTACAATCTGATAATCAAAGTTGGACTCTTTAAAGAACAGCATGGTACCCACATAATTCACTTCTGAAAATTCAAGCTGTTTTCTTAAAAATTATCTTGCTGTGGTAGGGGTTCATGCTTTGGGAACCATGGCTGTACTTCAGGGTATCTGTCAGCTCTTTAAAATTATATCAGAAAATTCACATGATGTGACTATGTACATTTTGGCAGACAGAAGTCTCTATAATTTTTTTTTTTTAATTTAGGTTCTTAACAGGGTACGTAACCCCCAACAGGTAGAGAACCAGTTTGGTTAATGGAAGGTAGACATATCAGTCAGGATTCTGACAGGTGACAGATGGCAAACTCATATGGGATTAGAGTTTCATAAAAAGACTATTTTCAAGGGTGTGGGAAGGGTTAAAGGAAACCAACAAGTGACGAATCCCCAGGGCTAGCAACAGCTGAAGGCCAGGACCACCGCTGACCCGAAGTTGCCAGGGGAGGGAACTTGTCAGGGAACCAGACAGCTGTAGCTGGTGGATATGGCCCATCTCAGGAGTGCAGCCTTTGATGGGGGTGGGGGAACGCAGTCCCTTTCAACCTATGGCCAGGCCATTTCCCCCTGGCCTCAGTGCCTCTTAGTATCTCGGTCTCATTAGGAGTGGAAGGCAGGGAAGCCCATGGACACGATCTCCAAATGTCAGCTTCTGGGGCACAGCTAGCAGAGAAGGATGAAGTGTAGGTCTGGAGGAGCAATCAGAGAAGCGCGTAGTGAGACTTAGCTAGCATGCTTTATTATAATCCTGATGTCTGTTTTTCTACTGCCAGTGTGAACTGAATCCAAGTCCTGCTTTTATAACTTTCTCAGTTTAGAAATATTCACGATCTAGACCAATGCAGTTTTATGTTTGGTTACTTTTTTTTTTTTCCCAGTCGTCTACATCTTAAGGATGGCTTCTAATTGAGCCGTGTGAATCCTAGAGGATCAGCAGCTTAAAATTAATTTTATGTTAAGAGAAGTATTATGGAGGTTGGGAAGATTTTAAGGCAGGTAGATATCATGTGAGCGTATTTTGCTAGAATGCTAGAGAAGCAAAGAGGACAATAGTCATTTATTCACAGCTAGTGAAACAAAACTATGATTGTACTATATTCAACAGAATTTGTACTTTGTTTTTATTTCAGTGAGAGACTCAGATCTGTAAGCTCCAGGATTGCATTAACTCATTGTACGGAGTTCATTATTGTAATTAGACTGCTTTTTAAGATTATTAGCGGACTCACTAATGTACTCTTAAAAAGCTTTATTTGGAAGGAAGTCAATATCCAAAGCCAATAGAACCGACGAGCTTGTGCCACACGCTCTGTTGCTGAAAATCACGTTACCAATTTTCATGTGACTGTTAATCAATTAGAGTGACAGAGAGATGATTTGAAGTCAATTTTCTGTTTATTGCTAAATTAGCATTTGATCACGTGTGCTTATTTTGGGTTTCAAAGAAGCTACGGTTTTCTTTGTCAAGAGACAAAGAAACAAAGAGAACAGAGGTCAATGCTGGGAATAATCATTTGTGATTTCTAAAAATATTTGCATACTAGGATGCGGAGTCCACAACTGTTAGTTACAGAGCTGGAATGGTAGATCTGTGTGTGTCTGCGCTGGGACAGCTAGCGAAGGGAAGCTGATCTGATCCAGTGTTGCCCCTGCTGCAAACATACGTAGTCAGCATGTAACCCAGGACATGAATCAGGGGTTAGGTGTTTAGTATATTATTCTCAAATGAACAGGGATCCAGGTTTTCAAACTGGGGAAGCGTGCTGTGAGATGTACCACCTTTGGGATGTGAAGGCTACTGTGGAATAGTAATCGTGCTGTGTTGTAACCAAATTGTTGGCTAGATATTGAGCGTGTCAATAGGACTTAAATAAAAGACTATAAAAGGATACAGTGACTAGCACTGGACATGTGGTGGTGGTAGTGGTGGTGGCAGCAACTAATTTTTTATTGAGTACCTACGTGCTCAATACGATGATAAGTGTTTTGGAAAATATACTCTGTCCGGAACTCCAGGAGTTGCTCTCTATTTGTTGCTGGTTGCTTTAGGAATGATCATCTCTATTTAACAGAGGAAGAAGCAGATGTCTTTATTTAACTGGATAATACTCTCTAGTTGTTCTAGAGTTACCATCTTTCAGAAGAAAGGCATAGAAGAATTAAGTGGCTTGTATATCATTAAAATTGAATTTTATCCAACTCCAGAGATTGTGACTTTGACCCCGATGCTACATTTTCTGAATTGGAGTCAGAAAACCTCTTTCTGGGGCTTCCTCTTAACAATTTATAAGCTGACTGGTCTTTGAGCCTCTGTTTCCTTCTACATAAAACAAGGGGTTAAGCCAGAAGAGCTCTGAGGGTCTTTGTAGCCCTAAATATTCAGATTCTAGAACTATCCAGAAGGGAGCAATTCCTCTTAAATGTAGAATATTATGCCAATATTCCAATTATAAATCAAATACTAGGGAATCTGGAATGCAGACATTATATTTCTCATAAGAACCTCAACTCCTTGTAATTGCGTATTTTCAATTACTCAGTGGTGTAATTGAATCACTAAAGTATGGCTCCTTAATTTATGTTGGATAGCAGGTGGACAAGTTTACTATCAGAAGTGTTGCACATTCTGACTTTTCTTCCTTTAAGATATGCTTCCAGTTGGAAAGCAGAATAAATTACTGAGGATTTGTCGATGATTCACAGTTATGGAGGGAACATTAAAGCTTTGGGATGACAGAATGTATTTTGTCCATATATTTGGACAAGTGAAGTTGAGTTTAAATTACTTATGATAATATTTAATGGTGGGCCAGTAAATGCACTGTTGTCTATTTCGTGAGTGTAATTAAATTGTGTAAGACAAGGCCTCACCGTGGCTCTTAGCTATTAAATCTCTGTGGCGACGTGAGGTGAGCCTGTCAGTGTTCTGTGGGGAATTACCAAGCTGAGGAGTTAAGAGGGAGGATTTGCTAGCTTCGGCCATCTATCACTTGCTCTATTTAGATTCTGGAATGCCCATCTCAGTGCAGTGTCTGGGGTGCACTTACAAGGTTTAAATAGAAATTAAACTGGAGTTGGGTCCATTGCTGAATGTAGCCATTTGCTTTCATAAGCACAACTACAGGGAGAGAGAGAGAGAGGAAAAAAAAAAAAAAGAACCAAAAGGAAAAACCGAAGCCAACAGCCCATGTAGAAAGACTTTCCTACTTTGAGGATCCCAGAGGGAATATCCCCCTCAGGGAGGGCAATTGGGATGAGTTTAGAACTCTTACTATGGACTCACTGGGAGAGAGAATTAGAAGAACAGGCTGGACCCAAATAACCTTGGAGGGTCAGAATTGGGAGAAGCATTTACTCTGGTCCCTGAATTATTGGTATCATTTATAGACTTTTAGTCCAACCTTGAGTTAATTGCATTGGCTCAGCAGGTATGGGAGTTATGGAGCATAGGTGCTACAGATTGTCCCACTGAAGGAGAATTTGGCAGCCACTACTGCACCCTGATTAGCCCCTATAATAGTTGGGCACCCTTCGAGTTACAGTAAGCTCTCTAGAAGTGACAAGGACATCCAGATTAAGTTCCTAGAAGGGACTGCTGGTAACCTGGAGCGAGAGAGTGATGTGCGGTGAGGCCATGGACATTCTGGGTTGTTTTGCTATGCAAGGTCATAGTGTTCTCTTGGTCATCCACTTATCCTTGGGTAGGTTGTTTACTACATAGAGGACTGGGTTTGAGAGGGAAGGAGGAGGGCTGAAATCCAGTCCCTTCTCAGCTTGCTAAGCTGTGTGTCCTGGTGAGTGACTGATTGAGCTGGGGGAAAGGAGTCTCTTTGATTTTTAAAAAGCTGCCATTTAGGCTAGCAGTAGCTTGGATCATTCTAGACATTTAGGCCAACACAGAATTGTTCAGTACCTACTTTGTACCAGGCACCATGCACAGCTCTGGTAGGTATGAGATGAGCAAACCATGGCTTTTGCTTTTTAGTAGCTTTGTGGTCTAGTGGGGATGGCGGTAGTTAAATGGATAAAGGGGCTATCATGCAATGTATGCAGTGATAAAAGTACATATGCACAGCATGCCATCAATACAAAGAGGGAGGACGCCTAGGCACTGTGGCAAGATTGCGAAAGGTCCATGCACAGATCCTGGTGCATGCATTATGCATTCATGTGCGGGGGAAGCCTATGCGTTTTTCTCTTGTTTTTTGTTTTGTTTTCATTTTTGTTGTTAGGTCATTGTAAAATCTGTCAGTAATCAAGAGACAAATGCAAATGTACAGCTAGGGATGCCCTGCTTTCTCTGCTGGTAATAGGGATAAAACGTAAAAATAAAATCATAGTTGACTGCCATATTGACAGGTATTCACAAGCACGTCTGTAAATAAATTGGAGTTGATACTCCCCTGTGATCCTGAAAGATCATTTGGCTTTTCTTGGGTGCTGTCTACATAAACATTCTGAAATGACTCAGACAAAGGTGAACCTGGGAGCATAGCTAACTCAATCGTAATTAATGCCTCTAAGATATTCAGCTTTGGCTCTGATCGTTTTTCTCCAAAAAATAAAATTAAATCAATCTAGTAATAGTAATAGTAGTGAAATTTTATTGTGAGCATCTCAGAACATCTTATGAAGTAGCTTCTGTCATCAGCTGTGTATTCAAGATCAAAAAGCGGAGACTCCAAGATGCTGAGTAACATTACAAAGGCTGGTAAGGGCAGAACCAATAGGTTTTTCTGACTTCAGAGGCTGCATGCTTAATTGTTAAGCCATAGTGATGAGTCCAGAGTAGTAACTAGTAGTTACTAGAACTGGTTAACAAGTCTCCTCAAATAATTTGTCCACGTGTTACTGTATTTGATAACTTTTGTACCATCCTGGCACATTTGGGCTCCCAAGGAACACTTGTAGATTCTTGGCAATGGATAGAGAACTAGAAGATAAGAGTAAATAATAATAGCAAACACTTCCAGAGTACTTATTATGTACTTGACATTATTCTAAATACTTTTTCCTTCCAAATTTGTTTTTGATCGATGTATAAAGAACACAGTAAAGCGTGTAAAGCGCTTTAATCTGAAATGCACAACCCAATGGATCTTTATATGTGTAAACAATATTTCAAACACTCCAGAAGCTTCCCTAGTGCCCTTTTCAAGTCAATTCCCTACCCAAGAGGTTACTGTTCTCAGAGGTTATGTCCATCATGATCAATTTGTTATGTCTGTTCTCGTACTTCATATAAATGGAATCATACATTATTTATTCTTCCATGTCTATCTTCTTTTGCTCAACAAAATGCCTGTAAGATTTACCCATGTTGTTGCACGTATTAGTAATTCTTTATTTTTACTGTTGTATACAATTTTGTTTTATTAATTTACCACAATTTATTTAGTACTTCCCCCACCGATGGGCTTTTTGAGTTCTTTCCAGTTTGGGGCTGATACAATATAAGTACTAGAAACATTTTTATACATGATTTTTGTGGACATACCTACTTAGTCCTCTTGGATATAAACCTAGGAGCAGAGTTTCAAGGCCCTAGAGTAGGAATGTGTTTAACTCTAGTAGATATGACCAAATAGTTTCCAAGTGGTTGAACTTATTTGCACTCTAACCAGCAATAGATGAGATTTCTAGTCACTTCACTTTTGTGTTAACACTTGGTATTGTCGTCTTTTAAGTTTTAGCCATTCTGGTGGATGATATGGTAGTAGCTCTCTCTCTTTTTTTTTCTTCTAAATGCCTTACGGTTAACAAAATAACCCATGGAGATAGGCGCTATCCTTATCCCCATTTCACAATGAGAAGACTGGGACACAGAGTGGTTAAGTAACTTGCCTAAGGTCACGCAGCTAGTCAGTGGCAAAGCCAGTATTCGAACACAGGGGGTCTTGTTCCAGAGCCCACGTTCTAAAACACTTTGCTCCCCAGTGGGGCTCTATGAGAAGGAAACAGGTTCTCTGGGATTCTGCCATTTAAATCTCTGTGAATAGTACCCTCTAACATTTTTGCCACAGCTCTTTACCAGTAGTACAAATATTTACCTATTTTATTTAAAATACAAACCATTGTGGCCTCTTCCTAAACCATTGCATCTATGTAAATACCAATTACTTTCATCTTAGTAAATATTAAAAGTAAATATGTAACTCCTAAGGAAAAGTTGTCTGTGAGCTATGTAAAATCCCTCTGCATACCTGTCACAGTGGTACTCATGCTTTGGAAAGCAGTGATTTAAGCTATGCATGGGTCTGCCTGCCCAAATCACCCAGCTCTCAGAAGTTTTTAAAAATTTTGTTGTTATCCATAATTGTGAAAACATTAATATTGAATAGAGATATAGACACTGCCTCAATAGTTTCAACAAGTGTTTTCTCACACGTTTCTTATGTTCCAGATGCTATGCCTGGCTCTCTAGAACAGAGAGATAAGCAAGACCCAGTCATTGTCATGGAGATTATAATCTAATGGGGGAAGCGGGGGATAAATTCAGTACGACGCCAAGTTGCAGTAGCGGAAGTCAGAACGCGTCACCTGCTCCGGGGCTGCTCAGAGCTCTCCCTGCCACTGTCCTTAATCCGGCTGCTTCCCAACACGCCTTGGAGACAGCAGCTGATTTGTGCCACTTTTAGATGGGAGAGAGAAAAAGCCATTCTGTCTTCATCCTCAATCGCTTCCTTTCAAAATATTTTTTCTTGCTCCTTTAAAAATGAATCTATTTTATTTATTCATTTATTTAGGGAAGGAAGAGGCAGGGGGAGGGGCAGTGGGAAAGGGAGAGAGAGAGAGTCCCAGGCTGGGAGGCTGACACAGGGCTTGAGCTCACAACCCTGAGGTCATGACCTGAGCCAAAATCAAGAGTCGGACACTTAACCAACTGAGTCACCCAAGTGCCCCGAATCTATTTCCTTTTTTGTCATCAAACATATAAAGAAAAGTAAGCAGTAAATAGCACTTAATAATGTAGTATAGTAGTATAATGAACCACTATATACCTGTTACCAGCTTCAACAATTAGCAGTTCGTGGCCAGTCTGATTTCTTTAATACCTTTATCCACTTCCTCCTACCACATTACTTTGAAGCAAATCCAAGTTATTGTCTCTCCTGTAAACATTTTGTCATGTAAGGAAAAGCAATCATTATACCATTAGCACATCAAAAAGGTTAACAATAATTTTTATTATTATCAAATATACAGTCAGTGTTAAAACTTCCAGTTATTTGATAAATGTCTTATGTTTGAACAATTTATTTGAGTAAGGACTTAAATAAGATCCACATGTTGCTACTGGTCTCTTAAGCTTCATTGACTCTGTAGACCCTCCCCATCGCTTTTGTTTTACCACACAACTTATTTACTGAAGACCGATCACTTCCAACGTTTGAGTTCAGGGTAACAAAATGGAATGTGGATGTAAACGTTTCTTTTCTCTCCACCTTAAATATTTTGAAAGAAGAAGACCTTCGGACCGACTTCTGAGTTAGTCACTGAGAGCATAATGAGGCTTCTCTATTTGTTTAGAAATATGTATTTTTGCATGTCCGGCAGATAGCCGCATAATTATTTATTGATGGTGTTAGCCTGTCTATGGCTCTACTCACCCACGTGTTTAGGAAGATGAAGGCAAAATGGATCGCTCAGCATCCTCCGGCATCAGAGCCAGGAACTTTGCCATTTTGATATGAATGGTATTTTTGAGAGAAAATCAACTTGAAAGTAGCTTAAATGTAGCATTAATGAATATGAGTTGGAGTTAAGTATCCCCTCAACCGGCTCCACACAGCCCCCCTCTCTGGCAGCCATCTGAAGCTACTTCTGCAGGGCTCTGCCTAGTCAGTTTCACACAGGGTAGCAGCCGGCCCCGGGAAGCACTGCTTCTGTCGGTCTGTGCAGGTGCCTTTCCCCTCTGTCATCCACGGCAAGGCATTTTGGAATTCCTTCCCTTCCTTCCTTCCTTCCTTCCTTCCTTCCTTCCTTCCTTCCTTCCTTCCTTCCTTCCTCTTTTCCTTTCCTTTCCTTTCCTTTCCTTTCCTTTCCTTTCCTTTCCTTCCTTCTTTTTCTTTCTTTCTTTCTTTCTTTCTTTCTTTCTTTCTTTCTTTCTTTCTTTCTTTCTTTCTTTCTAACAGCATATAAAGCTAAATTGAATTTAATGCTAGTAAAAAAGATGGCTTATGCTGGAGATGAGGATGTGTTCTTTAAATTTTAAATGGAATAGCAAAAGCCTGAATGCAAGGTTTTATTTTCTGTGGGGCAGGGAAAGACTACTTCCCCCTGTGACACTTCTTCTCTATACCACCTGGATTCACGCTTACACTATTTTCTAATAGGAAAGTGTGTGTGTGTATGTGTGTGTATGTGTACATCTATTTATTCCTTCTCTCTCCTTTACTATGAAAACAGTAAGTGCTATCCAAGTATTAGCTATTATGTGTCCAGCGATGTTTCAAGTACTTTGTGCATATTGACTCATTCGTTTCTCACGATAGCTCTCTGAGGTTGGTATTCTAATTGTACTCATTCTTCAGATGAAGAAGCTGAGGCAGAGAGAAGTTACCGCCCGGACCCCACAGACAGTAGGTTGTGGAGCAGGGATGTCACCCCAGGAAGTCCGGCTCCTGTGCCTGTGTGTTTAATTACTGCGCTGTTCAGCCTCTTTGGAGTGTTTAGATATATTCACTTTGGATCATATGCTCCTTCTGCGCTGTTACTGGGGCAACTTTACATAACAGCTATGTGACTTCAAGCAAATCCCTTCGAGATCTCTGCTCCAAGGTTTTTGTCATTAAAATGGAGATATACCTCATGGAAGGTGACAAGGATGTGTTTTGTGAGATCAAATAAGACGATATTAAATACCTAAGTGTGCTCTCCCAGAGCAGATGTTCCATCCCTTTGATTCGGTTCCACCATATTTAGTTGAGCAGGTGTTCTGTGCAAAGCACAGAGGATACAAGAATGGCCAGAAGAAACAAGATCTGTACCCTCTTGGAGCTTCCTGTCCAGTGGGAGAGGTGGACCAAATCAACAATGACCAATCTCGACCAGTGCTGAAAAAGGAATAAATGACTCCTAGCTTCCCTAGATATGCTGACTTTGAGCTTGGCCGGTAGGAGAAACTCTGCAAGTCCTTGTTAGATTAGATGGGCTGATTCAGTGGCTGAAGACTGTCACCGAATGTGGCTTAAAAATGCCAAGGTCAGATGACAGTGTGAGCTGAAAGGGTGGAGGGCTGGCTCCGAGGAGCTGCATGAAGCTAACTCCAGTCAGAAAGAGTAGTAGGGTGGTGGTCAGCTGGGAGCTGCCTCCCCCCCACCCATCCCCAGAAGCTGGGTGAGCTTTGCAGACACATGACAGAGTGGAAAGACAAGAGGCATCCTCAGCTGGGGGTCCCCATGTGAGCTCTGTCTCTGCTACCAGCCTGCTCTGGGACCACGGACAAGGTTTTTAGCCTTTAAAGTTTTTTTAGCCTTTAGCCCCTGTCTCTCATTTATAAGAATGGAGCTGGTAATATGTACCTTGCAGAGTTCTGTGACTGTCATGTCAAAAGCTTACCAGAAAATGCTGAAAGGTTGTTAGTATCTGGTGCATTGCAATTGCTTAGTGAATGTTAGTTTTTATTCATATTGTTATTTATTATTATTATTATTATTATAACTTTGTTATTGCAAGAAACCATTAGATTGCTGCTGTGTCAATGTTAATTTCCTTTCTTTTTGGATGCCTCAGAAAGAATGTCATAGAATCGTGGTGTGGTGGAAAGACTCTTGTTTGACTGACAGGAAGGATCTTGACTGGGGGCTTATTCTACCACTCTTGGCTTGGTGATTTTTGAACAGCCATCTCCTCTCTCTGAGCTTTACTTTCCTCACAGGCAACATCTGAGTTGGGCTGGATGAATTCCAACATCATTTTTCATACGGGGATTCTGGGCTGGTCTTCTGAGATTGCACATCTGACCATTGGAAACCCTCAGAAGGGTGGGTTTCCAAGGGACCTATCACATGTGGTGGTTCCCAGCTGGGGGCGATTTTGACAGCCTCCCCACCTAGGGACATTTGGCCACGTCTAAAGACATTTTTAATTGTCATACCTGGGGGGGTGGTGCAACCAGCAACTGGCCTCTAGTGGACAGAGGCCAGAGATTTTACTAAGCATCTAACCATCGTGGGACAGACTTCCGCCACAAAGAATGATCTGGCCCAAGTGTTAACAGTACTGAGGTTGAGAAATCTTTGCTCAGTGCTTACCTTGTGTTTGCAGAACATGGGGGCTGAGCCACAATTGCACATGCAAGGACACCCCCATCCACAGTTATTTTACTAGGCGTCTCGGTTATCCGAGACGCATAAAACCATGTTATTTAGGAGCCCTTTCTTGCTATTCTCTTCTGTCTTTTCGTGATAGGCAGCTGGGAGCAGAGATGAGGTGTCATAGGACATAAGAAATGGAATCAGAAACACCTTAGAGTGGAGAGCATGAAGCAGCTTCTGTGTAAAGGGGCCACAAAGGGACGAGAAATGGATCACCGTCTAACTTGCTAAGGAACTGATGAGCAATGAGTGATTAGATTCTCCTGGGAATCCCTCTGTGCCATTAATCCAATCACTTACTGTGCATGAAATACCTGTTGCCTTCCAGGTTCTGTGCTATTCCTGGGGGTAGAGCAAAACAGAGTTAGTTCCTTAGTATGAAATTGCCCTCCCCCTTTTCATCTCCCAGGCCAAGTCCCAGCTCACAGCAGCTTCCTTTCTGTCTCTCTCCTGGTGAGCTAGGTGCCCTCCTCCCCCTTCCTATTGGGCCCTACACTTGCCTTCTTGGGTCATCTGTTTATCTGGCTGCTTCCCTGCAGGGGTCAGGTGTTATTCTTCTCTGTATGCTGGGCATCTTGCCTCGTGCCCGGCACTGAGCAGGCACTCAACAATGTTGGTGCAAGAATGAGGGAGAGAGCAAATGAATGAATGAGATAAGGCTTTGAAGGCCAGCCTTCATGCAGTTTTCAAGACTTCTCCCTTTCACCCTCATCCCTTCCAGGGTGTGCTCTGTAAATTGGACAGAGAGAAGGAGAGAGAAGAGGAGGACAGCTTTCTGGCTGAGGTCTCAGGGGGGTGCATAGAGGTGACTGTCGCTCAAGGAAAAGGAGGCTAACGGGACCTGAGGCCAATTTTAACACAAGCGGGGATTGTGCATGAGCTGGTGTTTTGGGTCAGCAGCATGAAGGTGATCAAGGGAAATAATGGGGCTGGTAACTGCTCTATTATGGAGAAATATTAATGATCTTCATAAAAATGGTATATGACCCAAAAGGTATTATTTTTAGTGGATGTCTTCGAGTTGTATGAATTAGTAAGGAGCAGCTTGGGTAGTGGAACTCATTAACTTCTCAAATCTAACTTATTTACACCGAATGTAAACCTTTCTCAGATTTGTGGCATCAGCCATTATGAATGATGTTTCCCAGTGTGAACTGTATTTTCTGGTAGAGACTGTGTTTTTAAGTCTTTGGGGATGGGGGTGAGGAGGGATACATTTTCAGATACATTAGATACCTTTGTATGGGTGACTTCACCTTCTGGTCCCTACAATCACCACTGAAACGGGAAGTTCTGACCCAGCACAGACATTTGCAACCCATCAAACGGTGACTGTGTTTGCGAAACATTATTATATAGCGGTTAATTCAGTTCTTTTACAATCGCTTAGGTTGGTCAATGGCCTGTTGTCCCTGTCAATAGGTTATTAGGGTTAATTTATGGTACAGCCCCCCTCTTTCACAAGCAAAGGCACCGTATCTGCGTGGTAGGTGGCTGACCGTTGAATGGGGGGGTGTCTCTGATATTGGTTTTTCCGTAAAGCCCCTTTCAGACCAACACACCTCCTTTGTTCAGGGAGTCCTTGGCAACGTGTGTTTCCCCAGCAATTATTTAATATGGGATGTTTCTCGCAGGTCTTCAGTCAGACGACCTTATTCACAGACTTTTTCTTTTTGTTTTTGGCAATGGCATTGAAATGTTCTCTTTCATATTATTATTTTTCTTGTGGTCTAATAGACATTTGGAGTCTTGGCTTTAAATAAATAATAAGCGTGAAGCAACTCTACTGGAGTGGTTCTCAGACATTATCATTTCCATCCCCCTACTTACCTCTACTAACCGCTGTGTCATCTGCTTTACAAAGGAGAATGGAGAGGGGAATTGAATCCATTGGTTGTTTCTAATACGGTACCCCCTTTGCCCCCTGCTCTAAGGTAGGCGTTATCATCCCAGTTATTCAGATGGGGAAATCGAAGTTCCAAGACAGTAGGTAACGAATCTAAGAGCACAGAGCCTGCCAGTGGAGAACTGGGATTTCCAGTCCCATCAAATACTCTCTGTAAGGGGAAGGAGTACACCAGGGAAAGTTAAGGCAAAGGACTTAAGAACTGGAAAATGGGAGCACACTGGACATGGAATGCAGAAAATCAGTTGAAGGATTCAGTTATTTTTCACCATTTCCACCGGTGGGGATCTTGGAAGTCCACTGATCTGATCCAGCAAGACTCTCAGAACTTGCGCAGAGTGTCTCTCCATAGATCATGAATCAGGGCTTGGAAGGATTCAAGCTCTGGTCAGTGAAGTAACCACCGCCCTATGTCTTGGAGTTTATCATCTTGATGCTGCTTGAATTTTTACCTCCCTTTGTGGGAAGTGGAGGGACAGAGTAGCAAATAGTTAATATTAATAGCTAACATTTATTGAGAGCTTTTTGTGTAACAGGTAAGCATCTAAGCTAATGCTTTCCAAACTACTTGTGGGGAAGGCTCCCCTTCTTTTTTTTCCCTTAGGAAGTTCCAATCTGTCATGGTCTGTTGTCCTATTAAAATATGATAAAATTAGTCAATAGAAAAATGAAATTTTAAAATACCATAGAAAATACAAGCCCGTTTTCTTATTATCGGAGTTGATGGACATAAAGTTACTCCCTCTGAGATGTTCAGTTTCACGTTTATCTGACCATGGACTGGTGACAACATACAGGACACTGACCATGTGGTCCATGGACCACACTTTGAGTAGCCCTTCTCTAAGCAACTCATATGCAGTAATTCTTGGTAGGATTATTTTCCCCATATTGCAGGAGAATGGACAGAGGCACAAGGATTAACTTCCCAAGGCCACAGAGCTAGTGAGATGAGGAACTGACATCGGAAGGCAGGCAGCTGTTTCCAGAACCTTCCCTATTAACCTCTTCACATTCTGCTTTGACTCATAGTGCGTGGGGTTTGAGCATAGGATGGGACGGACTCCAGGCAAGTCCTGACTAGGTCATTTAGCACCTGTATGACATTAGGATTAAGTGACATCTCAAAGGCTCATAGATGGCCTCTGGCATGGCGTGGGTGTCCAACAAATAGAAGCCATTCATTTTGACAAGGACAAAATTCCAAGTGGCACTTTGGTAATGATTTAGGGTGGATTATTACATTTGGGGCAGTTAATATTCCTCATGCCGATGCGTCTCAGCTGTCATGTTTGTCAGAAAACACTTTGTCAATGGCTTTTTTATTCCATGAAAGAAATTAAGTTTAACTTTATCATTTTAATATCTCTGCCCATTTATTTTTAAACCCCATGGCAGAAATGGCCAGCTAAAAAACTCATCAGGAGAATAGATTTTGTTTGCCTGGGGAGCCAGGAAAAAGATGTGGGAGCTGATGCCTGGTTGTTTGTATGTTTTTCCAATGATTAACTGTGGGTCCTTGACTAAACTAATTTTTCCAAGGCATAGTCTTTTCATCTCTAAAATGGGGATGATAATAATAGGAACTAATGTCATTTTGTGATGCTATGAGGATTTTGTGTATCAGTACCTACATGTACTTGGTACAGTGCTTTGTGGATAATAAGCACTTGGCAAATATTAGTCATTGCTGGTGCTGATTTGTCTGGAAAGGGTGAGATTCTGAGATATCACCTGCTTCTCATATGTGGCCTTTAACCAGAAAGTTTGCCAAAAATAATGCTAATATTAATGGTTAATTAGAACAGTTTTTTCTTTAGCACCTATATATGCTGGACCCAGTGCTAGTCATTTCCACACACATTTTTCATGGAATTCTCTCTGACCAGTAATGAACTCTCAGGGTGGTCAGGTTACTTGCTCAGTGTCCCAGTAGGATTATATAGAGGCCCCCCAAGTTGAACCAAGATTTACCTGGCTCACCTCTCCCTGTTTTCCAGTTAATTCTACTCAGAAACAAACTAAATAATGAGGTAGCATTTACTTTGTTCTGTGGTTTGGGCCCTATTCCAAGTCCTTTGCGTGAATCATCTCATTTTCTCCTCACACCATCCTATGAGATAAGTACCAGCATTATCCTTGTTTTTATAGATGAAGAAACAGAGTCAAGGGAAATCGGGGGCTCAGGTAGTGAGAATGGGGCCAGGCTTTGAACACAAGGAGTCTGGTTCTGGAGCCCACACGTGGCTCTAAACGGGGGAGGTACAAACACACTTGCACATCGGCCAGGGGCGGGTGTTCATTACCCTGTTTCTGCCGTTATATGTTTTCCCTTCTCTGTAAGATGAGAGGGTTGCATTAGGGCCTCTTTAAAAGTCCTTTCCGCCACTAAAAGCCTATGACTCTGCAAGTAGGAGGACAAAATACAGCTTCCCTTGTGTGTCTCCACAATGTTACTGCCCCGTTAGAAGATGACCATCACATGAATGGCTTAATGTATATTTAGGTCCTATTTATACAATCCTGGGAAAAGAAGTCAGGACGGAGGCCCAACAGAGCAGTTGAAAACACGTTATCAGCTTCTTACTTGGGATTTAATCCTGGAGTGCTGGTTCTCTTCCCAAGCACATACAGCTGCATTGTGCACCGAGAGATTTCTCAGGTTGCATTTCCTATCCCACAGCTTTCCTTTACACTCGGCTCCTTCGAGAAACTGCAGATGATTGCCTGTTGTGCAAAGTGGACACTCCATGACCCACAGTGGAGGATGGATGATTATTTGGTGGAAGTGTGTGTCTAAAGATTTGCCAATTTTCCCCATTGAGTCTTTGAATGTGCCATTGGTAGTGGCTTGTTTCTTGGTCTACAGAATTAAAAAAAAAAAATAGTGTGGCTTTTTTTGTTTTTGTTTTTGTTTTTTTTTTTTGAAAAAAATAACTCTGAGCTTTCCACACTTATCTTGAGTTATTTATTTATTTATTTATTTATTTATTTATGTATGTATGTATTTATTTATTTAGTGTGGGAGCAGGGGGAGGGGCAGAGGGAGAGGGAGAATCTTAAGCAGGCTCCATGCTCAGTGCAGGGCCCAACTGGGGGGGCTCGATCTCATAACCCTGAGATCATGACCTGAGCTGAAATCAAAAGTTGGACACGTAACTGATTGAGCCACCTAGGGGCCCCTTAAGTAACTTATTTAAAAGGGGGTTTTGTCTCTCACTTAAACTCAACAAGAGAAAGGGTTGATAGTCATGCACCCTCTTTATTTACAGGCAGGAAGCTGAAGATCAGAGAGGTGGCTTGGTGAGCTCAAGAAGCTCTGGATAATGGATAAATTTTACCAAAGATCCCATCTACCTCTGAACCTCAACAGTGAATTTTGTGTGTACAAACATTTTTCAGAAGGGAAGGTTTATGGGAGGCCTCAGACACTCGTGGGCCACAGACATGCCAATGAGTGACGCAGTCAGGTGGAGGGCAATTGGGACAGGTGCGGAGTGTGGCCAACTGGACACCACATGCCCCACTGTAAGGAAAAGTTGCCACTCAGAATCAGCCAATTGTTACCACAGGGGAATGCTTGCCTGCTACTGTCAGATCTCTGAACTTCTCAAGAGAAGTGCATTTGTTTTGGATTTATGTAAAATATTTCAATTTTATATTGTCAACTCACTTAGGGGTTTTTAAGGTAACGCAGACCAAACACAACATGATGTCAGGTTAGATATCAACCATGGGCCACCCACATGCAAACACAGATTTATAACTCTCATCAGATTCTTGAAAGAGACAATGATTCAGAAAACATGGGGAAACCTCAACTTTGCTAATGACAGGTAATGCATCAAAACACAAGTATTATCCTGCTTTTTTCCCAGCTGAATTATGTGATGATTTTAAAAAATCACCTAAACCTGGAGTTATATTTAAGTCAGTTGAGAGCAGCTCCTTCTTTAGTGAACTTAAATCTATTTATGACAATGTCACTCATACCATTTCTGTCTGTCTGCTGTCTGGAAGCCTTGCAAAATCCTATACCCCCCATGTTAATATCCATATCTTCTTTCCTGGTGGCAAATACCCATCTGTGAGGGTGAGGCATTGGACAGAGGTGACCGGCAGCTCTAAATAAGTATTACAGGCATGTCAAACTCAGTTAAAGAAGAGAGATTAGAAAGGGAGCCTGGGGAAAGGGAGCAGATCTGTGATTCCTGGGGAGGGAGGAGAGAATATTCCTTCAAGAAAGATGGGAGAAATGAATGTGAATTGAGAGAAACTGGAGATTTTATCACTGCAGATAAATCTCAACTGTGCTCTCCAAATCCAGGGCCTTCGCTATGACATAAAGATGATGGTGTGTAGTCAAGTGCATTGAAACTCCCACGGATGTTTATTTGAAGTTCAGTGTTAATAAAATACACAGATGCATCTCTCTGTTTCTCTTTTCCTCATGCTCCCCCTCCCCGTTTGTTAATATATCCCATGTAGCACCAAAGAAGTTCCTTCTTTCAGCAAAGGCATTGCAGCACTCGCTGCTCTGAGCGTACCATCCTTAAGAGTGACCAGGCATGATGAGCGTTATGGGACTTGGGATCATTCGCCTTTGTCTCTAGGAAAGGAAATCCAAGTTTAGGGACAGGGCCATTTTACATTGCAACTTTGTAACAGGGTCGGTTTTCAACTCACTTGTCAAAAGTACTTTATGTATCAGTCTTAAAAGTACTAAGTAACTTGTCATTATTTCTATAACAGTGGGAGATAATTAAATCCTACATGCTTTAAGGAA
Source organism: Ursus maritimus (assembly GCF_017311325.1). Taxonomy (NCBI): domain Eukaryota; kingdom Metazoa; phylum Chordata; class Mammalia; order Carnivora; family Ursidae; genus Ursus; species Ursus maritimus. The sequence goes on from NW_024426996.1 coordinate 63,717,236, forward strand.
TCAAGCCAGGGTCAGAGCTGTTTTGCATACAGCATGCACAGATTAGGTGAAAGTAGCCTGTTTAAACTGTCACTTGATATTGTATTAGCTGTTAGATAAATGGTACAGAACTGCGGAGCACAGCAGATATTTGGCAGTGCCTCTCTATCCTTGAATCGCGCTGCGGCATGATCTAGTACTTGCTTATTTGGGGATAACTTGATACACTCAGACAATGGGAGAGCTTGACCACTGGCTGGTCTGTTTAAATTGCCATTAAACACCATAACGCTTGATGCTTTTCATTCCCAGGGAACCCTTGAAGTCAATCTCTGAGAAGAAGCTGGGCAGGATGAAGTGGATCTAAATTGCTGCCCATCAGAATTTGGGGACTGTCGTGCTGGGTTGTGGGCAGCATTGTGACAAGGCTGTTGAGAAAAGACAAAACCAGAAATTGAGTTAAGTAGGAGGATGTGGGTGGACAGTGAAGGTGGAAGCAGGAGGTGCTGCTTGTGAACTAAGCCAGGGCAGAGCTGGCCCTTGATGCAGTGGGAAGATCACAGTCTAGGGAATCAGACATGCCTGGATTGGGAAGCCGGTTCCGTCATTTACCCACTGTGTGCCTGAATTTAGCCTCTCAAGCATAGTATCTACAGTCTGTAAGGTGGGCTTATGCAAGGCACCTGGGTCTGGGCTTGACAGGTAGAGCACGCTTTGTACATGTCCTGGCAGGAGCAGGAGTCTGACCCCGAACACAGTAAGGTGTCCAATAGTGAGATAAATTTGAATACTGATCCAAACACAAGGGACATTTGTCATTTCTTATTCTAGTCTGCTCAGTAGGTGTGGGTGGCCTGTGGCCCGTAGATGTTGATTATACTCAGAGAGAAAGCAGAAATAAGTGAATTATGCCACAGTTTGCAACGGGGCATCCCAGGATAGCATTTAAGCTCCAAACTGCCACTTAAGTTGTCTATACTTTGGAACGCACTAAGAGAACCTTAGATGGCACCTGTTTTGAAGGTTTGTAATAAAACTACCTCAGCCATCTACTGTCAGAGAGGCCGCCTGCTCTGATCACCCCACATGCTTTATTTTTACTTTTCTTATGCCACTTAACATTCTACCCTATGTTACCATGTTTGGGGAGTTTTTAATCTCCCCTAGACCCAGTCTCTGTGTGATCTAGATTTGATGTATTTAGAGCACCCAGTACAATCCCCAGCTCTAACAGGAACCCAACAAATGTTTGTTGAATGAATAAACAGTTTGCTTAAAGGTTGTAGGATAATTTTATTGATCTGTCTTAGTTTCTCTTGGCCAGCGATTATCTATCTCTACTTTAAATGTCCATAGGAGATAGGAATTAAGTCAGTGGCCCCAAGGGTATATATTTCTAGTGATATCAACTCCCGTCTTCTTGAGGTATCATGGTTAGAAAATTCTGGAGTCCAGAGACAAGTGCCCTGAACATTAGAGCGGGCAGCCCTACGTGCAACACCAAAGGGCACTGGTCTCCATCTTTCCCACCTTATTGACAAAGGTCTTAACTGAGCTTACCTGTTCATTTCTAAACCTGTTACTTCTTTGTTAATTTAGATTTTAGAAGCTAAAAAGAAGGGACCCTTGGCTAAGCCACAGCAGAATGGAGTGATCCATTGAGCTATGACCCACTCCAACTTCCTGGGGTCCCAGAGCTCTGTCTACTTTCTAATCTGAGCAACAGGTGATGCAAAGTTGGAATGAGATGTCCAGTGCCCTCTCGGGGAGGAATCCAGTGCTCCCTCCCCTCCCGAGACAGTCACTAACCCTCGCCACTATAACAACAGATGCCGGATTTACCACAGAGTGCCTACAACGAGCCAAACACTTTCTAGGTGCTTGGAATATGTCCGTGAGCAAATAGGTGGAAAATCTCGGCCTGGTGGCATTTACACTCCAATGGGCAGGAGAGGGGGCCAACAAGATGAACACAATAAGTAAACGGGAGATGTGTTGGGAGGCAGAAGAGAGCAGGGTGAGGGGGAGACATTAAGGGAGGGACAGACAGAGAGACAGTGGGAGATAGAGGGGATGGGGGAGATATTCACTACACCCTGAGAGATGGACAACCAAAGACGAGACAGAAAGAGGAAAGAAAAATTGTGAGGGACAGTGAGAAGATGGATGGAAAGATTGAGACACAGAGAGGCAGACAGAAAGATAGAGAGCAGGGAGGGATCTGCTCAGGCCAAGAGCAGTGGCTCGCCCTCTTCTGCCCTCCCCAACCCCCCTGCTCCTCAGTCCTCCAGCCTTTCCCCTACAGCCCTGCCCTCTCCTCCAGGCCCTTCTCACACTACTGCCTCTGCTGAAGCTTTGCACAGACCACAGTCCTGCCTGGAAGTCATTGGTCCCTCCCTGGTGCCCTCAGGATACGACCGCAACCGCCCAGAGCCCTGGCCACTCCTACCTCCCCTGTCTCAACTCTTGTCATCACTCAGCTCAGTCCTCATGGCACTAAGTAGGCTTTCCTAGAGACCGAGCTCTTGCATCAACCCTGAAAAGGCTTCTCGGACCTCCCCACCCCAGTCTGGGTTGGGGCCCACTTTAATGGCTCCCACCAACACGTCTCAATTCTTGGCGAGTGGAGACATGGAATACTAATGCTAGAGCCAGCTAACACACAGGACCTTACTAAAGATCAGGCTCTTGCTGGCACTCTCCTGTATTAGCTCCTCGAATCCTCCAACAGCCCTTTAAAGTTGGTACTATTATTACCTTCACTTTAGAGATGATGAAGCTGTTGCACAGAGTAGTGTAGAAACTTGCCCTAGACAACCCAGCTTGCAAATAGCAGAAAGCCTACTCTTCTAACCGAAATGAATGAATATGCACACCTTGTGCTTTTTCCTAACATTAGATTCCTCACGGTCTTCATGATGTTTCCACGCCTGCCCTTCTCTTCTCTCCCTCCCCCACTGCAGATAATACGTATCCCTGGACTGTGAGCTGCTTGAAGACGGGAGGGGTGTGTTTGGCGCATAGCTTAGCACCTGGCACGGTCGGCTCTGACTCTATCACTAAGGAAGGCAGCCACGTATTCCTGTAACCACACAGGAGAGGGGCTCGTGCGTGACCTGTGCGCTTCTGAGCCATGGCTCTGGAAGATCTGTGTGCCACTGTGCAGGGTCAGCCTGTCTGAGGTGGCACAGGTCGCTGGAGGAGGGATGTTCCTGCCCAGCCAGTAGACTCTCGTGTGCCTGAAAAGGGAAAGGGAGACCAATGAGGGCCAAGAAGCCTGTCTTCAAACCCATACTTTCAGGTGCTATTTTGGGGCTCAGATGCCTAGAGGACCATGCAGGTCTTTGCCAAGAAGCTTGGGAACTTGACTGGAGCTGTTAGACCAACCAGAGAGGGAATGGCGAATGGTGACCAGGGCACACTGGCCTGAGCAGAGAGCCATGAGGCTACGCTTGACCTCTTGTGTGCATCTCTGGTGGCGTTTTCCTAGGGATTCTTGAAAGAATAGAGTTTCGGAAAAACATGGAAGAGAACACAGGCTATTACTACACCGAGCACTGATGTTTCCCTGGGGAGAAAAATGCATGTCTGGATGGATACCTGCTCCATGGGGGTTTCGCAGAGATAAGGGGTGCTGGGGAAGAGAAAGAGGTGCTGTGCAACTGCTCTGTCCACCCTTCCCTTTCCCATCTCTGCTCTCAGCACCCTCCCCCCACCCCCCTAGGACAGGGCAGCTGTGAAATCCCAGCCTCTCCCCTGCACATCCTGATCCTTCCAGAAAGACAGAGAACCCATCTCCTTACAAGCTTGGGATGCCTTTCTGTAGTAGCCACTTGCCTTAAACCTGTGAAGTATTGTCTTGGGGGGGGGGAGAACATTGAATGCAGAGGAAAACATAAAATAAATAAGAGCTTCTAAGACAGTCCGTATTGATATTATACTTATAAAACCTAAAAGCCCCTGCTGACTGTGGAAAATTAATGATAGGTACAGTCGATATTAATTGTCCCTCCAAAAAGCAGAGGGGAAAAAGCCTCCAAAATGAGGTTCAATATAATCCCCCTGCCAGCACCGTATTGAGCCTTTCTTCCAAAAATAAATATATATTTTTTAAACCATTGACAGGATTATTTAGGAAAGCATTTACTTAGTCTTGCTAATGGAAAACCGTGATAATGATCTTTGAACAATAGGTTTTAGAAACATCAGCTCTTGGGTGGTAGACTAGCGTCCCACCCAGTCAGTGCTGCAGCTTGTCTTTGAAAGGGGAGAAGCCAGGGCTCAGGGATGGAAGGGGTTTGGATACCCGATCTCCCCGGTAGAGTTGTGTGTTTTTTCTCCTCTCCCATGAATTATTAAGTGCACATCCAGCAGTGCAAGGGAGGAAAAAGCAGACGATTTCCCTTTGAGTTTGCTGATGAGCCGATTGCTTGGCTTGGGGAGGACGCCCTGTGTTTCTAGTTTCTATATCCATCCATAGAAATGGAGCACGATCCTTACGGCATCTCAAGTGAATGATTTTTCAATTAGCCTGTAGTTCCTTTGTGATATTCCCTTTACAATCCTATGTGGGTGATGTAGAGCAAAGGTTTAAGAGGTTTTGGACAATTTATGTGGTTTAGAGAGGCCGTTTGTCAAGAAACAATATCTGCAACAACTTTTATGTTCAATTGGAGTCCCAGGTCTTTTGCTTATTTTTATAGCACTGTTTTCTGAGGTGTTAAAGCAAACTTAAAGGCCGTGTTTAAATGGTGGTGTTGGTGTTGGTAAGGTGTGTCTGGAAGGGACTGGGTGGGCGGAGAAAACCATTCCCCCAAATACACAGAGACAATGGATGTTGGTGTAACTGGAGGGCCATTTGTTGACTTTCATCAAAATAGCTTGAAATGTGAACATGAACATTGTTCAGCTGAAAACTTCACCTCCGAGGTGGTAGAACAGTGTAGGTGTGGGAAAGAATGGATTTTAGATTCAGCCAGATCTGGGAGATGTGGGAATGCTAATTAGAGAGTGTGTTACTTGTCCTCATCACATCTCGGTGTTCTAACCTGGTAATCTGGGACCGGTACAAAGAGTAAATGGAATAACATAAGAAAGTATTTAGGCAGAGCCTGGCACAAAGTAAGTCCTCAACAAATGTGATTTCTATTATTGTCTCTGCTGCTGTTGTAGGAATCTACCTTAAAACATGTACAAAGGTATGTGTACAAACTTATGGACATATACAAAGATTTCATTGGAAAGATGTTCCTCACAGTGTCTAGAACCGTGTAAAATTAGATTGACAAATAGATTATGGAAAATAAATACAATGCCTATTGTCTTATTTGGCTATTAAGAACCAGGTGATTATTGATTGGTTGAACATGAGTCACAATAATTTAAGTGAAACATTAGGTTACAAAATAGTAGCCTACTGTTTGTTCAAACAATACAAGCATAACTATATACTCATGTACCAAAAAAGTGTATCTAGGTATCCCTGGATGGTGGAATATATTTTTTAATGTTTTAATTCATTTTATTTTTATTTTTGCTTATCTAAATTTTTTACAATGTCACATGCTGTTCGTGGTTAAAGTCTACCTTTGACTGGAAAAAAGAAAACCTTACGATGAGTTGAGCGTCCCAGTTGGGGAATATCCTGTAATGGTTAAAAAAAAAAAAAAAAGCAAGAGTATCAGTATGGCTTTATCAGAGATTTTGGGATGTGAACTAGGGCATGCTGGAGGTTGTGTCATTCCATCAGAAAACATAAGCAAGCAATGAAAGATCAGGAACATTTGAAAATGAGATCATGAAGAATGAGAACTATACAGTCGCTTGGCCATAGATTTTTTTTTTTTTTAATGGAAGACTTACTGACATTTGAAAGATGGAGGCCTGTGCCATGGAGGGTGATTGGCATATGGGCAGTACACGGCGTGATTTGCCCCCCTCCCCTGCCCTCACCCCACATCCAAACCCTCACCCATCCACCCTCTGGATTAAATTGGATAAGCTATAAAACTTTCTAAAATTGCTATGTGCAGAAAGACCAGTTGTCTTTTTCAAAATATGACTTATCTGGATGGAGATTTTGAAAAAGTAACTCGTGACATTTTAAACACTTTTACGGACTCTTGTTAAAAAAAAAAGAAAAAATAATAAAGAAAAAGGAAAATTGTACCTGTTCAGAGAGAAAAACCGAGAACTGAGAATAGTTTCATATAGAGTCTTTATTGAAATAGTTGGGTCTAAATCCCAACGGATTTTGTCAAAATTGAAATAATGTTTGGAAGGAGCACATGATTGCTATAAATATCTATTTATATTCGTACCTCAAGAGTGGGCTAGAACCTTAATTTTCTTCATAAATGGAAAATTACTGTGATTTATCATTTTGTGATGCTACAACTTGACCCCAAGAGTTCTAGAATTTTCAGGGGCTTCCAGCTGATCACGTATTTTAGAGATGAGGTACATATGTGATCGCATATAAGACTGCACCCCAAATGCTTGTGAACCCTCCTTTGGTTTCTCCAAAGGGTTAACACACATTTATGACTATTTTATCCTTTTAATTTCAGGTGTTTTCAAGGGAAAATAGTATTTGTTTCGACACCATCATACTCTCAGATCTGTCCACAGAAACATTTTCTGTCTGTTGAGTTCTTAATTCCAGGAATAACCAGTTTTCTTGTGGGATCCCATTCGTCTCTAACACAACCTAAAAATTGAGCGTCATCGAGTGTGCTGAATGCTATTATAAATGATGACATTATTGCCAGTAAAACTTTCTAAAAACTATTTTACTAGCAAGACTGATTTAAGTGAAAGTTTAGAGAAATTTTATTTACTTCCCTGAAATGCCCATTTCTGCCTTCATTCCTTTCTTTGTTTCTGTGTGTCCTCTCTCCCTCTCTCTCTCTAACCCCCTCTCCTTCCCTCCATTCTTCTCCCACTTTCTTGGTATGCTTGCTGTCTCTGCTTATTTGTATTGTCTCCCTTTCGTTCTCTTGGCGTGTACCATTTTTATGTGCAAAACCATCCCTGCTCTCCTCCAATTCCCTCCCGTGCCACGGAGGTCTTAGCTTTCCCGGTAAGATTTATCCCCATTGTGGATTTCCTTAGAGCCCTTTTAGTTACCAAGAATTATATTATTACATTATTATAATTTCATGCATCCTGTTGGGAGATAGAAATGTCTTAATATTTTATGGCGTACCGTAGAGGTCGCAACTGGCTACCCAGTTGTTTTCTTTGATACAAATGCTATTTAATTTTTTTTAGTTGGTTGCCAGGGCTTTAAGGTTTTACATGAAAATTTGGATTTTTTTTGAAAGAGACCAAAAGATTTCGGCACCCTGGACACTTTACCAGGTGGTCATAATGAGCTGAAGGGAGCGGTGGCTCCCCACGACCTCCAATGCATTGCAGTCCTTCCCCTACCCTTTGGGGTCTTCACTGGTCCATGTTACTGGCCTGATCTCTGTGGTCATTTGACTTTGCCACCTCTGTTCTTCTCCCTTCTGCTCCCACAGCTTCCTCTCCTAGAAGGAATCCCCCTTTCCCCTCCACCAGAAAAAGTGAGAACGATGGGATTTCCAGTTACAATGGCTGGACCAATAAGAGGGGGTGCCTCTGGTTATCCCTTAGCTGACTCTTTGACTTATATCTAAAGCTGGACCCAAGACAGAGAATGTTGATAAAAGAACTCTGTGAATGTCATTCGAGGTCCCTGATACCTAAGTCAATCAACCATTTAGCTATATTGGTATAATTCATTCTCTGGTATGTGTGAAGTGTGTTAAGCATTTTTTTTTAAGATTTTATTTATTTGTTTGACAGAGATAGAGACAGCCAGAGAGAGAGGGAACACAAGCAGGGGGAGTGGGAGAGGAAGAAGCAGGCTTCCAGTGGAGGAGCCTGATGCGGGGCTCGATCCCAGAACGCCGGGATCACGCCCTGAGCTGAAGGCAGATGCTTAACAACTAAGCCACCCAGGCGCCCCAAGCATTTTTCTTTTTTGAGATTACGTTTATTTTGTCATAATTTGAACAGGTAGCCAAAGTTGAAAGGACCTAGAAATTTGGTTGGTGCATGTCTAGTTTCCAATAATACACACATATTCATGGTTCCCCTGATTTTGGAAGGGGTCTTTTATGGGGTCCTGAATTTTCCTTCCCCCCACAAATGTTTGCTGACTTTTCCCTGGTATTGGCCCTTCTGGCTGTGCTGATCTCTCTGACTACGCCCAGTGCCTGGTCTTCAGTAGATGTTAAATGAATGAACATTTTTAGATACTCTTGTGAAACTGACACACAGAGAGGAGAAACAACCTGCTTTTGATCACACGTGAAGTCACTGAGAAAATGGGGGTTACATTTGGCTGCTTAGTTCAAACATTTGTTTAAGTGAAAAAATGCTGCCTTCTTCCCATATCTTCCTGATTCCCATCACACTACAACTATACCCCAGCTTTTCAGTAAATGCTCAACTTTCACTTACCGTGGGCCCTCGAAATGGTCCTAAGTATCGGTGATTCTGACTCTAATTCATGCTTCCAACAGATTTGCACTCAAATAATGGTTTCCAATTTTCAGAACATTTGCACACTGTTGTCTTGTTTAAACGATGGGTGGAATTCTGACATTTGGGGCTCATAATTTCTTCTTGCATCACAAACCCCGTGGTCTGTGACAGCAAGCACTCTGCCGGCAGAGCTTTTATCAATCTAAAGTACACACGATCGCATATTGGCGTGTGTCTTATCAACCTGCAAACAACTCATGCCTTTCAAATGTTCTGGGGCTTGTCCACAGAACTCAGTCTTAACCTCTTTTAGCGACTTTTGGCGTTGAACCCAGTATGTGCGCTCCAAGTTCATATATGATGTCTTCTGGAAGTTTTTCCACTCTATGAAATGAACATTAGTTTAGCTTAGCTGTGCTTTATGTCGCTGCATTGAGCAAAGCTTTCTCTGTGCAGCTTTGGATGAATTGCACGAATTGCCTGTTAGACTTCATGCATTCGTCAGAAATTACAAGCTCTTTGGAGGCATTTCTTCCAGAGTCTCCCAAGCACATGCACATATGAGCACACCACACTCTCACACCTACAGGCACCCATACGCCACTGTGAACGGAAAATAGCTCCGAGCCACTGATGTCATGAGGAAAGCCTGAACTAGAATGAGCGTTCTCTTGTTTTTCTCTTGTAAATAACTATCTTACCCCTAATGCCTCCAAAATCCCAGCTTGAGTACACATAATATGCACCAAACTGAGAAGTCTTTATGGGCACCTCTGTGACAGAGAGGTTTGGAAGATGTCACTTTATGAAAAGAGACTGATCCCATGTCTATTGGTACCTATAACATCGAGGCCTATATCTGATCTATATGCATGTGTGTATATGCACATCGACATACGTACATATGTGTACATATACAGAAGCACATATATATCTCGTGCCCACTGCATATTGTCTATTCCTGTTGACTCAACACAGATGAAATTTTGGTGATTTCATATGGTTCAGCCTAGTAACCTTGACCACGGAGTGGGTTTCTGCCTATTTTCCCTACCCCTTTCCCCTATTTCCTTGTACACTACAGAAATAACCAGAAGTTGTAACTATCAAGAGAGAATTGCAACATTGTGGTAGACAGAATTTTGCAGTGGCTCCCAAGACTTCTCCCTGGTGTATGTGCCCTGCATAATCCCATCCCCTTGACTGTAGTCAAGACTTGTGCACATGGTGCTATAGCATTTCTGTGATTAGGCTGCATTAAAAGGCAGAGGAGGGATTTGGCAGATGTAATTAGGGTCCTAAATCAGTTGAATCTGAATTAATTAAAAGAGAGATCATATTGGGTGGGTCTGGCTTAATCAGGTGAGAGCACTTGCAAGAGGCACAGGGTCCTTCCTGAGGAGACAGACACTCCTCTCTGGGCTGTGATGAAGCAGCCAGCCACACTGCAACCTGCCTATGGCCCTGAGGAGCTGAAAGGCTCAGTCTTAGAATCTAAAGGAACTGAGAACTGCCAACAATCTGATCGAGTTTAGAAGAGGACCTTGAGCTCAGGAGAAGGACACAGGCTGGCCAGCAACTTGATTAAAGCCTTGTAAGACCCTGAGCAGAGGATCCTGTTAAGATGTGGCCAACTCCTGACTCACAGATACTGTGAGATCATAAATGTGTGCTGTTTAAGACACCAAAATTTTGGTCATTGGTTACGCGACAATAGAGAATGAATCCAAACATCAAAAGAACTGCATGTTCAGATGGTGGGTCTGACAGCTCCTGTGCCTCCTGCAACCTGCCTCTTCAGCACCTTGCTGCCTCCACCCCCATCCATAAGTGACCCAGAGAAAGGATCTAGGTGAGAGCCCGAGGTGCAGAGAGAGCCTTGTGCTCATGCTGGCTTCGGTGGGAGCTTTTGCATTTGTATCTGTGAGCGCAGCTTTTTTCTTATTTACTTTGTTCTGTTACTGCAATAGGGAGAAATTCTCTTTCCAGGAAAAAAAAAATATTTAGCTTGCTCTTGGTTTGGAAACATCAGACACTTGATGTTAGGAATGGGGTCTTGGACCATTCCCTGCAGACACGTCATCCTACAGCATTGCGTGAGGAGGAAGGCGTGTGGCTGCCATAATATACTTCTATTTCCCTACTTTCTTTCTTAATGTTCTTTCCTATTCAGGCTTCTGGGCTTTTTCTTCCTCTTTCCCTTTGTGCGGTGGCATCTGCCTTGAATGCTGATGAGGGAAAGTTGGTCCCTCCCCAAGAACTTATTTGGGGGTAATTAATTCTTGGCACTATAGCAGTGCTTCACAACTGTGACTTTCTTAGGTACGAATTGAGTGACTGAATGTCCAGGCATAGGATGTGTGCAATTATTGCGTTTCCTTTTGCCAAAAATTAATTGTTTATTGAACTTGCACTAGCAGGAATGGCAATGGCCATTGCTTGTGTGGGAGAATGGGGGAGGCAATTCACAAGAGGACGGTGAAGGAATCCTTGAGAACATGGACTCTAGTCTCTTAAGTCCTCCTTTGCTATTTTAGAGCCCTGGAGCTCTGCAAGGGGACCGTTCTAGAAAGCTGAACCATGTCTCAGGGATATTACAGTCTATTAGGGTGGCAATCGTGCAAAGATGACCATTTGTGAACTCTTGATAGATTGTGAGCCACAAGCCCGAAGAGATGAAGGGCAGGAGGGTAAGGAGATGAAGCTATACGGGGGCAGGTGGGGTAGGAAAGACATCGGGAAGAAGTGTTTGAACTGGAGTTCGATAAGGGGAATTTAGCCAGAAGAAGAGTATGTGGCGATGATGAATTCATTGATTTTTCAGCACATCTTGAACTTGGACTTGAAACTAGAATTTTAGGGAAAATTTTCTACTACTCAACACATGGCAAAATAATAAATTAATTAACTAATACTCTGCTAATTTAGCATCGGTGGGAATTGGAATGTAAATTCCACCTGGGGAAAGAGTCATCTCCACCTTTTTTCTCTTGCCTTCACAATGTCTGACGGAGAGTTTTGCCTGCAGATGATGCTCAAACCCAACTGGGGCCTGAGTGAATGATTCTTGCCACCAAGTAACCTGTTAAAAGTATTTTCTAATAAGATTAATTGTGTGATTGCATTTGTAAAAACAAAAAGTGGGAAGAATGAACTGTTTACATGGAAATGATTGCTCAGTCACAAAACACTGTTTCCCAGTCATTGGAGCAGGGCCTCCAATGAATTCACTGCTAGCCCACTGGGATTCGCTGTATATATAAATGTGTGTGTGTGTGTGTGTGTGTGTGTGTGTATTTTTTTTCCAAAAAAGTGTCTCATTCATTAGTCTTCCTTCCTATCTCACCTTTGTAATGAATAAAGATTTCATGAGGCTTGGGTAGGTTCTCCCTTTCAGTGTTTTACCAGGTTTAGGGACAATAATGGGCTTTGGAGGCTAGGTAGTCAGTCAGGTTTGAGTTCAGGGCAAGTGATCCAGATCTAGAAAGAGTTATGAAGTAGGGCTTCAGAGCAGAAGAGTAGCTCAGTACCAGGTAGGCCACCAAGAAACTGGGGCAGAGAAGAGAGTCCAACCGAAACGAGCGGGCAATGGCCATGGAATATTTCAAAGGCAGGAGTCCAGGTAGGTGATACTGGGGAAGGGATGTTAAGAGTGAATAGCAGAAATCATTTCTCCGGTCTGATGAAGGGTCAGGAGCAGATGACTTTCAGGTCAACAATTAGGAGCTGAGCTGTACTTCTTGACAACAGGCTTTCCTAATACCACCATCCACACCTAGAAATTACCACCTGGCCCCATGAGGTTGGCTGGTCTGCAACATACTTTTGCTCCCTTCTATGTACACAGGCAATTTTAGCTTTTGCCACTCTTGACACCCTTCACAAAAATATTTCCTGCTTTCGAAGACTCATTGGCTTTTTGATGGCAGCTCTGTTTTGTGGAGGGTATCTCTCTCACTGTTTTCTCAGCGAATATTGTAAGTGCTCCTATGAGGGGGCCCAGAGTATGAAAGGTGTAATATAAACCCAGATTTCTATTTTAGGGGCAAGAGGTTATGTGCACAAAAGGCCTTCTGCTGGATTGCATGTTAGATACCTCATTAACTTAAAAACAGAATTTGAATGTAAATTATAACCCTTGTTACTACTCATAACTGCAGTTCAGACGATAAGTTGGCAGTTTTCCCATACCTTCATAAACCGGTAACCTCCAGAATAAATTACAGATTGCACCTAACACCAATTGTCCTTAAAGAGGCAATACTTGTTCACGAATGGTGTGAGGTTGCCACGGATTTCACGTGGAGCTGCTGCTACAAGCTTGGGGGCATTTATCCTCTTTCTGCCATTCTGCCATTTTCCTATAGGCCCTGAGCTGACCGAAATCAGGATTTGAGCAGGAAAGAGATGGAATTGTTACATATGGTTGCAGTGATTGTGTGTCAGAGAAGTTCAATGGGAAAGTCCAGGACTTTGTGGACACACAAGAACAGTCTCTCTGTCGCCTTCAGATGGTCCCACATGACTCTCCCCAGAGCCCACAGGCTAGAAAGCCAAGGGACTCTGCCAGATTCCTTCTTGGGCTCCAACGGCCTTGTTGACTCTTCAAGCACGGTAATGCCAAGCTCCGTAAACTCCTTGAATGCGAGTCTCCAGTACGTGCTTGAGTGTGTGAGTGAGTTGTGTGTCTGAGCCCATGAGTGGTACACTTTTGTTTTCCTCGAGACTTTAGTATATATAGGCAGCCAATATCCTGATGGCGGATAGTACAGTCCCTACATGGATGCATTTGCCCAAGAGCTCCAGAGAGAAGGGACAGAAAGCTTTGACCTTTTTTAAAAGAAGGAGACGATCCTAATTAAAGTCTGTTATTATTCAGTTGACTCCTTTTGCAGTCACAAGAGAAAGAAGGGGTGGCAGCCGGAGTTGTACAGGTAGCCGGCAGGATGATGGTGGTCGCTTCCATTTGTTCTGAAAACTGCGAGGTCCTGCTTCTGCTACTAGTTCTTTCTTCATCTATCCTGGCACATTCCCCAAAGAAACCCACTGCCCCTCATTATCATAGTTGAACAGATGGTTCTAAGCAGTTCTCTGGAATTCTGTATGATGCCAAGTAGAAATGAACACTCCTGGGAACTCTCTGTTATTCTAAAACCAAGATCTTAGTTTCAGTGTTTGGAGACCCTGCCCCAACCTGGAATGTGTCAACGGTCACAATTTCCAGCATTACTGTACTTCATAGGCAAATGGCATGGGGGAGGCTATGTGGGCAGTTTTAATTGTCTCTTTTTATTTCTTAATATTTTAGGTATACGTTTATGGAAAAATTATCCTGTGATCAGGAAAAAAAATGTTATATAAGTTCGGTGATTTGCAGAAAGCAGTCATAAATAAATACCCACGGAATGAATGAGTAAAGAATTATTATGCAGCATTACTTTATGGCATGTTACAGATTTCTTGGTGTGTTTTCCACCTGTCTTCTACACTAGATTATAAGTCTATGGGGGTGGGAGTCTTGTTTTAGTCAATGCATGTTCTTAGGCCAGGGATATGGTCAGCATTTAATAATGTTAAATGAATGGATTACCTGAGAGGTCTATTTAGTGAACAAATGGGGGCAGTAAGGTCAAATTCTTCTTTTAAGGGTATTTCTGAATTGCTGAGGCAATTTTAAATACTCCAGACTGTACAAAGCTGCCTTGAAAGTTAATATTTATTGCACGGTCTATTGTGTTCTAGGTACCGAGATTAAGTAGTTTGTTGACAGAGTCTTTCATTTACAATTCTATGGAGTGTGAATTATGAATATACCCATTTTGTAAATGAGACAACTAAAGTTAACAGAGGTTAAAGACTTGCCCAGGAATACAGGACCAGTAAGATGAGTGGCTACTATCTGATTCCAGGTCTGGTTAAGTCCTAAGCCACCCCTTGAACCATTGGAGCCTTCCAGTGTCTTTGTTTGATTTGTTTATTCAGCCAACCGATGAACTAACCTACTCTTATTGAGGGCTTTCTGTGTCAGGTGCCTGTTGGGTTCCTGGTGGCATGGGCTTCACATTTTCGACCTGTTAAGGAGGAGCCGGGGTTGAGAGAGAATGTGTAGGTACGCACCAGTAGGGTAAACTGACCAGTTTCACACAATTTACCTCACGGATATTCCTGGTGGAGGGGGTAATGGACAGTGAAAGGCCCCAAAGCCGGACCAGAATGACAGTCTGTTTGCAAGAGGTTGCCACTGCCGAACAGACTTGAGTGTTACGTCTGCAACAGAGATCTTGTCAGTTTCCCCTCTGTCAAGTTCAACCCACAGCTGTTCCTTAAAATATTGACCTAGTCTGTGTCTCACCCACTTCACTTCTTCTCAGAATGGAAGTTTACAGGGAGTTGTTTGTAGTCACAAGGAGAGGCAGAAGTAGGAAGCTGGAAGACATTGTCAGCCCTGGAATGTGCAGCTTCTCACCACCTGTCTTCCTAAAGGGCTGATTGACTCTTCAGAGCTGCTTATCGGTTTTCACTTAGGGCTGTATTATTTTAATGTCACTCACATTGCTTCAAAATCCTCTTCCACTGCCAGAACTCACCTAGCAAGAGCCGAATCAGACCCTGTTCTCAGGATGAAACCTGTGTAAGAACCTTGACCACCTTCCTTTTGTGCTTTCTTTTCTTGGAGACGCAGTCTGAAAATGTTTATATTATTCCCAGCGCCAGGCTGTGTAGGAGAGGCTCTGTGCTCTCCTGTGAAACTCTCGATTCATTATGTAAAATTCTTGTAAAATAGTGAATAATCATCAGAAGTGTTTTGCCTTCCATTTTTTTTCCCCCTTCACTGTATTTTTTTTTAATAGGCTGCGGGACACACTGCAGCAAATATTTCACATGGGAGTTTGTGCCACCAAAATAATTAATGCCAGAAAGTTATGTGAAGGTCTTCCTGTATTAAGTAAACTAGCCCTTGCTGAGAACAGAAAGATAAATGGTGGGAGAGTCCAGAAGAAAGCTGCTGTAAAAATGACCTCAGATTTAAGATATATAAACTGCGGGAAAGGAACCCACATATTTTTATCTTTGCCAAGAAAGGTTACTATTTTTCTAAGACACTAACAGAATAATAGCATCTTCAGTTAGCAAATAATTGCACAACTGTGTGATCAGATGCTTATAGATGTTGCAAGAAAAAAAAATTAGCAGGGAACTGTGCTTCGCCCAGCTTTTGTTTGCTGCCCTTCTAGTGATTAGATTCTGTCAATCAAAGACTGTTTTTATATAAAAAGCCATTAGGAGTTAGATCTTCAGTACTTCTGAAGGGCAACCGAACTCGAATGCGGCTGGAGATAGCACTTACTCGACGGCCAACGTTATCATGGGGGTGAGTTACAGGTGTTGGCGTTCAGCTTTGTAAACTGTGCTTACCTGGGGATTTTAATAAAACATGGATTGAAGTTTTATGTTTTCCCTTCCTAAGAACATATAGCATTTTTACGCAGAGACTTTATTAGTTGTTCATATGTCTTCATCAAATTGCAATTCATAGGGTAGACGTACAAAGACTGGAAATAGATATATCCCAACCAGTGGAAGAAGATCGGTTTGTAAGTCAATATCTGCCAAGGGGGGAAAAGAAAGCTCCTAAGGACCCTTTGAGTTCCCTTTAAATAAAGAGCACTTTTTCTTCAGGCTTCAAATAACCTTTTATCTTCCCCAAGTTGGTTGTGAGGTCTCCGGGTGCGTCTAATGAGGTCCCAGCCAGAGGTACCGTTGAAGCATTGGAGAGTTCAGAAGAGGGTCAGGCTGCTCACATAACATCCCCCCCAGGCCAGACCTGGCAGACCATATGGGCTGGGCTTCCTTCCTCTGCTTGTGCATGCCCAGGCCCCCTTCTCTGTCGGGCTTCGCTCACAGTTCTCTCCCTTCCACGGCAGGACCCCCTATCGAATATTCTGACCTCCCCTGGGTATGGCTCCCAGGCTGTCACTGCAAGGTCTGTGTACAGAAGAGGCAGTGGAAAGGGCTGCACTGCAGAGCTAAGGTCTGCGTGGCTGAGCCAGGACGAAGAGCAGCCCCGAGTCTCTGTTTCTCTCTCAGTTCCTGTCTGGACCGCTAGGAGGGCCTCCTAACCTTCACCTTCCAGGAGACTCTGCGTGGCATCTACAATACTGTGTTTGATCTAAGCATCTTGTCACTCTCGACCCAATTCACCTCTGTACCACCTCCCCTTGTTCTCTGGGCTCCAGAAACATGACTTTCTCAAAGCTTGACTTCCAACTACCAAAGGGCCTTGTGACATGAAATTCTCTGCACAAAAGGCTCTGCCTTCAACCTTCACCTTTGCCCAACTAGGTCATTGCTCTGTTCCTCACTCCTTCACGGTGCCATGAGCCTCTCCTCTCAAGCACTTTGCTCTTCTTGGGGCTTTACGCGTGTGTCTGTACTATCGATCACTCTGTACAGAGCCGTAGTGGAAGGTGAGCCTCACGTGGGCAGGCACGACTCCTGCTTTGCTTCATCATTTCATCTCGGTGCTCAGCATAGTGCTTGTCACAAAGGAGGCATCTGATAAATCAGAGGTGAAATAAGGGAAGGATAAGAGAATGAGAGAGTGACAGTTGCGGGTGCATATGTGAGGGAGCGAGGGGGAGAGGGAGAGAGAAAGTTCTGTAGTTTATGGAAGACAGTGGTGAAATAGTTCTCCATTTCCACTTTGAATACTGCGTTTCATTAAGTCTAGGATCCCATAATTGTATGACGCACAATTACTTTAGGTATCACAAGGAATGAAAAAACACTGCCAGTTAAAATATGACATACCATTGATTATAAAATGCCTCCCCCCAACCAATATTAGACATCAAAATTTCAAGTGACAAATGTGGAAAGATGAGCGTCTAGGAAACATGCACGTTGGAACTGTATGATATTATACCTAAGGAAAATGGGCCGAATTGACAGTCACTGGGTGTAGGGTTCGTGAATGAGGGATGGACGTGAGGATGGGTGATACGACACATAAATTTTTGAATATCAGGATGCCACTGCTGACCTCAGCAGTGTTTTTTCTTTTCTTTTTTGGTTTTCCTCTTCCGGTAATATAACACGGATTGGGGCACATCTAGTGACACAGGTGTGCTTTGATCATTGGGCGAGAAGTAGCATTCAACTTCCGGGCGGTTGAGATTATGAGAAGCAGTCTGCTGTGTAGCAAGAGGAAGACATCGTGGCTACCAGTGGTTTGCACCGAAGAATGGACTAGCAGGTTACAAACAGTATGGAATGTAGTCCGCAGAGGTGCCTGAGCATATCTTCTTGCTCCGCTTCTGTAGAATAGCATGTTTATGCATCTCTCTGAGCTTATTTCAGCACCATGTCGCTCTAAAGAGGAGTAATGAATTAGCAGTGGTTTGAACCAATGTTTAAGGACAAACCTCGAAGTGGCAAAGCCGTTACTCATGCCCCCCTGGAGTGGATATTCCCAGCAGCCCTCACCCACATGGGCACTGTGGTCTTCTTTCTATGAACCAATTTGAGGAATCCCCAGCAAAAGGAGCTCTACAGGTCAATAGCCAAGGATCTTGGCTCTGATCCTAGACCTCTAATTAGCCGAATGACCTTGGCAGGTAATGTCACCCCCGTGAACCTCTTGCAGTACCCACTCTTAATCGGAATCCCCCCCCCCATGGGAATGACACATAAGATCTCTGGGTTTTGGGTAGGTAGGCCCTCTGTGCCCCACACTCCACCAGTGATTCTTCTCCATCTTTCTTTTTAACCAATCAATGCACTGTCAGTGCCAGTTACTGTGCCATAGGGAGACCCCAGCCTCTCCACTTCTGTTGCATTGTTTTCCCGCACTCCTGGTGTTTGTTCTTTTCATAGGTCCAGCCCTGTGTTCCCTCCTCCAGCTTAGGTCTCCTCAAATCCAGAAACCTCCAGTTGTGTCTAGAAATGAAAATGTGACTCATATGGCACTTAACGTTGCTCTCTGTCTTGTGACCTTAGGGCCATGGGAGTATAAAAATGCTGGATCTGACAGGATCTGTTGGGATTGTCTTAGCTAATTAGCTCATTTAACAGATGAGCAGACTCTCAAGGGGATGGAGGAATGACTTACCAAAGGTTACCCAGCTGGTCATGGTAACTTAAGACAGAGCTCTCTGGGCTGCCATCTCGTGCTCTCTCCAGCACACCAAACTGACTTCATCCTTAACAATGCCCAGGACGATAGATTCCTGTACCCTATTTTAAGTTTCTATTTATTTTGCCTTCTGAGTTTTGCAAGCCTGTTTTGAAAAAGAGTCATATCTTTTTCCCCCCAAAGCTCTGCTTTTATTTCACATTTTAAAAATACGAATATGAATTTCCTTACAAATTTAGTGCTATAATTTTCTTCAAGTCATTGACTTCAAGACTCTTGCTGCTTTTTAAATGTAAATCCTCTTTCCTAGGAATAACCTAGGAAACCAGGTCATTTCTTCATTATCTTGTCTTAGGGATTCTCATTCTCTAGAAGACCCTATCTCTGTTTGTAACCAGATTGCCTTGG
Source organism: Ursus maritimus (assembly GCF_017311325.1). Lineage (NCBI taxonomy): Eukaryota > Metazoa > Chordata > Mammalia > Carnivora > Ursidae > Ursus > Ursus maritimus. Next base: position 63,736,272 of record NW_024426996.1, read on the forward strand.
TTTAGGATATCATAACAAAAATACCATGGACTGGGTGGCTTAAATGACAAACATTTATTTATTACCGTTTTGGAGGCTGGGAAGTCCAAGATCAAGGTGCTGGCAGATTCAGCACCCCATGAAGGCCTGCTTCCTTTTCCTTAGTGGAAGAGACTAGAGAACTCTCTGGGGTCTCATTTATAAGGGCACTAATCCCATTCAGGAAGGCTCCATCCTCATGACCTAACCACCCCCCAAAAGGCCCCACCTCCACATATCATCATGTTGGGGATTAGGTTTCAATGTATGAATTGGGGGGGGGGTAGGGGGACACAAATACTCAATCTATAGCATAGGTGGAATCTAAGTACTGAATGCTATTGGGAAGCCTTAAAGAGTTGGCATGGGATGAGCATTTCTTGTGTACCTACTATGTGCCTTACTGACATGGTCTCATTTTAAGCCTCCCAACAATCAGTTGTCAATATGACTTTCATTTTACAAATAAAAAGACTGAAGCACAGACATGTTAAAAATACTGATATCAGCAAGTCACTCAAACAGCAAGGGATGGGACCAGGAGTCAAACCCAAATCTGTCTCTTTATAAGTCCTGGTATTCTCCTAGTTTGCCTTTTCGGATCTAAGAACTTGAATTTTTCATAATGTGTGGTTTTTGTACTGTCAATTTAATTATTTATCTTTTACCAAAGACCAGTAACACCATCAGTAATTTCCCTAAAAAGATTTATAAACTGTCCTTTTTATTTTCTGTCTTATCTGAACATCCCTGGACATTTATCATCAAAAGGCAGCAGTTTAGAGGTAAGATCTGCCTTGGGTTAGGCGTGCATGTCACTACTGAAACTGGATGGAGATTGGCAGAATGAAATTAATTGGCTTGAATTCAGTGCAGTGCAGGTCCTCACTACCCCTTCATTACAGGAAATCACCAGTTGTGTCTTAATCATCCCAAATGATCTGGACTTTGATCCCTAAACTCAAAGAGCATCGCCTTTCCTCAAGGCAGAGCCTGTATTTCTCTCCCTCTAATCACTCACACCATCCCTTTTTGAAGCAAGAGGATCCTTGGGCCCTTCTTTGCAAAAAACAAAACAAACAAACAAACAAAAAAACCCAAAGTATCATTGCCCTCAGTCGTTTCCCTTGGAAAGCTTAGATAACAAAATTCTGAAATGGTTGCAACTTTGAGCACCAGAGACTTGCCTCTGTGAGTGTTTGGATTTTCTTAATCTGTTCCAGCAACACAGATGGCTTGAACTGTAGTGACTACTCAACCCAACGATGCCCGACGTCAGTTCCCTCTTGCCTCTGTTTCAAAGATGTGTCACTCAGCATTTCAGAACATGGACACACCACGTGATTTTGGCTTGTGCCAAAGTTTAAGACATTCTCCAAGAAATATCACTGTATTATTACTGTTTAGGATTGTGATGGTGTTTATGTACCAACAGACACTGTTCCATTTAGATTTTACCTTAGCCTTTTTTTTTTTTCAGAAGGACTTTCATGTATGTTATCTCAATCCTACAATCCTTTCTTCATACTGCAAAGTAATCTTAAAAAAATATATATCAATCTGATCGTATCACATCCTTGCTTGAAACCCTCCGTCCACTTCCTGTTGCCATCAAAACAAATGCCAAATTCCTTCCCGTGGTTGAGAAGTTCCTGTAGGAGCTGACCCCTGCCTACCTCCCTACTCCATCTCTTGCTTCCTCAGTTGTAGCCACTTTGGTTTTTCTCCTCTTTCTGGAATTCATTTCTGTTTCAAGGTCTTTGCACTTGTTGTTGTCTGGTCTTAGGATGCTTCTTGTGAAGAAGTCTGTGTGGCTGGCTCCTTGATACCATGAATGAATCCTCATGGCCTGGGGAATGCTTCTGGACGTGTCACTCCATAGCCCAAGTTCTCACCCTTTTCCTCATTCACATCTTCTTTGAATGCACATCTTCCTCTGCTAGTTCTGTTCTTTCAGCTACTGGGTGTCTGTTTTAGGCCTTATGTACTATTAAAAATATATTCAGGTATGTCCCCAGGGGCTGTAGGGGCATATCTTTGATTTCTTTGTGATTTTTCCCTTCAATGCTGTTCACTTGGAGGGTAAGGAGATACGAGGGTGGGTAGAGTGGAAAGACTCTGGGTTAGGGGATGTGTGTTTTAGACTGACCCACTTGCTAAGCAGTTGTATGGGTGTAGGTAACACACCCACCTCTCTGGGTCCTATAGCTTCCCTTTTAGAAAATGAGATGCTTTGACTTGATCGCTTATTCCTGGACCGAGTTTTCAAACAGGAAGGACCATGATTCCTTATGTGATCATAAAAATGGATTTCTCTGTGGTAATCAAGAGAGCATCAGACAAAACAAATCCAATGAGATGGACATGAACATGGCTTTCCATTTCAAATTATTTCTATTTTGGAAAAGATACAAGACCCTGTGAGGTAGACCCAGTCCCAGGTGTGCGGGTCCATTTTCCCCTGTAACTGTTTTTAGCATGCCTGATTGGGGAAAAAAAAAAGAAATCACAGTAAGTGGGACATTTGTAGGTATGTGTGGCAGGCCAGGTAGCTGGGTCCAAACTGTGAGGCGGTCAAACGGAATCAAGGGCACTTTGAGGTACATTTTCTAGTCCTTTATCTTGAGGATTCCATGGAGAACTTGTCAATTTAATATTGTGTCTAGTTCTTTTTGTTTGTGTTTTAGTGGAAATCAAAGCTAGGGAAATATTGTTTTGATTGTTTTAAAAAGAAACAACAACAACAAATCAGCATGCACTAAAAAAGGATTTATTTATTTATTCACTTACGTATCTTAGAGAGAGTGCATGAGTGGAGGAGGGGCAGAGGAAGTGGCAAAGAGAGAATCTGAAGTAGACTCCTTGCTGAGCACAGAGCCAATGCAGGGGCTGGATCCCAGGACCCTGAGATCATGACCTGAGCCGAAATCAAGAGTCGGACACTCAACTGTCTGAGCCCCCCAGGTGGCCCCAAGCATGCACTTTTGAGAACCATAATTAACGCTGGCATTAGGCCAGGACCTGTTGCTTGATTTTTGTAGAACCCTTTCCACTCTCTCAAAGGCAAATTGCAAGGAGATCAGTGACTTCTGCTCTCTGGAAATGACAAATCAGGTCCAACTAAATTTTTAAAGCCTCGAAGAATGTTCTGGATTTCCAGACACTCCTGGAAATGTTTGTTTTCAAGTTTTCTGTTTTATCATCCAATTTGTGCAAAACAGAACTACTAAGTAACAAACCATCTTGAATGACTCTCTTCCTGATGGTCATGACATTTGGCTGACTGTACAGCCCCCCCTTTCTCTTCTTGCTACGTTTCATGATAGACATATGATTTGGCTGATTATATCTCTTCCTTCTTGAACTAATAGATTCAGGATATCTCTTTGGGTACTTGAGGAGCGTCTGTTTGGTGCCACACTCTAATTAAAGGCTGGTACCCAGCTGTAAGAGTTTACAGCTCTGTAACAGCTTTCCTCGTGTTGTCACATGGAGTTAGCTCTCTGAAGACAGGCTGACTTTGTGGCGTTTAACGCTCTTGAAGGAGATTACCGGAATTACCAGTGATCAATGATTAAATCTTCTCCACGAGCCCCACCTTTGCCCCTTTACAAGACAGGATGGAAAAGGAAAGGGAAGGGAAGGGAAGGGAAGGGAAGGGAAGGGAAGGGAAGGGAAGGGAAGGGAAGGGAAGGAATCAGCAATAGCAGCGTTATAATGAGCTTGATTTAGTTTATAAGAAAACTGATTGTGGTGTGGCTTTTGAAATATACCTTGGCTCAACAGTGCACTGTTTCTGAGTATTCTCTGCAGTGTCAGTTGCTAGATCATTCCTATATTTTGCACGATGGATCAGTTTCCTTTTGAAGATGTACCGTGTTCTCAGTTAAAAAAATTATGGGGAGAAAAAAATCATTTGATTTCTCCCTCTCCGTTTCTTACAAGGGCAATCTATATAGTTCAGGACGAGAGCTTGTGATTGGTGCGAGTGCTAGCAAAGAGCCGAGGTACTGCAAAGATTCAACACGAAGAAATAAAGGTACACCTTGGAGAGATGAATTATCCCCCCCCCACTAATTAATAGCATATTATAACAAAGGAAATCATTAAAACGTGAAGGTATGTTTTTTTCAAGTCACATTTATCAAACATGGTAAAGTAGTCCTGAGCTCTATTAGTTCTGGTGGATTTTAACATGATATATGGATTTTTCCTTTTCTATTGTTCAAATGTGAAAATGTTTTAAAAAGAAAAACATGCTTTTATTGCCATTTTTTAAAATATTGAAGGGGATAAAAAGGAAAGTGTAATCAGAGCAGTATATTTTTATGTCAAAAGTAACCTTTCTGTGGTACTCTTTAGATAAAACTGAATATTGGGAAGGAAAGGGAAAGATAAGTAGTTCCCTTATTCATCTTAGTCCAAAATCCATTTTACTCACTGCTGGTAGCTGGCACTGTGTGATGATGTGACATAGTACCAGAAGATCAGATTATCAGGAAAGAAGGAGATTCCCAATTTAATAGTTACTCACCGAAATTTTTCCCTTATCTCTACATCACAGAAAAATAAGTAGTTGTTAAATTTCAAATCCTGCCGTCTTTCTGATTTATCATCAAATTGTGGATGCACTTAGCTGCCTAGCGTCAGGGAATCCAATAAGTCCTGTCACATAAGAAGAAAAGAAAAAATCCCATTGGATAATGGGTTACATTCTCCCCCAGAGTGATTTATTTCTGTCACAAGACTTAATTTTATCGCGAGGCAGATGCTCTATCTGTATCAGTGTATTCATTTCTGCATTTATCTGCTTCATTAAAAAAAAAAAAAAGCACCTGCTGCATTTTGGGGGGATGTATTTGGCGTCTTTATTATATGTTCTGGTGACCCGGTTATGGGCTGTTTAACCACATCTTTAATTTCTACTGTTTCACGATTTAAACAATTCCTTATGTATTTTCTGAAGTGAGTCCGATGTGGAGGGGGTGCCGCGGGCGATGAAAGTGGTGCACGGGGTAACGGGTACAGAGGCAGAAGGTGTTAACATCGGAGCTCTCTGGTCCAGAGTCTCTGAGATTCATGTCAGAGGGACTAAGCAGAGCTTACCTGGGTTATCAGGCGATACCTGGGATGAAACGCTGACAGCCTCTGTTATGAATTAATTTTGTGCGCCCGCATGTGGAAGGCATTGTGGCCTTTCACAAAATGTGCCGGGTAGACTTAGAAATATCTAGAAGAAAGAAAGAAAAAGAAAGATGGGGGCAAGAAGGGAGAAAAGAAAGAAGAAAGGAAGGAAGAAGGAAGAAAGCAAGAAAGAAACCTGAAAAAAAAACAATCCCATCATTTGATTTGGTCTGAGTCCCTGCACCTCACCACAGAACATTTTAATGACTCACTGGGTCTCATCAGCTCGACCCTCCCTCCAGTCTGCCACTTCATGCAGATTCAGCTCCTATGAATAATCATCCTTGCTCCTGGGGCAGCTGAGGTCTACAGGTTGGAATTCTTCGCCAACTGACATCATTCTAGGGCCGCTACATCTGCCGGCCCACGCCGCTCCCTGCCTTCATCTCTTCACGTGGGTGCCTGGTCTCCAGCGCAAGGAGTGCCCGGCCAGAGACTGTCAGACCCCTGCACTGTTCAATGAGCTCAGGATAGCTGTAGCCCCTGGTCCGACACTCAGCCCAAAGTTCTGTCCTGTTGTCAGCTGCCCATGAATGACAAGTGACAGGACACACTGTAACTTCTACAAAGTTTCCAGAATCCCTTCTGTACCTTCTTATGGCTTCTCTTCCATCCGTTCCTGCTTCCTCTTCTGATTTCCCTTAAAAAGCAGACAAAAAAATCAGCCCCAGCCATTCACTTTTTCTTTTTCTTTTCTTTTTTTTTTTTTTTTTTGTGCATCAAAGAGGGCACAGAGGTGAAGGTAGATTGTGACGCTGCGTTTCCCGGATTTGCATTTTAGTGGGAGCGCTGCAAGAAAGCTAATAGACGAGAAAGGAGACCAAGTTAATGACAATTCTCTAAACAGCTGTTGCACGATTCAGCTCCACTACTTCTGTTAATTAATCAGCACCTTGCTGGCAACTCTGGGGGAGAGACTCGTTAGATACTGGTAGCAAACAGACAATGCTTTCATATCAAATATGTTCAACAACGTCTAATACAGCAATAACTTCCACAGAAGAGGGTAGGGAATACCGTGGCATATAAAGGCGCTCAGGAAGAGGCCCTTGGTATTCTTGTAGAGATCCACTTGCTAGGAAGGCTGCCTACGCTGGTGTCCTTGCTGCCTGTAACCCGGCCAAATAAAACATGCGCACGAGACTCTCCAGGGCTCCCTGTTATCATGGGAACGAGACTCTCCAGGGCTCCCTGTTATCCTAAAATGCCCCTTTTTATTGTAATAAATAAATGTGTATTCGTAGGGTGATCACAGTGTTCGTGCTACATGATAAATCAAGCATCTTCATTGCGGATTTTAGTCACAGTGACCCATTTGGAATTTTAATCATTGAAATCGTCCCCAAACTTGACAACAACTAAGGGAGATCAAAACATTCAGATACAGGCCACTCACCAAGCTACCACAGCATTTAGGATGAGAACTATCGACTCTTAAGCTTCTCCTGACTTTTTATATTCTAAAGGGAAGCAACCTCACCTTCTCCCTGGGAAGTCAATAAAGCCATACATATTTTATGAATGATAATGCACAGAAATCTTAAACAGACAAAATTATATCTATATCTAGCCAATGCATTTTCTTACTCTTCCAAAATTGTTGCCAGTAAAATTGGTACTGAGTTTAGTGTAGAAGTTGTGTTATTCTATGGTTCCTGTTATCACATAGCCTTCTCATTGATTAATTAAAAAGTTACCATTATGCATACTGCTTACTTTTCTCTCTTTCTTACTCTGTGTCTTTACCCTGACATCTTACAGAGATAATGTAGAAACATGATAGCAATAAAACAAAATAAAAAAGATTTGCCATCAAGTGGTCAAATGGTAATACTTCAGTTCAACTTAAATTTCCCATTATTGACATAATGAGAAAGACAGTATTAATCTCAATAAACAATATAAATAATTATTACTGAAATCTTAAAGATACACGTGTATGTGTTTTACATATGTACATAATTTGGTCTCTTTTATCATTTTCCATTTTGGGGAATAAAACTGTGAAGTTGAGATTGTCTTATGTTTGTAAAGATTAACATGCTTTGGCAATTCTCTTTGAATTCCCTTTTCTGATATTCTCACAGTAAAATCCAGCCTTGGGTTTTCTGCCCACCTGCCAGGGGTCAGGTGGAGAACTTTATACCAAAGACTTGAGGTTGCATTAACCAATTCATTTGTGCGATTTATCCAGTCGGCCTGCATGTCCTGATGTAGACAATTATAGCTTCAGTTCTTTAATGAATCCTACATTATAGCAGAAGAATATCATCGAGTCTATAATACTCCAGGGAACTATAAAGAGAAATGTCCCTTTTAAATTAGCTTTATGGTGCTGAAGCTTTATGTATTTACTTGCAAGCTCAATATTAACTCAAAGTACAATTCTTGAACTGTCCCTATTGTCGACGACAATGTTGCCTGCAGAAAGGGCTTTCCTAGTGGTTATTAATGATGAGTCTGTCTTAAAAAAGGAAAAACAATTCCCACCTGCTACAGTTGCTTTTGCTACAGAGAGAGCAGGATACCTTCTCAATCCTAGGTAACCTGACATACAAAATTTAGATAAAAAAGGACTTTTGCCTAATCCAACTTCTCCAAGTGTGCTTTACTTTTAGATTTGATCTGTAGAGCTTTTTACTTTCTTCTTTTTCCACATCACAGGTTCCTGATTTGTGACCTATTTAGAATAGAAGTGAGGTGAAATTTACTAGGGAAAGAGACGGCGGCAGAGTGGTGGCTTGGCTACTGCTCAGCTTTGGTGAGTCTTGGCCTTTTTGAAAACTATACATTGTTTTGTGGCCTCTTCATAACTCATTTGTACGCTCAAAACTTAGCCGAAAATGGCTAATATGGCGTAGGTACTACCATGACCCTTCTGACACCTAAAGCAGACATCACTAATTGGTCATGAACTCTATCCTCCTGAGAGCCCACAGATAGAGCCTTAGAATCTTTGTGAACACCAAGCCCCAGGAAGCCAACTAGTACTCATTGATCAAGGCCGGCACATGGGGTGACATTTATTTATTGCCCTTGACCTTCACCAGGGGGTTGGCGAACTGTAACTCATGGACCCAATATGGCCGGCCACATGTTCTGGAAAATAAAGTTTTATTTACAGAGTAGAGCCATGTTCATTCATTTATGTATTGTCTATGGCTGCTTTCATGCTACAATGGCAGAGCTGAATAGTTATGACAGAGACTCTATGGCTCTCAATGCCTGAAAGTATTTGCTCTTTGACCCTTTGCAGAAAAATTGTGTTGACCCCTGGCTCAGATCTTTATAGGTTTCCTTTGTCTAGGCTTTCCTTGTTTTGCAGAAACAGAACATGTTAGGAAGCTTTCTCAGGGGAAATAGCGTGGAAGGGAGGGTGAGAAGGAAGAAGAGAAGGATAGAGCAGAGGGAGAAGCTATTCCTCAACCAGGCTCTGTGAGCTGATCTTTTAGGTTTTGACCAGGTCTGAGTGAGACTAGGAATGAGAAGCATTGGACTTGCATCATAGGGATCCTATTCTGCTATGCTGACTGGGAAATCCTTTTTGATTGAGACCGGGAGGAATGAATAGAAGAAGTTTTCTCATCTGTAGAAGCTGCCCTAGAGTAGAAGGAGCTTCGGTTTCCAAGCCGGAGCTGGAATCATGAGCACTGCTCACTTCTGTGTGACTTTGGGTTTTGCATAATCAGTGGAGATGATGCTTACCTTTTCAGGTACTAAGGGATAGAACACATGAAAAGTGCTGGTAAGAGCTAAGAGTTCAATCTTCATTGGCTTCCATCACTCCCCTTCATCAGGGTAGAAAATGCTATCTCAGCTCCGAAAGTCCTTATAAAAGGCCAGGTCTGGACAAATGTGAAGGGTTCCCTTGCTTCTGTCATGCGAACATCTCCTGCTGAAGATGAGAAGTACATGCTTTCTCCAGAGCCTCGCTGTCTTCTTGCCTGTGAGGATTGTCTGGATTGGCCTCAAAGTCGCTCCCTCTGAAGGCTGACTAGAATTTACCTCACCTTTTAAAGCATTCTATATTGCTGAAAGGGATTCTTCATTGTTTCATTTAACTAATCAATGAACGTATAAAACTGGATATGATTCATTTCCTCCCCACAGTCTGCCAGAGGAATAAGTGGGTAAATGACAATTAGGGTGAAGAGGGAAGGAGCGGGCCCATGGTGATGCTCCATGTGGGTCTGCTCCTTCCCTGAGAAGTTACTTTCTCACAGAAGAGACTCTGGTGTAGAACGCAGAGAATGAGAGGGAGCGGGGTGAGGGTCCTGGGCCTCTGTAGAGTTAAGGAGATAAAGAAAGTAAAAAATCAAAGTGGGGAGGTGAATGCATTTGGGTACCACTGGATGGTGGTAGGAGGCAGTCATGGAGAGGATCACAAAAATCTGTAGGTGCAAACCTTGGGGATTTGGATTCTATCTGCCATCCCTCTGAGGACCCCGAGGAGTATCGAGCAGGACAATGACATGATCAAATGGTGAATGGGTCCTTCAAAGAGTATTTGGGAGGCCAGAAAGGAACTGTAGGTCGAAACAGGACACTTAGAAGGTGAATAAGCTCATGGCGAGATGGGACAGTCCGTGTGTGTGTGTGTGTGTGTGTGTGTGTGTGTGTGTGCGTGTCTCCGAGACTCCATCTACATGACTTCCTGCATTATTTCCTACTGAGCAGCACAGAATGCGGGGAGAACCAAGACGAACCCGCCAGTCCCTGTCTGCCTGGTCTACTCTGCAGACCTTACTTAGACCTGAGACATTTTGATATAATCAATACCATTGGGGGTTTTTAACTGGAACTTGTCACCAAAAGAGATTGATTATAGAACAATGATTTAGACTCACACTAAATTGTATTAAATTCCTAATTTAGGTAGGACACGATCAATTCCAAATATACTGTTGTAGATATGATTTTCTTTTTGGCCAGCAATCCTTCATGGAAGGAACTGGGAAACATTTGAAACCTGGGATAGTCTCATTCCTGTTCTGTTGATTGTTGCTTCTATTGGTATATGTTGAGGTGACCAAATCTGTTCCTTGGTCATGTCAGTTCATTGTCATTTCTGATAGGGTTCCACTTCTTGTGGCACCTGGCCAGCTTCCTTTCATACCCTATCATCAGCTTCTTTGCTTATCATGGTATTTTATGTATTTTTAAATGCATACTCCTCCCTCTTGCATCCTTGTAGATGTATTGCTGTTTCATTGCTGGTCTTGAGACAGTGGGGCATGCGAAGAAGGAAGGCGGAGTTTGAAATGTAACAAATTTGAGGTGGAGATCTGAAAGTGTCATTAGTGTCTTGGTGAGCTCGGTTTGCTTACATTCTTTCATTTCTTTTTCCTTCATCTGTAAAAATGAATTTACTGGTACCTACCCTGCAGATCATTGTCAGATTTAGATCGGATGTGAGCACTACGCCTTGTGTTGTGTAATTCACAACACTGCAATTCATATGTCTAGAATAAGAGAGCCAGAGGGCTTTATTAGTAGTAGTGTTTTCTGCGTTCCCCTTCTCTGTCCAATCTGGGGGAATGTTTATGCCCATCAGAAAAGCCTATTTCGTTAGCAGGAAGACCGACTGCCATACAGATCACTTCTCTCCTCAACCCCCTGGAAGATTTTCGCCCCAGGAAACAAAACAGCCCTTTTCTCTAGTACTTTCTGACTGGTATACTTTAAAGCATCTCTGCTGAATCTTCCAGGCAGGATCAAAAGAACTCTGGGCTCCTGGAGCTTCAGAACGTTTTAAATCTGCTTGGGAGCCTTTAACTGGTTACTGCCTACATACAGGGATTACATGGATGGGGGCGGGATGGGTTTAAGCTGGGACACAGGGAAAATGGCCAGAAGAGTAGTACAAAGAGGGTTTGCCTGGAAATGAGGGGACCAAGGTTCTAATCCTCAGCTTATTAAAAGCCCATGGCATGGGCATCTGAGCGGACTAGGATATTTTACCTCCAATTCACATTATCTGGAAACTTCTACTCGCTCTTGCTCTCTCTCTTTTTTTTTCCCTTTTGACCTCAGGAGAAATTGTCAAACACAAATGATAACTATTTTTAATTCTGAAGCTCCTTTAGGAAGGAAAAAGTGCCCAATGGATTGTTTCAAGCCCCTAGGATAGAACTGAGAAAATTACTCTTAAGGGTCTGAATGGCATCCCAGTCACTCAAGAAATTATTATGCCTTTGCTGTGCTGTTTAGAAAAAAAATCCATTCCCTTCCTTCTATCATCTATATACGAGCTGACTTTTTAATAGCCTGGAGACCACAGGTAGGTAACGAGCTGTCATGAGAGCCTTGTAGCTTGTGGTCAAGAGCGTGGACTTGGGAATTTGGTCTAAATCCTGTCTCTAGCCCTGATGATCTCTGTGTCCATGGGCAAGTTACTTACCCTTTCCAAGCCTCAGCATCAGCATCCATAAAATGGGGCTGATGGCAATAGTCCCTTGTTCATAAAGGTAGACTCTGAACCAAATACATCAAGTAGCTAAAACAGGCAGAGCATGGTTAATTTCAAACTTGCTACTGCAAATGTGAATTTACTTATTGACTATTACTCCTTCCTCATGGAAGAAACTGGCAAACATTTTCTGACTGGGGATCATTAGATGTCAGTGTTTTGTTCTTGCCGTGTTAGTCCAGTGAACTTTGTCCTCTGTTATCTGTTGTTATCTTCTCTGGGCACTGCGGGGGGTTAAATCCACTCCTTTCACAGTGAGTTGGTGTCTGGCGTGTTTCAGCGCTGAAAGAAGAAATCATCAAAGACAGTGTGTTACCTGGCACATAGAATGTACTCAATAATTGTTAAATACCATCATTATTCTTATTAGCTTTTATAATGCAGTAGTAACGGAGTATTGCTTTTCTTTAATTGTTTTTTTTTTTATTATTATGTACACAGTCTGACCTTTTATTTTGCTTTGTATGTTTGTTTGTGTGGCTCTTGTTTTTTTCAGGGAAGACAGAGGAAGGCCAATTCCCTTCAGATTCTTGGATTAGGGGATAAGGCTAATTTGTCATCTAAAGGGGACCCAATTAAACTTAAGCAATAATTTAGGTACCAAGAGAATCTGATTAAAAGCACCTAAGGCTCTTTGAATTTTTTGGAAAGGAATTGCTGTGTGGATTAAATATTGTTTAATTGAAAGTAGAGAAGGTGCTTTCATTGGCTCTTCGAACGTTAGAAGCTTAGGCTAGAAGGAGCTTCCAGACCTCATTCTGATGTGTGCACAGAATGGCAGGAACAACGGAGGGAAGGAGCAGAGTTTAAAATGGAAGCAGAAAAGCTGCAAAGGGAATTGAAGAGATTTTGATACAAGTGGGTATAAAATTAATGGGCTCTATCGAGTCTTTCAATCACTCTTTGAAAATGGGAACATGTAGCTTGTCAAAAGGTACGATTAACACTCACAAGACCGGCACCCTCCATTTAGCTGTGCTTAAGAGGATGGGTCTTGGTGTCAAGCCGACATGAATTCAAATCCTAACTCTGCTCTTTTCTGGGTGCAAATTTGGCAGGCGAGTGAGGTGAACTCTCAGGCTCCCAGTTTCCTGATTTTTTTTTTTTTTTTTAAGGTGGAGACATGGAATGGCTATGTTACAGGGTTGCTTTGTGGATACAATGAAACAGTGTGTAGGGTGCTTAGAACAATGACTGGCACACAGTGAGAATGGGGCAGAATAGTAATGCTATTACCTGATGGTAATCATAATATTACTAGGAATACGATCAGGTGTATTCCTGTTCTCTGTAGCAGCGCAGTGACATGAATGGAACCGCCAGGAAGGTTCTAGTGTCCATGTGACAGACACAAGGAAATATGATTGAAATGTCCCTTCCCTCGGACTTGGAAGGAGGGGAAACAATCACCAAGCGGTAGCTCGTGCAAGAATCATGTATTATATCGTTCGATGCGTGTTATAAAAAGAATCCCCTGGTAAATTTCTTCCAAAATGTAGTGCCTGGAAACTCGTTTTATGCTGTTGAACTGAGATCTTGCCTAGTAGGAGATAAAGAAAACTTGCTAGATTTGGGGAAATTCAGCACCAGTGAATTTTTCGCTCCAATGTTGCAGCATTCCTCGGCTAAGATTTCCTGTTATTAATTTATTTTTCATTCCTCTTTCTCTGTGTCTTGGCTTTTGACCTTGGTCACATGTTAACTTTCTAGTCTACTTGCTGAAATGCCGGGGGTGTCAAGGAGAGACTGTGACGTGGGTTTCAGAAGCTTGTGCTCCCATTTCTGCTCTGCCTTTTGTTAGCGGGAAGTTTTGAGCTACTGATTTAAGCTGTCCCAGGCTCTGTTTTCTCGTTGGTCAAGTGAAGCTTATAAAAGTGGCTTTGCAGCAGGGTTGTTGGGGTTAAATCCGGATGATGCAGGCTGGCTTCCCAGAGCAGGAGTGACCCCTTGTAGGCTCGGGGCTCTCACTGCCCAGCCACTCAGTTGTCCTCCTGCATCCTGTTGAGGCTCTTACCAGGAGGAAGGACAGACTCCCAACATGGGATCAGAGTGGAGGAGCTCCCAGCCCGGATAGGAAAGCAACAGAGGCTGTGTTTGTTTGAGCACTTTCTCAGGGTCAAATATTTCTCTTCCCTGGTTAATTTTTGCTAATTCTAGATTAATCACTTCTTTGATTCATTCAACAAATATTTATTGAGCAGCATTGTGCTTGGCCCTGGGGGCTTCCAAAAACAGAGAAGACTCAGTTCCTCATTCTGTAGAACTTTCCTTGTTGTCTTACACCCCAACTCAAAACAACAAAGCCATCTGCCTGCCCATCTCTCTTAATTGGCCTTGTCTCTGGAGTGACCATCATTTCCAGAGAGTGGAGTGGCCCTGTCACTTGTGACTGGCCTTTGGGGATTGGGCTTGGAAAAGGCTGTCCCTCCAGGTCAACAATATGATTCTGAAGAGCTCTTTATTTCTCATTTTAAATGGATATGGGAAAACTCAATTCAAACAAATCTCCTACTTATAAGAATGTTCTGATTGCAGCTGCCATATTCTTACAGGCTGAGATGTTTAGATACTTTCCTTTCATTTTAGCATTTTTGGGAGCAGTTTTAGCAACTGATGCCAATTTCTGTACCGGATGGGGATGTTTCTTTTTCCCTCCTACCTGACATGATCCGTACTTTGTCAGGTGTCAGGCTTCATCCCCCCTCCATCTCTCCCCCACCCCCAGTTGCAGGAATTGATGAAACATTGTGTCTTTGGTGCTCTTGCCGTTCTGTTGATTGTCTGTGAGGTGGCGGTGCCTGCAGAAGCCGGGGGTGTGTCAGCGGAGTTATTCCACCTCTGAGCCGGACCCCAGCGCGGCAGTTCTGTTCTCCAGCGATCAGGCTACGGCGAGTGTTTTTCACAGCAAGAACGTACTCTTCAGAGAGCCCGGCAGAGTTCTGACTGCAATGGAACCAGAGATGGATGTTGTTCCTTATGTTTCTTGAAAGCATGTGGCAGTTTCCTTACAAATAATGTAGCATCCTAGCAATTACTCTAGGAAAATGCTCTATCCTAATGTGCGTGGGTTCTGCTTACTACTATCTAGGGTGCCTTATGACTGTGGTCAGGCTGGGCTGGATAATTGCTGCATGACTACATGCATAGTACATAGTACAGTGAATGTGGTATTTATATAACATACATTATTACTGTTGGCATTGTTACTCTTTGCATTCAGGGTACCTGGTAAATTACTGACAAGGAGGCTCATGATTCTATTATTATTCTTTATGAAATACAAATTATATATACATATGTATATGTATATGTATTTATATACACACATGCACGCATGTGTAATTAATGGTAGGCGCAAATTATTTAAGAAAGCCAATTAAAAAAATTTCAGCAAGTATTTCCTTTTAGGATGGGGATAAACATACTAATCGTCTACTTTGAATATGTATAACTTTTCTTCCTTTCATTCATTTTTAATCTTGTCAAGGAGTAGGCTGAGAACAAAATACTTCATATATTTAGGGAATTCATGAAATGGAGAGTCAGGAAATTTAGCCACTGCCATGCTGGGGCTAAAGCAAGCAGGGAAAAAAAAAAAAAACGCAGATAATGTCTTTATTCTTATGGAGTTTATGTTCTTAGATACGTTACACAACTCTTCTGCATTTTGGTTTCTGCCATTCTAGAAACACACAGAATAGTGTCTTCCTCTGTGCTTGCTTCTTCCTCTTCCTTCCACTCTAATTTCCTTGCAGGCTTGTTGTACCTGTCAAATGGGATAATATGCAAGAACACTTTAGAGCACAAGTTGAAAATGCAAAGCCCAGATGCCTCCTGCCACACTTCCCCATTCCCTTATCCACTTGCACTTAGTTATGAAGACAAAGCATACATTTAAAAAATCTGTCAAGGAAGTGATGCAGTGTTGAACTGCTACAGAAACCATTAATTATTGACATGACCTCTTGTTAACCGAGGATTGAAATGTGCATTATTAAAAGAAAACTCCACCCCAAATTCTAAAGCCATTAATCTGAAAGTTTAGAAGGTATTAGATCTTGAAATGATGGGGACATTAGAAGCACTTGATAAATATATACTTGCTGGCAATCATTCCAACCTTGTGTTTCTGTGTAACAGTGTCTGCATTAGGAAATGTTCAAATGTAAGATTTGTTTCCTAGAGGTCAAGGAATTAGTATAGTATACTATTTTATACACACATACACACACACATAGACACATAAACTTATGGTGCAAATTATTTTTATGGTTACAATTCCTTGTGTGTTATAAATAATATCTATTTTGTATAAATATATATATAGAATAGGTATGTATATAAATATTCATATAGACATACTGTATATTGTTTTCTCTATAAAGAGTAGTAAGCCCATACATACTACTGGGGTAATTTCTACAAATACAAAACATAAATATATTCCAAATACTTAAGAGAGCAAGAAAAGTTATTAATCTTCAGTACTAAATTTTTTTAAAGATTTTATTTATTTATTTGACAGAGAGACAGCCAGCGAGAGAGAGAACACAGGCAGGGGAGTGGGAGAGGAAGAAGCAGGCTCCCAGTGGAGGAGCCTGATGTGGGGCTCCATCCCAGGACTCGGATCACGCCCTGAGCGGAAGGCAGACGCTTAACGACTGAACCACTCAGGCACCCCATCAGCACACTAAATTTTTAACAAAGTTATCTTTCAAAGGCTTGTTTATTCGATGATAGTTTTTGCATTTGGATATTTCCAACAATATAGAATACGAGGGCTATTCATTCTCATTCATTTAACAAGTATATATAGATAACCTACAATATGATAGCATCAACCTGGGAGCTGTGGATACCATGGTAAACAAACTAAGGTTCTACTCTTGTGGGACATATAGTTGAGCTGAGCAATCAACAAACGGGCCGTTATAACTTAGAAGTATATGCATGAGAACAAGGAGGTGATGAGATACTCTGGGAAGGAGCACCTCTCATGGGCATGGCAGGTGGGGCAGGGGTTAGCAAAGGCTTCCATGAACACTGACACCTGAAGGAAAAGAGTTAGGTGGGTGGTGGGGGATGAATATAGGCTTGTCTGGGCTGAGTGAACAGCATCCGCTGAGGCTTAGAGGCAAGCATAGCATGATGGGCTTAGGGCACCAAAAGTAGCTCAGAAAAGCTGCAGCATATCTGGGAGGACAGAATGATAAGGAATGAGTGTTAATTGTATGAGTCTTAATCAGCAGGCAAAGGTTAGACTCTATGGCAAAAGAAGTCTTGCTACAATAAAATCACTTTTTTAGTCCTCTAGATTTGGAGGACACTCTGTGTGTGTGTGTGTGTGTGTGTGTGTGTGTGTGTGTGTGTGTGTGTGATATCTCTGGCTTAAAAGCAGACCTGCCTGAAAGGAAGGGAGGTGGACAAACTCCATATTCTTATTATTGCTTTCAGCAAGTGGTTTTACGATTCTGGGCCTTTGGTTTGATGCTTCTGGCGCACGGGCTACCTAAGGGAGATTCCGTTTTGTGTCTATCTAGTACCCATTATGCGTGCCATAAGAAGTATTATGGGACTTTATCGTTGAAAGTAGGCCTAGGTACCTCGGGGTTTACTTTTACAATGACTTCTGTGTTCTTCTTGGTGGAAGAATTACCATTGGGATACTCTTTAACCACCTGCAATTGTCAGGTTATATTGGAGAATTTGAAGAAGAGAAATTATATTCTTGATAATATTTGATAGACATTTTTGTACATTTCTTTTTGAATTCCTCCGAACATGGCATTTATTTAACACGGAGACTCACTAAGGCCTCCTTGTTTTCCGATACACCCTGGAGACGTGATACTATATGATGCAGAGAACGTGCACACTTGAAGTTGAATTCGGTTTCT
Source organism: Ursus maritimus (assembly GCF_017311325.1). NCBI lineage: Eukaryota > Metazoa > Chordata > Mammalia > Carnivora > Ursidae > Ursus > Ursus maritimus. The sequence goes on from NW_024426996.1 coordinate 63,753,840, forward strand.
GCTGGATACTGGGCCGTGTGACCCAGGGCAGATTTGACTTTCCTTGGCCTCAATTTCATTGTCTGTAAACGTAGATGAGCCTACCGACAGAGATGAGTGCAGTGAAATGAGATCATATGATCAAATACCTAACGTAGCCTGGGGTGCCGAGGGCTTTTCCTGTGAGAGTTGCCCCCTCCTCCCGAAGGGAAGGAAGCTGACTTGCTCTGAGCTTGTCTCGAAGCCTGCAGAGCCGTGCTCACTTGATAAATACCAGCCCGTTACCCTTGCAAGCAGAGCCTTATTAACTATTACTTTTAACTGAATGTTGCCTGGGGTCATATACAAATCATTTTAATTTGAGAACTTGAGTCAAAATGTCATTACATTTAAGTTTAATTGATGAAGAATGCCGTGAACCAAAGTAAGGTAAAATCTTCTTTCTATTTTTCCCTAGCTAATCTCTATTAACTGTATGTAAATATTTTAGACTTTTTTTACTCTGCCTTAAAGCATTGCAATTAATACTTCGATACATCCCAGTGAATACTTTACTTTCCAAATGTTTACGAGAAATTCTCTCATTTTCCGATTGACAGGAAGGAGGCCTTCAACATGCAGTTTACCTTTAACATCTCTTCGGAGATTGAAAATTAGAGAGCCAGGTTGTTTCAGAACTTGAAAGAGCCTTGTGCAGTGCCAGATGAAGTCTTCTCATTTTATAGACAAGGAAACAGGTCTTCAGGGAGGAAGGGTCATTGCCCAAGGTCGCACGGCCGGATTCTCTGGTGTCTACTTGGGGTTTAGTCTCAGAACTGAGGCTGGAGGGTGAGAACTTTTGATATCTTGACCACCAGTAGTTAACCATTTTCTGCCATCAGTTAACTGAGGTGTGACATAGAGCAGGCTTTTGACATTACTGGCCTTCATGAGAAATAATCTCAATAAAAGCTGTTCTGTTTTGTTGTTGTTTTTCATTAACTTGAAGGTAAGGTAGACACGTCTGAATTTCTTCTTGTTGTTTCTGCAATTCCTTGAGAATTGTAATTGTATGTGATTTTATATTTAGGTTTTTTTGTTGTTGTTCTGTTGTTTTTTGTTTTTACCTCATTCACAAATTGGAAACCACTACCGCGTAGATAAGTAATTGGCCCAGATCACCATAGTTGCTAGACGTGCATTGACTTCTGCTTCTTACCTGTCTGTTTAGCCAAAATATTTGCTTTAAAAAAAACTAGGTATCAATGTCTACAGTTTAGGAATGGTCAGCAAGAAAAATTGTGGGGACGTATCTCATTTTCCTGGCCTTTTCTGCTGTGTGCCGGTCGGAAGGAACCAGCACGACTTGCCTTTTTTATTAACTGTGCACCAGAATGGACACCTTGAGGTGAGCCTATGCCTCCTCCCACCAGAGCGCAGGGTACCATTCGGGAGTTGCATCTGCAGTCTAACAAACATTCTGCTCTATGTCGTGTTATGTCTATGTAAGGAATGGATAGTGTATCCTCATACAATTTAAAGCCATTTCCCATTTCTTTGGGAGTCTTTGGAATCAGAGAGCAGCTGGCTGTCCACCTTCCGTGTAATAAGCATTGATGGACGGCAGGCTGTCTGGAACCCCTCCCTCACTTTCTGTCCTCCAGATTTTCACCGTAGCCCTGTAATCTTTCTTAGTTTTAATTCCCGGGGCTTTAATTATCTCCATTTCTGTCTTCCGTCCACTCTGAAATGTTTGTCAGTGTTAGATGGCGTTGCATATAGCGGGTCCTTTGACAGCTCTAATTCCTGGCTTCCCAAGGGCATCAGGAATGTTCCGCTGCCTGGGCTTGCCACGTCCTGCCTGCGGGTGGGCTGTGGGGGTTGGGGGGATGGAGAGACTGTGTGGGAGTTCTTGTTCTGCGCCAACAATCTGTGTGGCCTTCGGAAACTCATTCTAACTCCCGGGTTTCAGTTCCCTCATCTGTAAAATGGGCACAAAAATCCCTCACCTCGCCTACCTGAAGAGGTGTTGGGAAAATCTGATCTGATCACAGATGCAAAAGGCTTTTGAAACATAAAGCTGCTCTCGGAATGGGACAGGTACTGACTCACCTGGCTTCACCTCGTCAGACACCCTCTCGGTAAGATATTACATATTTCTAAATTTAGCCTTTCCAAGGCTTTTTGGAGCCTCCATTTCTTTTAGAGAACAGTCTCCTGCATTTGTTTAATCAATATTTAGTGAGAGCTACAAGGCGTCACAGCACAAATGATCAGTACACCCTGGTAAGTAAAACAGACACGATCTCCACTCTCATGAGGATGATAGAATAGATATTTGAACAGATATTTGAATCGGTGACAGGGTGGGGCTGGCGGGGAGAGAGGGAGACAGACATTAACTGAGTGATTACAAATGAGTATGTAGTTTCAATAGTGGAAAGTACCATGAAGGAGCAGTAACAAGAGTTCTAAGAGGAGAAAAGAACAGTAGCCTCATGGTGTGAAAGGTTCTCTGAGGAAGTGACCCTGGAAATGAGGCCAGAAGTAGAACAGTTGGGGGACAGAGGCTGGGGAGAGAAATGCAGGTGTGTGTGTCTGGGGGGTATGGGAAATATTAAAAGTTAGCTTTGTGGTAACTTTTTATATAGACTTCACATTTCTGTTTTTGGCATTTTTAGAGAAGAATGTATTTATACAATGTGTAATAATTTATAAATGACTAAATATTCATGCATTCAAGTGGGTGCTAAAACATTTTTGCTAATGGAAACATACAATCAGAAAGGTGACAGAACACTGTGTGAGCCAGATAGGACAGAATGCACAAAGTGTCTGATCAAGGAAGGAGGAATATAGGCAATTTTAAGAAACATCAAGAAGAAAAGTGTATGGTCAGGGAGCAGAAAATGAGAGGGGCTGGTGGTGTGCTGTGATGGGCTCTAAAGGAAACTAGGATAGGGAGTTCACATTTTCCTTATTTGGAGAACATTGGAAAGCCTTTAGAGGGCTCCCTTCCTCCCTTCCTTCTTACATTTAATAAATATTTCTATGGTCCAGGCATTGTTCCATCTTTTTCTCTATTCTGTAGTTCTAGAAATTCTTGGCTCTGATTTTGCATCTTCCCATTCAAAGCTTTATGTATTTTGGCCCCATTTAGATAAGAACTTATCCTTTATGTGCCTGGGGATGCTTCGCCCCTATGTGCACATCAGGGTGCACCCAGCTATCGCGGGCATAACATGAGGCGTCGCTGCCCTGGGTGGTTGTGCCAACATTTTAGGGGCCCTGCGTCTGCATTGAATATGTGAGCACATCAAAGCCAGAGATTTGATTTGGTCTCATGACATCTTGCACACATTTTGCAGTGTTTTTTTTTTTTTAGGACCAATGGCGACTATATGTCAAGGAAAGTAGAACAGATCTAAAGGTTATCCAGTGTTTACTATGTCATTGCTGCTGGGCTGGGTGCTTTCCATAACTTATTTCTTTTCTTTTTTACAATAATTGCCATGAAGTAGGTATCATGATTCAGTTGTAACACAACATATGTGACTCGGCAAATGAAAGATCCGCTCGACTTCATACATCCACGGTTGGCAAACTTTTTTTTTTTCCCTAAAAGGACCAGAGAGTAAATATTTAAAGCTTCACAGGCCATACGGCCTCTGTTTTAGCTACTTAACTCTGCCACTGTAGTGTGAAAGCAGCCATCAACAATATGTAAACAAAGGGGCATGGCGGTGCTCCAATAAAACTTTATTTACAAAAACAGATGGTGGGCCGGATTTGGCTTCAGGCTGTAGTTTGCCAACCCCTGTTAAGAATAATAACAATAAAATATTACTAACTGTTATTTATGTATCAGTTGCCAGTTCTGCAGATCAAGTACTCGACAAACATTATCCCACTGGTCTTCACAAATTTTCTCTATGATGAATATTTTTACCCTTACCTTGCAGATGAGAAGGCCAGGACTGAACCAAGATAAGTAACTTGTTGAAGGTTAAGCAGGTGGTCGGTGACAAGGCCAGGATTTTATCCCAGACCTGTTTATAGCTAGGCTCTTTGACAAACCCTGCTGGTTGGCTCTCAATATCTATCTTTTCTTCTTTCCTTTAACCCCGCAGCTCTGAGTTCCAGCTGAGCCCCCAAATGCTTAATTACAGACTGCACTTCCTTGCCTTCCTTGTAGTGCGGAGTGACCAATGGGATAGTTCTAGTCAGTGAATCAATGTGATGTGAGTGTGATGTTTTTAACTTTCAGGCCCAACCCATAAAAGGGAGGAGTACGCCTGTTGCCTTGTCTTATTCCTCTTCGGACTGGCTGGAATGCTGTCATGATGGCAGGAGCTGAGCAGCTCTCTAGACCATGAACTGGAGGCAGTGTGTTGAGGGCAGTTGAGTACTTCACATTCAGGCTAAGTACCTGAGATGGACCTAGCATTTCAGCCTTAGACTACCTGTCATTTGACTACCTGCTATGAAACAGACTTTTGCACTGGGTGTTATAGGCAACTAATGAATCACTGAACACTACATCAAAAACTAATGATGAACTATACAGTGGCTGACTGAACATAATAAAAAAAATAAAGTTATTGGTTTTTCTCTGTGGAAAAAAAAAAAGAAACAGACTTTCATCTTGTTTAACCTACTGTTATTTTGAGGATTTGTTTAGCAGTAAATTGGTTATAGCGGTAAATATGTTGCCTTACTAATCTAAAAACCCAATATGGGAGGGGGGCATGTTCTGAGATGGTTCTCAGGAGTATCTTTTCTGTGTGGGAGTGGGGACACCTTCAGGCTTGAAGAGAAAAGAGATGGAAAGGTGTCACTTCCTTGATGTCTTTCAGTCAAACACCTTGCTCTTTGTCTGGGCCTCTATCTTGGTCTTACATTTTCTTTCTTGCCTCAGTGCCTGTTGGTCATACAACCTCTTCTGCTTTCATTTTTTTTTTTTAATTCAGTTACCCTCGTCCCAGCCCTGAGCCGCCTCTTCCCACTGAGACCAGCATCTCCTTAGCTTTCCCATTCATTGTGGCCTCAAAGAGAAGTGCCACTGCTGATCACTTTGTGATCAAACCAACCAAGGCAACACAAGACAATACAGGGCAAAGTGAAACCAAACAGAAACAGGGAGTAATGATAATCGTTTGAAAAAACATGCACATGTGGAGAAATGACAGAGCTTTAAAAGCTTATGGCTTTCCAGCATTTAGGTCCTTTGTTTCTGGTTGTTGACTTCTCTTCGAAGAGTTTGGACCTGTCCTCTCTCTGTACTGTGAACCTCCCTTCCTTCGCCTGACACCCCTTCTCTTTGATAGATGATGCCAATCCCTTTTTCCAGAAATGCTCCTTTTCCACCCCACATCTAATTTCTCTTAAGCTACCCAGTTGGCTCAACTGTCCCTAAGAGACAGAGAGGGGGAGTTTCCACAGCGATGCTATCCTTGACACATTTCCTGCTCCTCTTCCTTGGAAATGCAATGTCCCGTGGCTGGTGTGCTGTTTAACTTTGTCCTATAAGTTCAGAAGGAGAGATTGCACAAGCAAAATTGCTTATGCTCTCCTAGGCAAGAGGCCAGCAATTGGAGAAAATGGCCAGCCAAAGAATGCTGGGTCCTGACTTCTGCCTTTCCGGTGTGTGTACTGAGGAGAATGCATAGTGTGTTTCAAGTAGGAAGCTAGGCGAGTCATTCGTCTTCACCAAAACTCCACCTACTCATCTATAAAAAAGAGACCAAAACTCCACCTACTCATCTATAAAAAAGAGACCACTAGGGAAACCCAACTGACAGAGCGTTGGGAAGATCAAAAGAGATGATATGTGTGGAAATGCTTTGCAAATCATAATGTAGTTTAAATGTGTTTAATTAAGCTGAACATTTGAGATGTAGATAATAAGTTAAAAGGAGTTCAGAGACAAGGGAGATCATTATATATGAGGAAGCTTGGAGAAGGCCTTGTGGAGAAGGTAGGGTCGTAAGTCTAGGAGAATAGATGCTTATCAAGTTCACGGTCACCCAGCGCCATGTGCATTTGTGCCTCCCTGAAGGCAGAAGACAGAAACTCTTCCCTAGGGTCCTTCCTAATGTGTAGACATGTGAGCTAAGGTCTGCATCCAGGTGAGATTTGGTCTGGATCTAAATTATGGGTTTGGACTCGGCTTAGAACTGGCTATCAGAGGTAGCAGGGGGAGAGAATCTGGGGAAGTTTCCATGCTGGCCTCTTTCCTTGAGAAGTTATAGCCTGCCTCAAATGCCTGGGGGACCCACTGAACAGCAGGCCTGGGATGCTGTTTGAGCATTGCTCTTGGTTGCTTAGCCCCTGACCTGATACTCTTGGAGTATCTCGGAAGTGCTTTATATTTTTGGATAATTTTATTTTTTTAAGTCATCTTCAACGGGCAGAAATGAGATCTATTGTTTCCAACTAAGAATCGCTGCTGATAAAGGTTGGAAGATTAGTTAACTGGGATGACCAAGAGAATATGTATGTGCTGAGATTAGAGAATTAAGCAAAGGAGAGTGAAATCACTCAAGCAGTGAATGCCTTGTGGTGAAAAGCAGGAGTTAAGTTTGGATAGATAGGTGGGACCAGTTGGCAAGAGCCTTGAATGCCTTGCAGAGAAATTAAGATTTTTAAACCATAGAGAAGGGGAGTTTCTGAAGATAGTTGAGTAGATAAATGACATCACCGAATGGGATTTTGGAGGAAAGTAAAGACCAAGGTGCTTATCTCTGCTTTTCTGCTGGCTGGTCGTTTGAATTCAAGCCACACAAAGTAATGCTGGCTAAATTAATTAAATCAGAAAAGAAAGGCTGTGGAGTAGCTTACTGAATCAGAGGAAAACCTGGGGAACCAGGTTTCAGCAAAGTAGGGCCAGAGCATTCCTGAGGCACTGAACACTAGGAATTATAAAGCAGTCTTCAGTGGGCCAGTGCCTGTGCCTACCCTGATCGTCTAGGAGACAGCCATGTACTCAAATTAACAGTACCAGTAAGACCACCCTCTGGGAGAGAGAGGTGGTCCTCCAGAGAGATCAGGCCCTAGGAGAGGATGAAAGAGGAGATGTCCACACTACCTGTCCTCAGCGATAGCCCTAAAGACTTTGGATCCAGAGTGAAGACTACATCTGAAGAGAAGAGCACAGAATACATCTGAGTCTCTCTGAGTAAAGGTGAAACAAAGCCATTGGAGTGGTTATTTTCCCCTTCTGTACAGCGAGACCCATGACAACATCCCTCAATAGGTTTACAGCAGCTTCTTATCCCCCCTGCAGGGTTGTGAATTGGGATCATTAAGTTTTAAGTTGTTCTGTTGCTTCCGTGTAAGTGATCATGTAAATATCAGGATGCTGGATGGGGGAAGCAAGTAATGGCATGACTCTCAAGATCCTGGATTGTTGCTTATTAACTTACATCCAGAAAAACCTTAAGAACAGCACCCCATCCCCCAAATCATAAGCTGGGCATACTTTATGAGCACTGCGTTAGAAAGGCAAAGCTAATAATTGTAACCATGTAGATGCAGAAACCATTAATGTTTCTCATGCCCTGTGGTAGGAAGAAATATATTAAAAATTGATTTTTGGTTTCTGCCTTTGTCTGTGTAACATTTATAATAAAGGATACAGGAGAAAGTATCCTTTAAAATTGATATTTCAAAGCATTTTGGGCTTGTTGGTGTTAAAATAAATTTTTATTAATGGTTTTATATTGCATGGTAAAAGGTCAGCATCTGAATATGACAATTTTATCTTCTGAAAGAAAAAAAAGTGGTGCTGGCACTCTTTGATAATTACATACAAACCAGAATTTTTGCTAAATTATTAGGTCAAACCATTTTTAGACATGAAATTATTGTTTGAATATAGTGCAGGCTAAGTGTAGTAAAATGTGCAGCTTTTATTTTTCCCCTGTTTTCTGTCTTTTTTTTTTTTTTTTTTTTTTTTTTTCTTTT
>NW_024426996.1:63761772-64038557 GCF_017311325.1 Ursus maritimus
TTTTTTTTTTTTTTTTTTTTTTTTTACTCTTTCCCTGTCTCTTTCTATGTGCAATAAGGTGTAACTCGCTTCCATGCTGTATATACGGTAAGCGGTGAGCCATGTGTTCATATTACTTCTTTGTCTCTGGGATTCTATTATCAGTTTACTCTTTTATAATTGAAGAAGCTTTTGTTCATCTGCGAAAAACACATTTCATTTTATTTTGTTCCTGTTTCAGCTTCTTGGACATGATGTGGTGAACATACAATTCTGCGGGTGTTTTTTTTTTCCCCCGGTCACTTTAAATAAAATATACTTCTAAAAAGCCTGCCCCATTTGTTCTGAATGTTTTAGAATGTATCTTAGCTGTAATTCCCCAGAAATGAAATGGCATGGTGCACTTTCTGATGAGGTTTCATTAATCTGGTATAGTTTTGCTGCTGATTTGAGTTCATCAAATAGGGTTATAACCTGATAGAAATAACACTGTCAAATGCTTGGATTTATCATATGTTTTGTAATTCCTTGGATGATGTGGGCAAGATGGATCCATATCAGAAAACAGCCTTTGATTCAGAAGAGCTGCAAAGGCTTGACGTGTTAATTGCCAAACCACCTAAAGTGTATAAAGAATGACATTTTATGCTACCTCGTTCATCATATTTTTAGAAAGACTATGTGATGGATTAATAAAACATAGCAAATCTTCTATGCAAACCAAATGTTTATAATAAATGGAGCATAATCTACCCGTTCTGCTATAAAATGAATTAAAGTAGTCTCTAGCCAGTAAATTCAAACAGAATAGAGTAGGATGGTTAGGTGACCTTAACAGGCAAGCATTTTACTATTGAATACATAATTTCCTTTCAAATGGTCCTCCCCTGTCAGGTTGGAGTGGATTCAAAGTAACGCTGGAGCTTTTCTGTAGCTGGTAAGTAAGCAAAACTCGATGCAGATCGGAAGCTTGGAGGTTGAGGGGGGGCGGCGGTGGGGGGACCGCTGAAGACAGCCGCTCAGATCTGAACGGAGTCCTGTAAATGCCAGCCGAAAATACTGTCATTGTGAGGTGATCTCCCCTGTTGTACAATGTGGTAGCCGTTTTTTAAGCTTGCTTGGTCTGCCATCGTATGTGGAAGAGAAGGCAAGCTAATATATATTTAATATAAATCGTGATGAAAATGTATCAGGAGGCTTAAACCATAGTCATGTCTCAAGATGCTTTTTACCTTTATTATACTGGCAAACAGGTACCCTGTTAACCTTCAAAGTGGGACGGGAAGGGGTGCTGATGATAGAAGTGGAAGGAAAGTGAAAAATGCTCTACTTTTTCACATTTGTATTCATCTGCGAGCCGTCCATTTCTTTGATGCTTTAATTTTTCACTCATCGCAGCCAAATGTATGGTAGACAGCTTCTCTGAGATTTGCTTCTTTTCTTTTTTCTTTTTCTTTTCATTCATTTCTTTATCTTTTAAACAATGAGAAGTTTCACAGAGACCTAAGCTTCCATTTTCTTCTTCTCTTTTGGTTGGAGGTAATTTGACTTAAAATACCATTTTGCTTTGGGCTCAATTTCAGCGAATGCCATGGCCAGAAAAGCTCCAAGGTGACAAATCCTTATGGTTTTAGAGCACAGGCCGAGGAAGGCGGAGTGCACGTGGTACCGTGCGTGGGGCTGAGCCCCGTGTGAGGTGAACTCTACCCTCTGAAGGGTCATGGGAAGATTTCTCCGCAGTGATGATTTTATATTGTGATCCAGACTAGATCCTAAGGAATGTTGTTCTTCTCCTCCTCCTCCTGCACCTCTTCCCCCTCCTTCCTCTCTTCTTTCCCCTTCTACAATGGCTGCTACCTTTCCTCCTCAGCAGTTAGGCAGAGGAACTCTCTAAGCCTGCAAGATCTTAGAGCTACTCTCTAGGTGAGTGTGGGCTGGCATCAGAAGATACCACAGACTGGGTGGCTTAAACCACAGAAATGTATTTTCTCACAGTTCTGGAGGCTGGAAGTCCAAGATCAAGGTGCTGGCAGGGTGGGTTTCTTCTGAGGCCTCTCGTGGATTGTAGGTGGCCACCTTCTCCTCCCTGTGTCCTCACGTGGTCTTTCCTCTTGGCACACACACACTGCTGGTGTTTCTTCCTCTTCTTATAAAGACATCAGTACTGGGGCACTTGGGTGGCTCAGGCGGTTAGGCGTCTGACTCCTGATCTCAGCTCAGGTCTTGATCTTAGGGTCATGAGTTCAAACCCTATGTTGGGCTCCACGCTGGGTGTGGAGCCTACTTAAAAAAAAAAAAAGACATCAGTACTATAGGATTATAATACTAATCTTATGATCACATTTCCCTTAATGACTTTCCTCTCTCTAAATACAATTATGTTGGGGATTAGGGCTTCACCATGTGAATTTGGGGGAGACACAGTTTAGTCCAAAGTAAAGCCTATCTGGACAAATGGTCCATTTAGAGCATTGTATGAACAGACAACTTAGACCTCTGTTGGGGAGTGAAAGTTGTATATCCCACATCAATTCCCACATCCAAGAGAGATCGGTCCATGAAGGAGTCAATATCCCCATCTTGACCCTCACCCCCTTTCATATCACACGTCTGTTTTCCACAGCATCTCTCGCCCCAGAGACCAAATATCTTCCTCTTTCAGGATCCCAAGCCCATTACTAGAGAGGTGTTTGTAGCAGAACCACTAGATTTTAGGAATGTACTTTATTTAATGGCGACGTAAAGTTTCCCTAGTTTCTCTTTCCTGTTCCACACTAAAGCCTGCAGGCCCTCATGTACGTTCATTCCAAATTCCACCCTTCATTTTTCTAATGTTTCACATCTGCTAAACCAAACCTGACTTACTAGTATGGCGAGAATTTCAATCCCCAATAGCTGGCTGATAAAAGGCTACCGTCATCCTCATCACTGTTATTTTCTCATCCCTGCTGACATTAACTGGCCAGACTTTGATTTCAGTGTATTAACTCATTTGAGCCCTACAATGACCGTATCCAGTAGCTACTATTACTACTATACGTGTATTTCAGATGTGGAAACTGAGACCAATAAGTCCTTATTTGCATATTAGAAATTAGAAATAAAGATCCTCAGAGGTTAAGTCAGTTGCTCAAGATCTCATAGCTTGTAAGCAACTGAGCAAGAATTTGAATTCAGGAATCCCACTCTGGCATCTGCTCTATTAAAGGATAGGCTGTTAGGAGTCAGCCTAAAATCTGGAAGAGACTCCATCAATGCTCCATAATTCGACTCAGTTACTCAGACTGATGAGGAAACCAAGATCCCATGTGGTCCTTATTCTCGCATGGTCTTATGATGGGGGCCACCCAGTAGGCAATTGGGATTCTTATCTTTATTAGACATGACAAAAATAAAATTTACAGTTTTGAACACTTAACCACCACTTTTTCTATACAACCTCAAAACTTCATAATTGACTAATCTAGATTTCAATTCCCCCATTTTACGGATAAAGAGACTGAGATCAAGAAAGAGGTTAAATTGGTCACACAGTTCTAAGGGACCTCGACCTCAAACTACATGGCTTTTTGTATTCAAACCATGCTCTTTCCTCTCCTTGGCTTTCCACTGTGCTATGGCCATGGCTCCCCATCCTGAGGCCCCACGCCTTGCGAACTTTGCAAAGAAACATTATGCATGTCCCTTCCCACCTGAGGCAGTACTGTCTCAAGGAAACGTAGACGTCAACAGTCCTAGATACAAGCCAGCCCTCGTGACTACTGCCTGGGTTGTATCCTAACCTCTTCCAGGCTGTAGGGGACTCATTTCTCTCATACACAAGAGGGGAAATACATGGTTACCACATCAAGACAATGTTTCTTCATTCAACAGGTATTTATTTAGTGTTTAATGGGACTGTGAACGCTAGAGACCAGGTTTGACTTCAGAGATCACTGTGAGAATAACATGATATATACAGAGCGCTTAGCACAGTTTCCTAATACATAATGAGCACCCACCAAATGTTATGAGGGGGCATGAATATTGTTATTGCTCTTGCATTGTCTTGAGTCCCACAGCCAATGCCCACCCTGCTTGCATATAGCATTGTCACAGACATTTTGTGAGCAAACATGGACACACACACACGCACATCCTTAAGCGAGAAGGGTTTTTCCCCATGTTAGCATTATCAGATCCTCAATAAAGAGTGGGCCAGATGTGACTAATTCTTACCTCTTCGTCTATCTAATACTTGGGCTGCTCTCCATGGCTTTGTACTTAGTCTTCTCCCTTTTCATCTTGTTAGGCCATTAGAAGTTCCTCTCTTTGATCTCTAGTAGCTTTTAAAGAAGCTGGAGAAATCTTTTTTTTTTACTGCTCGAGCCACTCTTTCCTCCTCCTTGCTGCCTTGTCTGTGACTCGTTGATGACGGCGTCACCCATCCTGACACCAACACACTTGTTTTGTCATTTGGTTGTTGGTGTCCTCTACCAGTGACGTTCTGTGCTTTTCCCTGAGCTTTTGATTTTGTGTCAGAAGTAGACCCCATATATTCAATTAGGAACACTTAAAAAACTTCTTTCTACTGGTTTATAGTCCCATCTGGAGGAAGGGAGTTACTCTGCAGAATAAATTGAGTGTGAAATTTGGCTATGCAATAAGAATTCACTTCCGTTAAGGCAACGAGAAGAGATGCATAAAATTCAAATCATGCATAGAATAAATGCTTTATCTTTAAGAAACATATAAATAGACATCAAACACCATAGAAACATAGAGGGTTTCCTCTCTCTCATCTCTGTCTCTGTCTCTGTCTCTCTCTTTTTAGAAACACGTTTGTGTGCAATTTCATAGCAAAAACTTTGCAAGGAAAGATTATGCATGTCCAATGCTGATAAGACTGCCCAAATATAAATTTTATGATGCATTTCCTTTAGAATTCCATCTTTCTCCCCACACAATCAAAGAAAGGAAAATAAAGTTTGAAAGCCTTTGGAGTGCCAAGTGCAGGCACCTGAGGAAATCAGGAAAGAATTGAGAACCTGATATTGTAGCTAATTTGTAACATTTTTGCTAAGGCTGCTCTCCTTGAAAGAAGGCACTTGCTCTAAATTTTCTTTCCTTCTTCATCCACAGGACTGCACTTCCTACGAACACTTGCCACTGATAAAAATGCAGGGTAGGAAGTGAGGGGGTGAAGCAATTAGGGAAGCTTGCAAGCCAGCATCCTGAGCCCAGGAAGACCACAGTGGAAGGGCTTATCTGATCCTCCAGGGAATTGACAGTGGGTAGAATCCCTGTAGTTGAATAATAATGCAGTTAATCTTTGCTTAACCAGCAGCTGAAGGACCCTCAAACCAACATCACTGGTACAGATAGGAAGTCACAGGTAGAAGCCTGAGAGGGCCTTTTGAGGACCCTTAGCGTCAGACACCTCAAGATATGCACAGAAAATTTGTGTTTCAAAAACCTACCAATAGCATGATGATACTATCTTACATTTTTCTAATGTAATATTCTCCAAATGATGATAAATAAAACAGTTTTTGTGTTCAGGCAAACTTGGGGGAGTATCGATTAAAGAAAAAGATAAAAGTAACATTGCAGGACTTTTCAGAGCCTTTAAAAGTTTCCCGAGCATTGTGAATATCTGAGGGAGAAACACGGTGTGAAATAGTAGTTTGATTTTTCACTAAATACCTCACAAGTCTTTGATTCCTTGGAATACACTCAAAGATAAACTGGCTTAGTGCTTCACAAAGCACTTCCATAATAGATTATATCTGAAAAGTGAGCACATGTATATTCCATCAAGGATGTGTTAAATTACGGTCTGTCAGTTTAATAAAATCTCAGTTACCTGAGGGCCTGCAATCACTCATCTGTAATCCCACAGAGTCACAAAAAGCCATACTTTGACCATCACTACCTATGATCCTCTGAAACTTTCTGGCTTGCACAGCTGTGCCTTCTATTTTTAGAAACTGCTATTTATTTGCAGGAAATATTGAATTCATCTTACTAGACGAGGTTGACTCTACTGGCAAGAGATTTCGGATTTTCATTTTTATCATTATCTCTTTAAACCTGATTGTGTTTAACTTCTTACAGTTTCATTATTCCTGAGCACCACCTCTGACGTCTCACTTTGCAGATTTTCCTTTATTTCTTTAAATGTCTGTGCCTTCATTCCAGTGTCATTTGGGGAGGATGAATTTCTTCGTTTCCATCCTGCTTGATCAACGTCATTGAAGATAAACAACTCGGCAGCCACAGCATGCTGTTTCTAAGTATATATGATGGTCCAGATGACAGATTTTGTATTTATATTTGGTGAAAAAGTGCTGTTTTCTGCTAAAAATGTGAATTAGAGAAAGCTCGGCCATGCAAGTCAAATGCCTGAAAAAACAGGTCCAAGGTGCCATCTCCATTGTTTGGGGAGAGGGCATCACCTTCAGGTGGCTTCCCTGAGAAGTGGATTAATTTTTAGTAAGTGACGGATCAGGTAGTTCGGTGTACACTCTACCCTAACCATACTGATTATATGAGTTATTGCTATAATATTTTCTCAAAATTACATGGAACCTTCCATAAATCTCCAAGTATTCTTGTATTTATTATCCCATATAGCTAGGGAGATACTGGGAATATACAACCACAGGTTCAACTTGGGTAATGATCAATTAGAATGGACCCAGGTCTGGCCTGGAGCGGGATCATGGACCCCCTGCTGTGTCGTGCTGGGTGCTCCCCTCTTAATTGTTGGATCCTAGGGAGACCGGATAGACAGGGGGGTGAGGACCGGAGTACCTACACATACCTGCAGGGAGGTGTGCTATTTTAACAACTGATTCCACAGCACTCTGCTGAATATCAGACTGGCATATATCATGAGAAGGATACTAGGAAATAGAATTTTTCTTGTTTTAGAAAAATTGCAAAGGAGAACACAATCTGGGGTAGGAAGACCTTTTGACTTTTAATCAAAATCATAGTCACTGACACTACTCAGGATAGGTATCAACCCGGTATTCCTTCCATCAAGGGAGGAAGCAAGGATGTAAAGCCGGGACCTGGGGTCCTTCAGCTGCGGGTAACACATTTTGTAGGGATGGGTGAATGCTCGTGAGAATAAACGGACCAAGGCAAAGAACATAGTATGACTATGAATTGTATCCACCCTTCTCTGAGGGTCAGATGCAAGCTTGTTCATTGTGTGAAACCTCCAGGTAGTGCTTCCCCATGGTTACCTACCCCCTGCTATAACCACATATTACATAAGCAGCCAAGCATATAAATCATGATTTGAAAAATTGGAGGGGCTAGGCGGGGACATGTGGCTAACAGCTTGTTTTCTGCTAAGTTGCAAAATAGCAGGGCTCCACTCAAAGAGTTGCAAGGTTCATCTGACTTCACAGCCTACTGTTAACTCATTCGGCCCCAGCTTCAGGAGCAAAGCCCAAGAAGGCTGCCCCCTGAACGCCTCACCCCTTTGCAGCAGAGGGAAAAGAATTGCACATATCATGTGGCTTCTGGTCTTATCCCATGGTTGACACCACGGTGAGTTGGAATGTTTTTGTACTCAAGCCTTTCCTCCAGTTCCCTGCAGATAGACAGGGGGATTCTTAAACCGTGAGATGAAATGTATCTCGTAGGATAGAAGTCTGCCTAAATTTTTGGTAAATGAGAGGTGGGGTAGTCACGTACTAAACTATCCCATCGAATGTTCAAGGTAACTAGCCCGCAACTGTACCTCGTGTCACTGTCTTGCTGTCTTTTGTTTGCTTTTGGAATGTTGAAGGGAATTGTTTCTTCATCTCTGTGGGAAAAGAAAAAGGGAACAGGAGAAAGTCCTCGCCCAACCCGGGAGGAAAGATTAAGGGACAGAATGGGATATGTTGAGCAAATATCTGTGAAGTTGCTTTCTGCTGAGAGAGTGTAATCCATGCTCAGCAGTGGCCCTGGAGGCAGGCACACGTCTGGGAGTCCCAATGTGGGGCCCCGTGGGTGACTCAGTGGCAGGGAGAAATAAGATGACAGAATGTCCATGGGTCTAGGGTTGAGACTGAATATAGAACAACATTAGAGAGAGTTGATTCATGGACGGCCATGGTCATTATGGGAACTTGGGAAGAAGATAAACATTCAGAGCCTTCCAACATGCCAAGGTACTTATTCTCCCAACAGTAGAGTAAGCTGTTATAAATATTAATAAATAAATATTCGTTGAGCCTCTCTGATATTCAGTGCGTTCTTCCCGGCACTGGAGGATTCCTAGCAAGTATCAGAGAAGTCAAGAGAGGCCGTGTGCAGAGCAGCTGTGGATATGTGCCTACGGGCTGGCCCCGGTGGAGGTCACAGCTGCGCTCTTACTTACTAGCTTAGTGCTCCCCAGATGAGCTGTCTAACGTCTCCATGACTCAGTCTCCTTGTCCATAACGAGCACAAAATGGAAGTCCCTGCATTGTGGGATTATTGTGAGGTCGTACTTTATACATGTAACATTTTTACAGCACACTGGTAAGCACCCAACAGACGTTAGCTCTTTTATCAAGACTCTCGCTGATATTTAGTATTGTGGCTCTAAGGTCCGAGCCCCAGCTCCACCGTGAAACAGCTGCGTGGCTTCCAACAAGTCCCTCAACGTCTGCGTTTCTCTGAGACACAGCGCTCCTGGCAGTAGAATGAGGATTGCAATACTTGCCCCCTGGCTGAAGGGATACTTCCACAGATCTCCATAACCAACCCTCTGGTGAAAGTCCTTTGCCAAGCTACGAAGTTCTGGGCAAGGGCAAAGTCTCAGGAGTTCTTATTTTAATAAGGCATTTATTAAGAATAAGTTGTTATGGTCTAGTTGCAGAAATAAGGGATGCAGAAGAAAAGGTGACGGTGTCTCTAGGGTAGTCTGAATAGGGAATGAATGGAAGGGTGGAGGCAGTATCTCCCGAGTGGTCTGAGAGGATCGTTGGGTGCGGTGGGGTTGGCACTGACCTGAAGGAAGGGGGGGCACCAGATCGGCTGATAGTCTAGTGGCCAGTTCCGTGAGAGAATGATCAGGGTGCTGAGCACAGAGTAGCCGCCCCTGGTCTCTCTGCAGCCCTTAGAGGTGCTGTGACACCTGCTCCCCAACGCACTCTTCTCCAATTCTCACGAACATACGCTCACAACTCCCATTTTACAGACGTGGAGAATAAGGCTCGGAAGGGTTAAGTTGCTTGCTGGAGCACATGTGGTTAACGAGCGGTGCTGATGGGATCCGGGGGCTCTTCTGCCTTCTGCCTGCTTTGGGAGTGGAGGCTTTGAAGCATTGGGGCTCTGTCGCTTCCTCCGAAGAGGGGCAGACCTGGGACCGGCTGCTCTTGTGAAGGATAGTGCCGAGGGCTTTCTCACTTCTGGGTCTTCTCACCTATTGTTCCCACGGCCGGAAACATTCTCTGCCTTCACCCATTGGACTCTCTCCTGCTTCTTCAATTTTGTTTTTCTAGGAAGGCTTTTTTGATATTCTTCCTCCCCATTTCTGGGCCATGGGTCCCTCTGAACTTCCATACATAGCCCTTGTCACGTTGTTGCATCACACAGTTTCTCTGTTTTGAGCCTTCAGCTGGGCTGTGAGCCTGTGTGAGCAGAGACAGGGTCTGCAAAGAAGGGGGGAAGATGGAAAGAAGGGAGGAAGGAAGGAAGGAAGAAAGAAGGAAGGGAGGGAAGGAGGGGAGAAGGAAGGAAGGAAAAGAAAGAGGGAGGATGTATATTAAAAGATAAACCTTGTAAATAGGGCTTTGGAATTTCAGATTGGAGAATAATTCTCAGAAGCCTCTTTAGTGCAGAATTCTTGTATCCCTCCCACTCCCCATACACGCATATGGGAAATGTATCATTCTTTCCCTTGAACCTGGAGCTCTCACAAGCCACCCATCAGAATGGGAGCCGGTCTTGTCTGCTCGCATCTCCTTCACCTGCCCAGCTAACATGTGGGCCCTATTGCTCAGAGCCATTGCAACCAATTTGGTTGATAATCTGCAAATTAAAAATTCAATAAGTAGTTCCCAGAATCATTTTCAAAAGCTGGGACATAGAAATTAACATGTTAATAATCGGTGCGCGATGGGGTGGGTTTTCTGCTGTGGATTGTCATTGCTTTACTTTGGCATTATAAAGAGTTCATGGGATGCGTTCCTTTAATTTTGCTGCACAGAGTGTAGGCTTTTAGGGGTGTTTGGTGAGTATCGATGTGGGTAATGATATTGCACATGGATTTTGTGGCAACTCAGGCAGGAAATAAATAGGGTTCAGTAGGATTCATCAGAATTTCCTTTAATAAGAAGGCCTTACCTCTATGTAGCACTTTTTGGCCCATCCTCAAATGGATCTCTTGTATGCTCCCAACCAGACTGCAGGGCAAGGCAGTAGCCGGCGTTTCTTCCCGGCCACACGCATGAGGAGAAGTGTCCGAAAGCACATGGACTCCCTCCGGCAGGTAGTGGGTGGTAAAGTGGGATGAGAAGCTAGCTGTGTCCATTCCTAGATGGAGAGTTTGCTGACCTACGCATCGAGCTCCACGGTACTGACAAATTCACAGAAAGGTTGCCCTAGAGATTCAAGCATAAAAACCTGAAGCCAGGATACCTGGTCTAAGCCCGGCTCCGAGAGCAGCAAGGCTTTGACAGACAGCCCTGGGTTCAAGTGTCTGCTCTACCACGGGTTAGTTGCAAGACCTCAGACTTGTCACTTGAACTCTCTCCACTTTAGGTGCCTCATTTAAATGCTGGAGGTAATAATACCTACTTCTCAGAGTCACCATTAGGCTGAGAGGAGAGGGTGCGTGAGAATGGACTGAGTGGGTGCTTAGTGGGATCCCCGGCTCTTGAAATCGAAGATGCGTGTGACAAGGTATCTGACACGAAGACCTAGCAAGCGATCTTCGCTGTGCTGTCCCTAAGGTAGCCGCTAGCCCCGTGTGACTTTTCACATTTAAACGGATCGCACTTCGAATAAAACGTGAAATCTAGTTCCTCTCACTACCCACATGTCAAGCGTCCGGTAGCCACAGGGGGCCGGTGGCCACCGTACCGCTCGGCAGAGAGGCAGACCCCTTCCGTCACTGCAGAAAGTTTGGTGGGACCTCGCTGCCTTTGGAGAAATGACCTCTCCGGAGAGACAGGCGGGGGGGTGCCCTGCGAGGTCTAGAGTCCACGTGGCCACAAGAGGAGGCCAGCATCGAGGCGTGGACCGGTGGGTGCCCACTTGCCGTTGTTCGACGACGTCGTTTCCACGGGGGCTGTGCAACCCGTGGGTAAGGCAGCCAGTGCGGTGCGTTGACTAGGCGCACTCCAGAACATGCTGCTGATAATTGTGTGCGGCGCTGCAAATGGCGGGTGATTTCCTCTCAGGTGCCCGCTGTACACGCCTGTGTGGCATGCTTTATTGCTGGGTGGATTTACACTCTGCATTTGCCATAAAAACTGTTTCCAAAAGAAACAAGAAGCATGGCAAGATAAAAAGCGATATAAAAAGGGTATTTTGTGATTTATTTATGTCAAATTTATGGAAGATGACAGGAGGCATTACAGTCCAAAATTAGTTGTCACAGTCAGGCTATAAATCCTGCAGGACGGGAGCTAAAGGGTTGGGTTGGGAACCAGGACCCCTGGGTCTATGAGGGGCCTGAGTGCAAACGAGGGAAGGGAGTTCGAAAAACCCTTCCCCGAGGGGCTTGGCCGGCCCTCGTGCTGAGAAGCTGGCACTTCATAGCTAATGAGTATTGGATGCTTGCTGTTTTAAGTGTATAATCTCATTTAATTCGCACGAGCTGTTTTACTCACCTTGCGGTTGTGGAAACTCAGTACGATGTGTCTGTACCAAGAGGTGCGTTGAATTGGGATGAATCCAGAGAAAGGGGAGGTTGACTTGAATGTACCTGTTATGCTTTCACTAAAGATTTAACTTCATTCATGGTGCCCAGGCATGGATTTAGCACGCCCTGTGTGTCAGACAGGG
This sequence comes from Ursus maritimus, assembly GCF_017311325.1. Classification (NCBI taxonomy): domain Eukaryota; kingdom Metazoa; phylum Chordata; class Mammalia; order Carnivora; family Ursidae; genus Ursus; species Ursus maritimus. The sequence continues at coordinate 63,773,731 of NW_024426996.1, forward strand.
CACCAAGAATTAGGGGCACAGAGCTGATAAGATAACATGGCCCCTGCCATCAACGGATTTTTGGTCTAGCAAGTGATATACAAACAACTGTGGTATGAATCTGACTGAAAAAAACAGTGATGTGGTGTAGATATATAGAGAATTCTCCAGGGCTACGAGGGGACATGGCTCTAACACCAGCTGAAGTGCCTGGAAGGGTGCCATGGAGGAGACAGACTTGAGATGAAGAATGGCGGTGGTCTCTGAGTTGAATCTGAATCCTTGACAGTCAGGGATGGGGAGAAGGATGGGCCAGCTGACCTCCCCTTAGATCATGATGTGAGTTCTCTCATTTTCCCAGGAAATAAAGGGGCGCGGCACTAATCCGTCTATACTGTCTTTTAAATTCTTTGCATTTCATTGGGGAGTGGTATCCTAAAAAAGTAAGTAGAGGAAGCAGAAGTTTTGAAGCAGAAGACTATTGAAACCCTCTTCTCTCTTGGCTTCCATCAAGTATTCTCCTTCCTCAGCCACTCCTTCTTGTTCTCCTTTATGGGTTCTTGTGTGTTCAACCCTTAACAATTGATGTCCCCCGCTTCTTCACCAGAGGGATTTCCTTCTGCCTTCTTCCTTTCTCACCCCATACACTGGGAGTGTGACCTCCTCTACTCATATGACTCCAGTTCCCAAGTATTTTCTGATAATTCAGAAATCTATAACATATGTCCTAACGTCTTTCAGATCCATATATCCGCCTGTGTATTAACTATTGTGCCTGAATATTCTACAAATACATCAGACTTGCTCAACACGTCCCAACGTGCCTCTCTTTCCGTATTCCCTACCACTGTAAGAGATGCCACGGACCACCACTCAAGTCAAAACACCAGGAAGCAGCCTCAGATATCCCTTCTCCCATCATCCATACGTCCTGTCATTCTTCAATACATCTTGAATCTGCCTTCATTCCTAAACTATGGCCTCATTGATGAACACTAGTTGCCATTAGCAGAAGAGCAATGTGGAGACAGTGTATGCATGTTTAAATTCTGGCTCCATTAAACTACTAATTCCCTCTGTACCTCAGTCCCCTTATCTGTGAAACGGAGGCAACATGTGAGATCTACTTCCAGAGTTGTTGTGAGGATTTGGTGAATTCTAGAAGAATGCCCAGCATACAAAAGCACTAGTTAAGTTTTTCTGAGTACAATTGAACATTTATTGTACTGAATATTGTGCTGAGCGATTTATATTTACCTTATAGAATCTCCACAATGCTATGGGGCTTTTCATCAGTTCCATTTTACAGGTACAAAAACTGAGTCTTGAAGAAGGGAAATAAATGGCCCGCGCGTCTGAGTCACAAAGCCAGCGTTCTAACTCATAACTGGCTGATAACCAAAACTCATGCCCCTAACTGCTACGCTTTCTGGATTCGCCCTAAAAAGACATCCGAACTGGCCTCCTGGCCTCCAGTTTTTCCTCCTTCCAGTGCCTCTTCCACATGGCTGCTAGACCCTGTTATAAAGAGCACTCGTTTTAAGAAGATTAAGGCATCCCAAACCTCACTATTTCCTCCCTGGCTGGCCTCACTCCAGCCCTGCTCCCACACCCTCATTTTCCATCCCTTTGGCCAACTTTCCAAGAGCCCCCAGGAGCGAATGCAGCCCTGCCAGGGTTCATAAATGCCATTATGTAGTTAGTGGGAACTTAATATTATGGCCACGTATTTATGAACAGTTAAGCTGCCTGGAGGGGGTTGGGAAATGTATTGAGCTCCCTCTAGGGCTTGAGTCATGACTCAATTTTCTCCACCTCTCCAGAGGTAAGACACCTCTTCTTTCAAATGGACTGTGAGGCTTAACTAATGATCATGAAGGACTTACAGGTGCTCGAAGACAAAGGCACTGCTTAAATACGCATGTAATATAAATCATATGTGGATAAAAAGAGACAAGTAAATTAGATCAACCAAAGGTCACTCATTTACTCAGCTGGGCACTCTAAAAGTTCATCCAGGATTGTTTCTTGCCAGGAGTGAATGGATTTGAAAGTAAAGATTTTCTATGGTATTTTGCTCACAAAAGGTTCCTGCAGTGGGTAAAGAATGATATTGCTCATGGTAATAGCAATGAGAGAGGCTAGTGAGGGAGAATAATTTGAAAAAATGAATGTCTCTTGCTATTTTCCTTTGACGAACAATCATAAAAGATCTTCCAGGTTTAATGCTAGGTCCCAGTTTCTTGAGCCTGTGTTTTAGAAACGGATTGATTGTGGTTTTTTACCGGGTCTCTGCTGCGTCCGCATCACCAAATGTCACTTTGCAGTTAGACGGCCCCCATCTGAAAGGCACCGAGAGATGCCAATTGCAATTCAAAAATCTCAATTTTCAAATATACCTTACAGCTTATTCCTGGTGAGAAACACTTTCCCCCCCTCTTGGGCATGGTAAGTGTTGTGCTGAGAAAAAAGGTGGAGAGTGTTCTTTTGAATGAAAGGAAATTTGCAGCTAGGAGCTCAAGTCCCTGGAGCTTAAGAGGCCTCCTTCTTCTTGGGCTTCTTGCTGGGCGGCTTTCCCGTGGGCTCGGGTGAGAGTCGAAGACAATTGAGACAGGGGAGGTAAAAGGCACAGACTAATGGCAGCTACATCCATCCCCTCCTCTGCTGGGGCTTCTGTCAAGGTTATAATCTCTACGTGCAGGTGCCGAGGGGGCCCTGGGCTCTCAGTGGACCAAGTTCATGCAGTAAGCCTTCGGCAAACAGGATCCTTATATTGACATTTGGGATTGTTCAGACTCAGACAAATATCTTCCTGGCTAGGAAGAGCCAACCCCAGGTCCCAACACCCAGTCTGGATTTGAGAGTTAGGAAGAGCTGATGTCTTTGCACCCCCAAATTGTCTTTGGCAGCTCGAGCAAGGAGAGGTTGGGCTCTGGGGAGGCGTCTCAGCAATGGACCTGGATAGTAGAATAGAGAGGGGAGGCCACAGGATGACGTGGGAAGGTCTGCTTCCTGGTGCTCTTACTTGAGAATTGTTTGAGCAAGACGTTCATGTTCTCTGTGCCTCAGCGTCCTCCTCTTCAAAACGAAGGTGTTGGGCCAGTGGCCTCGTAGCCCTAACACGCTCTCTTAAGTGATTGACCTCAGTTCTGTCCCTTGCAGTGACACTTTGCTCTCACCCACTATGGACAACAGAATTTGACAGTTATTGCTGAATGAATATTCAGACTTTTCTGTCTGCTCTATTTTATCTAGAAGAAAAACTGCCCCCTTGCTACCTCTGCTTTCTTTTTGGTGTTACTAAAAAAATATGAGAGGAGAGATTGTGGAAGATGGACCCATTTGGCCTTCTCAGCAGATTTGCTGTTTGATTTTTTTTTCCCCTCACCCTTTTCTTGCTGGCCAGAAGGGTTTGATTTAGTTGGAAAAGTCGCCTAACAGTGCAAATGCTCATTATCTTTATTGGTCATGATCTTTAGGCCCATTTCTCTATCCAAAGTCCTCAAAACAGCCTATTAGTTAAAGTACTCACTTGGACACCTTTAGGGCTGGTGTCACCGTGCCGGGAGAAGGATGATTTCGGGAAGAGTCCTCTGCGACGAGCAGCTCATCACCGCATAACAAGCACGGGGAGTCTTGTGATAGGCAGAGGATATGGCCACTTAATGCCTGTCCCAATTGCCACAGTTGAGAAAAGCTACTTCTTACACCGTGTGCTTATAATGCAATAACAGGTGACATGGGAGGGTGGGAGATCCTGTGTCCTTGTCACATGTTGCTCTGGGAGCTGGATTCATGCTGAAACGACTCACAAGTGTCCTAACGTTTCATAGGAAGGGTAATGCGGGGGTCAGCAAGGGAAATGGCCAGTCTCCCCAGTAGTTTCTGAAGATACAATTGAGCAGGCCGAGAACTTCCGGGTACCCTATAGTTTCTAGAGAAAGGATAAATCATGTCATATACTTGAGCTGCATTCCCGAAATCCTCCACCAGTGGGACTGCGGTGCCCTGGGCCTTGAGTTAGGAGAGTGTGACCTTTTTTCAAGTTTGATGAAATTTTGATCAGAGGGAAATTAAATCTAAATGACTCCTCTGTGATCAGAACTTCTGCTATGGTGGAAGATCTTTCATGGAGAGATAGTATCGTTACAAGATGAAAATAGTAAAATGGCGTCACTGCCTCTTTCCTGACTCTTATTGGCCATCTAGTCATGTGATTATTTTTTAGAGAACTACAAGAAAAAATATACAGATACACCCACCCATGCTTTTAGCCATCTTTTTGCTTTTCCTGCCAATATGTAGACTTAACTAAATTAACACATAGAAGCATAATTAATGCAATGATGCATAGATTCTTTCCTTGATAACTCTAAATGAGTGTGCTCATTGATCAGCGGGATTAATCTACCTTCCATTATTTTGCCATGTGTGTCTAAGTCCATTAGTCCATCAGATTCCCAGTGAAACCGGAAAGGCTTTAGCGATGCTTTATTTTGTTATGAATTTGGGCAGATTAAGTGGAGTTTGAAGCCTCAAGTGCTGTAACAACGTGATGACTTTCACTGTAGGTGGAGGTAATGGACCTAATTGAGCATGCTCGTTAAATCTTACCCATCTGCAGGACACATCGCACAATTCAAGATGATGAGGCTCTCTGCCAGAAATAATGATGATCTTACACCTTTTTCATTTTAGTCATTTTCATAGGACAAATGCATTATGCTCAATAGGACTCCACACAGGATTTACTTGACCAAGTCGCTCCCAGTGGGGACTCAAGTAGACTCGGAGGTTTTGCCCACTCCCGCCTCTCCAATTAGGAGCTCAAGGTTGCCAGCTCACTCGTTCTGGTCCAACTAGCTGTGATTTACCTACTTTGTATGTTCTAGGGAAGGATGTCTTGCTAATACTTTAGCACTGTTGAGATTTGGGGCCAGATCATTCTTTGGGGGGAAGGTGGAGGGACTGTGCTGTGTATTGTAGGAAGTTGAGGAGCATCTCTGTTCCCTCTGTAGCCACAACCAAAAATGTCTCCTGACGTTGCCAACTGTCCCCCAGGGGGACAAAATCGCTACTGCTCTGGAGATATTTCTGACACAAAGGGATGAGAATTTAGCCCTTCACATCTAAAATAGAGGCTGAATCTATCTGGCTACCTTATTGGGAGATTTCAAATCAGGTTTTAAAGGTTAGCCTAGATTGCTACCTGATTCAACTCAGCAGGAGAAATCATACCATGTTGCGTGTGAAGCGACTATAATTTATTAGCTCATTAGTCTGGCCTTGAAATCGCCATTTTGAGCCCTTGCCCAAGCTGACCAAGCTGAAGGCTGAGTTGCATTTTTTTACAGACTCAATGCTTCTCCTCTGCTCCTGGGCACTCATTACGGGAGCTCACTGAGTTTACCATGGCCTGCTGCACTCACTGATAAACAGCCTTTACTTGAGTATCCAACGGTTCAAAATCTTTTGCTGCCATCACTTCCCAGCCGATAGAGAAGTTCTGCTCTAGAAATGAGAAGGACAAAGAAAAGGTGATCAGGGAGCTAGGAAGGAGAAGGACTGGCCTGTCACATTTATCCTTCTTCATAAGAGAGTCCAAGACCTCACATCACAGCCTCTTAAGGTTGAAAAGGGGAGCAAGAGTCTCTATGCTTCCTGTTGGCATCTTCCCAAATGGCCAAGATGAAGATAAGGCAAGTGGTTTCTCCCCAAGCTACACTGTGCTGGCATGTCCCCCAATGAAGAAACAGGGAGAATTCTCCATTTCTAATCTCTTACTCTGCTTACCATATCTTACCATCCCCTTCGGTAGAGTTAATGATCATACCAGGCAGTCGAGGAGGTTTTTCCATTCAGGGGCATGTCGTACCCGTTCTGACGCCACAATAATTACTGAAATATGCAAGAGGGGCACATTTCGTTTTACCTTGGATTTGATGCTTGCGAATAATTTGGAGACTGGGCAGCCAATTCAAATATCCTGATGGATTTTTATCTGACCAGGTGTTCACTTTGTTCCCTGCTTAGTTCTCTGTCAGCAAAGAGCCCCTCCTCGTGTTGACTCCATTGAGGAGGGCCATATGGTAGGCAAGACCTCCCCTCAATCAAGGTAGTTGCATTTGCGTTCATGCTCTGATGAGACAGGAAAGGGGAGACTCCTCTCCCACGCCGAGAACCTTGTGCTTAGAGCAGAACTGAATGTAGAGGGATGGAGGCTTTTTTTTTTTAATGGTAAAAGCATCAAGGGTACTAGCTGAAGTCATTTAATTGCATACTGAAGTTCTAGGATGTGTTCCAAATTCCACTCCTTCTGTCAATATGAATAAACCATAAACCCTTTGGGGATAAATCATACTAATAAACATACACTTTAAGAAATTAAGAGAACTAGGATTCTATTTGGGTATATCTTCACTAACATTTTTTAGCCTTCCTTGGTAGGAAGGGCATATTAATCTATTTTTATTCTATTCCTTAGTCTACACTAAAGACAATTGTTTCATTAGTACACTTAAGCACTCTGTAGAAGTAATTTTACTATAAACATTATGAAAACATTATTTTCTATTAGCTCTCTTTCCATGAGCTGTACTTTATTTCTATGAACTATTTTCCTTTGGCCATGTTGTCTATAAGAAAACACATTTGTACAGGAAAACATATTTCATCGTTCTATATTTCTATGTGTTCTTATAGAAAGTGCAATGACTTATGTTCACAAAGATACCCACATAAGACCATTTATTTGAAAACTGCCCTGCACTTGAACAAAATTGATATCATTAAGTTAAATGAATTGTCAAAGTAGATTACAGCTGGTACAGGTATGTTTAATTAAGGGGAAGCAGAATTTCAAACAAGGTAAAGAAAATTCTGAGTTATGAACTTAGAAAGTATGTTTAGGCCCCTGGGTTTATACCTGTTTTTGCTATGAATTTGCGGTCAGTCTAAGTCAAGTTATCCGCTGTTTTTAATCTTTAATATATCAATTTACAAGTTTATCTTACTGGGGCTTTATGAAAATTCTGTAAGGATTTCAGGTTAAATTTTTTTCTACAGGTATCCTTATATTTTTATTGTAACTGTCATTCTATATACAATAAAAAATGACTGGCAAGTACAATGAAAAGTAAGGAAAATGATGATGATTGTTAAACTAATCCAGCGCTTGGAACTTAACTCAAACTTGAATTTAATCAAGTTAAGTCATTTGTGCTTTTCATATACAATGGAACAAGTATGACTTTCCTTTCTTCTAAAAGATAACTGTTTCTCGAACTATGGGAAACGGTTATTTACCATCCCACCACTCTTCTTATTTGCAGTGTCCTTGGTTAAATGCACACCCAGGAACAGGCTGCTAGCAACTGATTATATCAATTGCAAAACTACTACGATTTGAAGGCCCCAAAGGGACAGTATCACCAACTAAACTCAGGTATCCCTCTGTCTTTTTGCCAACATTCCAGATTTCTGCCATATTGGTAGTACCGTTTTTTTTTTTTTTTTAAAGATTTCACTTATTTATTTGTCAGAGAGAGAGAGAGAGAGAGGACAAGCAGGGGGAGAGGCAGGCAGAGGGAGAAGCAGACTTCCCACTGAGCAAGGAGCCCAATGCGGGACTTGATCCCAGGACCCTGGGATCAAGACCTGAGCCGAAGGCAGACACTTAACGAACCGAGCCACCAGGCATCCCGACAGTACCTGTTTGTTTTTTTTTTTAAAGATTTTATTTATTTATTCGACAGAGATAGAGACAGCCAGAGAGAGAGGGAACACAAGCAGGGGGAGTGGGAGAGGAAGAAGCAGGCTCATAGCGGAAGAGCCTGATGTGGGGCTCGATCCCATAACGCCGGGATCACGCCCTGAGCCGAAGGCAGACGCTTAACCGCTGTGCCACCCAGGAGCCCCTACCGACAGTACCTGTTTTTTTAAAGACTGGTAGAACTGATTCTTACTTGCACAATATGAGTTGATTAATAAGATTATAAATATCACCTATAAATCTATTTTTATTTGTATGTGAATATCTGTTTGAAAGAGTGCTCCTTTAATTGATGTTTTGTTCTCTCTATGACAGTTATCACTGACCAACAGACTCTCCCATCAGACTGCAAAAAGCACCAAGGGAGTGATTTTGCTTTCCTTGTTATCATATGCTCAGGACCCAGAATCATGCCTGACATGTGGAAACTTAGTAAACATGGCAGTGAATGAATGAATGAATGAATCCATGATGACTGCTGATGGGAACAATTTAGAACTTACCTAATTCAATCCCTTTCCTATACAGATGTGGAAATTAGGCCCAAGATGGTTTGTGAATTGATCCATTCACTTAGTACTCTGTCCTCTGGTTCATCCTTCAAATATTTATTCAACACCTCCTACCTACAAAGCATAGTATTAACTGACGACGGTACCAGAACAGAATAAAACAGAGACCCCGCCTCAAGGGAGGTCAGCGTGAGTGGGGGAATCAGACACAGGAAAACAGTAATGACGCTGTGTGCATCTGCATTCCTTAGGGAGAGGAGCTGAGGATTTAGACAGGAGAAGAACACAAGAGATGATGGTGGTGGGAGGTTGTAGGCAGAGGGGGAGCAGCTGCAAAGGCTCACGACCGGAAATGACACAGCCCACGGTAGGGACCCTTAAGTGATTAAGTATGATGAGCACGCGAACTAACTTTGGAAGGGAATACGCCTTGGTGGTTAGGCTGTGGGCTGGAGTCAGAATCCTCACTCTATGGTTTATGAGCTCTATTGTTTACTAACCTCTTTATGTCTCAGTTTCCTTATCTATAAGATGGAGATAACAGGACTTACCTCATACAGTTGTCTGGAGCAAAGATGAAAAGAAATAGAGTTGTGCCTTATGCACAGTAAGAGCTGGACAAAAGTTTGGGGCTGTGGTTATTATAATAATTAGAAAATGTGCAAGACAAAATTGACGAAACTGGTTAGGTGAGATTGTGAAGGACTTAGCATTTAAATTATATTCTGTAGGCATTAGCCCACCACTGAGATGAGTGTTAGTCAGGGAGGGAAATATCTGGATGTTATTTTAGACAGCAAGAAGTCTCAGATCATCAAATAGAGGAAAGGGCTCCAAGAAACCTAGGATGTGAGACCATTGGGAGGATGTGACTGGGCAGTGGCATTGGAGATTGGAGCTGAAGAGGAGGCAGGGCCTCTAGAAAGAGAATTTAGAAGTGGAACAGTAATGATAGGGAAGGGGGCTCCAAGGTTCCCAGCTTGGAGAGCTGTGTACTTAAGAGAGGTTGTTAACCCAAACTCTGGATACGGGAGAATTAGCATCTTTAGAGATCGCCTAGGTAGCACCCTAGGGCACAGCTTTGTGCCTGGGAGTGTGGTTCACGGCCAACAACATCAACATCACCTGGGAGGTTGTTAGAGATTCCGAATTTCCAGACCCCACCCCAGACCTCCTGAATCACGATACGCATTTGAACCAAATCCCCAGGTGACGTGCATGGACATTAAAGTTAGAAGAGCACCATTCAAGAGCCGATTTTTTGCAAACGTTAGCCCCCGGATCAAATCTGGCCCACTATCTGTTTTTGTTCTTAGCCTGTGTGCCAAGAATGGGTTTTACATTTTTACGTGGTTGAAGAAAGGTGAAGGAAGGATAAGATTTGGTGACACGTTAAAAATTATGTGAACTTCAGGGGCTTAGTCGGTTAAGCGTCTGCCTTCGACTCAGGTCATGATCCCAGAGTCCTGGGATTGAGCCCCGCACTGGGCTCCCTGCTCAGCGGGGAGCCTGCTTCTCCCTCTCCTCCTTGCTCATGTTCTCTCTCGCTATCTCTGTCTCAAATAAAAAAAAAATCTTAAAAAAAAAATTATGTGAACTTCAAATTTCAGCATCCTTAAGCAAAATTTTGCTAGAACACAGCCACACTCATTCCTTGACCATCATCAATGGTCATTTTCACTCTATAATGGCAGACTGGTTGCTACAGAGAATGTATGACTCACTAAGCCAAAAATATTTACCATCTGGCTCTTTACAAAAAGTTACTTGGCCTCTGGTCTAGAGAAAGGACTTGGAAGTCGGGCAGCCCTAGGATCTCGTTGCTATTTACCAATACAGAGTGAGTGACTTAAAACTCTGTGCCTTGATTGTTCCCATCTACAAAATGAAGATGAAATTTCTATCCTGTGGGATCATAAGGCTATATAGGAATAATGCATCTGTTGTACTTATCCCAAAGATGTATGGAGTGCTCGCTACATTTTGGCCCTTATTACTCCATAAAAATGTTAATAAATGATCATGACACATCCCAGGTCTTTTGCTTTGATCCTGCATGTTTCTCACAGGTACAGATTTCTTTTTTGGCACATCTGACGATGCTATCCCTCTGAACATTCTCTCTTAAGTTACCTTGATTTCTGCCCTTGTTCAAAAACCCGTTTTAGAGGAATGCCTAGTAATAATGAAAATTGCTCTTTTACCTCCGTAGTTAGGCCTGTCATGAATAATGACATTAATAACTAATAACCTACAATGTGGTGTAGATACTAGGGAGTAATTTATTCTGGTATTTTTATGCCATCATAATGAATTTGTTTGTTATTCATTGTAATTCTACTTTCAAGGCATAAATCAATGTTGTTTTATATTCTGGGCAGATGCTGTGTGCATTTCCAGAGGTTTTCTAGGGTAAAGAATTAACATTTATTAATAGTAACATAAGCATGGGGTGTTTTGAACACATTTTAAAAGCATCGATAAAGAAATCACCGCCATGGATTCCCCCCCCACCCAATTTGAGGGAATGCTGCAAATAACCATGCTGGTATTTAATACTTGGACCTTGATTTGAACTTAAATTGAATGCAGATAAACATTTTGGTTATCTTGTCAATTGAAGTATAACTTTTCCTCGAAAGAAAGATACTGTTTCAAGAAAATGGAATGCTCCTGCCTTTTTACCTGGGCCTTTTTTTATTAGTTACGGTCTGATATCTCTTCTAGCAAATACTGATATCCAGGGACATTTAGTGCAAAGAGCAAGACAACAGCAGAGCCGAGAATTTATGTGCTGCTATTTCCTGGTTGTGAATAGAATATTTGGGCTGTGGTATTAAGTATCACATAATTTCCTTAGATCTTCAATTATTGTAAACATCTTTTCTTAGTACAGACTTTAAGAGTCAGGAAATAGAGAAACCAATTCACATTTCTAATAAGTTATAATCATCACAAATGAAAAAAATGAAATATTGCTCCAATATGAAACAATCTATTTCTTCTCAACTTTGTAGAGACAAATTCATATGCTTTCTATTTATATTCTTTTTCTCCATCTTATTGTGCTTTATTAATAAACATTGTATTTCCCATTGGCTTCTATTATAGTTCTGCTAAAATTACGTTATGTAATTATTGAGACTATTTCAAACTTTGACTTGAACTTCTTCATATTAAACATCTAAATGTATAAACTCTTTCCACAAGACCTTAAGTTGTAAAACAGTGTGAAAGAATTCTCTAGAGCTCTTTTAAATGTAAAAGAATATATATTACATGTAAGTTACAAAGAGTGCACAATTGTCCAAAAAGTCTTCGAAATGACCGTTGCTTAAAACAAATTTGTATTTGGTTACTAACATGTGCCTGGGACCAGCCTGGGAGAAAATGTGCAATCTGTGAAAACTCTAGATATCCCCATAGTTAGCATTGCTCAATGTTAGAGCAGAAGAACAAAGCAGGCTTATTTTCTGTACCACATTCAGTGTGGTTGAACTCGCTCTGAAGATCTCATTCTCCCTTGCCTTGCCTTTCCATCTTAGAAACGCTAACATAGTAATAAAAATTTGAACTTGGTTGGGAAAGGTAGCCAGCATTCATAAGCAGCTTAAACTCTGAAGTTGTAAAGTTGCTATGAACAGGTTAAAAACAAAAACAAAAGCAAAGAAAGGATAGGATAGGATAGGATAGGGAAGGGAAGAAGGAAAGGAAAGGAAAGGAAAGGAAAGGAAAGGAAAGGAAAGGAAAGGAAAGGAAAGGAAAGGAAAAAAGGAAAGGAAAGGAAAGGAAAGGAAAGGAAAGGAAAGGAAAGGAAAGGAAAGGAAAGGAAAGGAAAGGAAAGGAAAGGAAAGGAAAGGAAAGGAAAGGAAAGGAAAGGAAAGGAAAGGAAAGGAAAGGAAAGGAAAGGAAAGGAAAGGAAAGGAAAGGAAAGGAAAGGAAAGGAAAGGAAAGGAAAGGAAAGGAAAGGAAAGGAAAGGAAAGGAAAGGAAAGGAAAGGAAAGGAAAGGAAAGGAAAGGAAAGGAAAGGAAAGGAAAGGAAAGGAAAGGAAAGGAAAGGAAAGGAAAGGAAAGGAAAGGAAAGGAAAGGAAAGGAAAGGAAAGGAAAGGAAAGGAAAGGAAAGGAAAGGAAAGGAAAGGAAAGGAAAGGAAAGGAAAGGAAAGGAAAGGAAAGGAAAGGAAAGGAAAGGAAAGGAAAGGAAAGGAAAGGAAAGGAAAGGAAAGGAAAGGAAAGGAAAGGAAAGGAAAGGAAAGGAAAGGAAAGGAAAGGAAAGGAAAGGAAAGGAAAGGAAAGGAAAGGAAAGGAAAGGAAAGGAAAGGAAAGGAAAGGAAAGGAAAGGAAAGGAAAGGAAAGGAAAGGAAAGGAAAGGAAAGGAAAGGAAAAAAGGAAAGAAAAACAACAACAACACCTGACTGTTGGGGGTTAGGTAGTTAAGTGATGACATGGAGAAAAAAATAAAGCCATATTCCAAAGGAACTTTCACTGAATCTTTCTTACTGGACAGCATAGTCTTATACAAAATCTTTGTTACAATGAATGTACTGTTCTAATTTGAAGCACTTTTATCATATGAGGTGCCTGGAATACCATTGTGCATTTCCAGGTGTGACAATGTAGCCTTGTATTTTCTTCTTGGCATTGAGCTCTTCAAGTTTCTGACTTTGGAAGGTGAAGTTGTTTGACGACTTGAATCAATTATAAAATGGTCACCATTTCTTTTGTTACTGAGTATTTGTGGACATTAGTAATGACATGGTTCTGAAAATTGGAAAGAAACAACAGGTCATACAATACGCTATTGCAGGCATAACCTGAATGAGCTTTAAATTCTCAGGAAAATCAGGCTCTGGCCACTTTGCTGAGTATCTTACTCTATAATCTAATGACTGCATAATCTCTAATGCATACCCTGGATGTTACAGTAAAAGCAAGGGGCTGATCATTCAAACATCTGCTCCAGATACCTGCAGAATCCTGTACTCTGTGTGGTGAGAGCTGAACCAACATGGTTCCATAATACATTTCTTCTGTAACAAAATAATACTTTGTTCTGGATGGCTACTAAGTGGTTTACTCAAAAGGAGCAGCAGGGGGGTGATTCAGAAATGCTAGATAATGCATGGCAATTATAGCTTCTGAAAATCGAAGTTGACCGAACATGTCTTTGGAAAGATACCCTAATATTTCTTTTATGCATTCAATGAGCACAGACCCAATACATTTAGCTTGTAACCTGCTTGGAAAAGCTCATTAGAGAGTAAAGTATTTCCTTCTAGTCCTGTCTAGTTTTATTATTTCACTTCTGCTTTTGGAAAGAGAGAGGACTCAAAAGTTGGACTAAGTTATAGCAAACTTTAATGTCTCCCAGGTAGGTAGGCGATAGCGGAAGAAAACACAAGGTTGTCTGTCGCAGCTGCACGAAGTATGTTACAATAGACTTCTGCGCAAGGATTTCTGAGCAACACAGAATCTATACTGATTGTTTAAATGAAGGAACTTGAATGAAGGGGCTACTTCATGGAGGTGTAGCAAAATCACCTTTGTGACCTATTTTCTAATTCAGATGATGTAAATGTCGAATTTCACGTTTTGGACCCTTTTAGAGACCTCTGTGAACCCATGAATTATGGGGGGGAGGTTTCTAATGGTAGGTTCTGAGAAGAATAAAATAAAAGAGAGCATTAAAATTGTACTGCAGGCCTTGGTCTGTCTGACAGCCGCTGTCAGAACAAGTAACAGAACACTGAGGCAACTGTGGGCCAGAGTGTCCCACGTGGTGACCCACGATGGGGACATGGAAGGAAATGACCATGAGTTATAAACAAAATTATTCAACCTACAGACACTTTCCAGATGAACAACTATCTTTCAGCCTGAGCTTTCATTAATAACTATTCAAATATTTACACATATCACTGATGATGGATACGTGTGTTAGACTCCTGAAGCCTTGTCTTGGGGATGAAGGTAATGGCTTTTCCGGTAGGGCAGAGGGGGACGAATTTACTTTTCATGAATGGGTTCTAGAGTGAGAGACTGCGAATGACTCAACGTAATCACTTGAGGAGATTGGAGCAGAATGGTTAAGCTCCACGTTTCCCTTTCTCAACTCTGAGAAAGTGTGTGTGTGTGTGTGTGTGTGTGTGTGTGTGTGTGTGCATGTGTGAATTTCAGTCAAAGGGAGTCAGCTTTTCAACCTCCCTTTGACCGTCGTCCCCATCGTTACACTATCCCGCTGTTCCTTATTTGGGTAATGGCTGCGTTCTTCAGAATCTATTGTAAGCCTGAGTTTTACAAACTGGACTGCAGTTTGCTTGTATATTTTGATCTTTATTTGAAGAAAAACTGTGAGATATATCGACGGAAAAGTCAAGAATCCTTTGATAATGCAAGGCACCATTTCTCCTATTCTTAGGTTATCTGTTTATCATACTGCCTGGCTTCATGTTCCAGACCTTGCTCTTTTATGTTTGTTTTCTAGTAAAAAGGGCCCACGTGTAGTTCCCTGTAAAGGTTTTGTGTGTGCTCTTCCCTTTGCCAGGCATACCGTTCCTGCTTCTGGTCACTCACCTAACTCCTATTCATCTTGACTCAGACCTGGCATCCCTTCCAGGGAATCATCCTCCAATCTCTGGGTCCCCTTGAATCATCATTCATGTATCACACAGTGCATCGACATTGGGTGTTTGACTCTGCTTCCTGGACCACTGGGCTTTCAGACTCAGGGACAGGGTCTAATTTCTCTTCGTATCCAGAGTGTGCAGGATCTGGCATGAAGCAGGTCATCAATAAGTATTTGTTGAACTGAACAATTGTATAATTATAAAATTTTCATTTCCCCCAAAGCAGGAAACACTATGTAATCCTCAAGGTAGCTCTAGTGTCCTAGTTAAACCTTAGTCCAATGTGTAAAATTTAATTATCTCTCTCTGATTAATTGGCTCCTGAGATGACTTTTGGATTTTCCCTGTGCTTGGGGTAAAATTAGACCAGTAAGTGTCTGCTTCATCACATGAAGCTACCTGAAGGAGTAAGTTGGGCTTCTTGTGAAGACTAAATTGCAGATTAGGTAATATCTTTTATGTGAAGTAGTAGAGCAGGGAACTAACCCTAATTATCACTACCATGCCAAGTCCACAGCGAATAGGATGGCAATGACAATGTCTGCTATCACCCCAGATCCTCACCCCCGACTCTGTCATGTGGAGAGAATAGGGATCCGATTGTCATGGTTTAGCCGGGAGAAGTCAAGGAATTTTCCCAAGGTCACCATGCTGGAGGAAACGGGATTTGAACCCTAGTCCTCCAGAGTCAGGTCCAGCACTTTCTATCCATTATTCCAGGATGTCTTTCAGCACGGAGAGAAGGCTCCATCACGATTAGAGATTATTTTTACTTTCATCTAACCACTACTCACTATGTTATATAGCGTTGATCAGGCTTTGGTCTCTCCTTAAAGGCTGTCTTGTGCATTGGGCAAATCAAGTACGTTTTCATCAATCTACTAAAAATTGGCTCGGACGGAGTCTATAGAAGGGAGAAGGGAGTCTATAGGAGACGTAGCTAAAGACATAGTAGAGATTGATGATGTATTGAATGTATAACTTTTCTTAGGGCAAGAACACAGACTCTTTTGAAGATAAGTTTCTCAGGGAAGATTTATGTCCGTATTCTTAAAGATGTATGGAATATATACCTTTCCAGGAAGTGGATTGGAAATCTACTTTGGGCCTGTGCCTATGATGAGTCAATTTGCCAATAAAGTGTTTTGGGGTTGGACTATTTGCTATCTACTTTTCTAAGTACCCGAGTGTTTTATACCTTGCCTGGCATCATCCATTTCAGAGGAGAGCACTTTTAAAATGGGTTTCTGTCTAAACTCAGTCACATTTTTAGAGCACGGTGAAATTCATTTGAATAATGGGCTTTATTTTCTATGTGCTTTCAGCAGAATTGTGAGCATGGAAAGAAAACAAGGCAGATTTGTAGGGTAGCTGCAAAGTGAAAAATAGGCATTTGAGTGAGTGACGGCATGTGATTGTTTTTAATTCCCCACCTCTTGTGGATACTTCCCCGGGGTGTCATGGATGGAGGGAAAGGGTGGCTCTTGTCCTTGAATTCACATCAGGACACTGTGATACTTTACAATATAGATTCTAGGGGAAAAACAAACAAACAAACAAACAAAAACGTCTCAAGGTTTGCAAAGTCTAGGGAGGTCCGGCAAAATGGAATCCATTTGCTTAAAATGGTAGGGAGTTTATTTACTGGATTAAGTGTGAAGTATGTTGATAACAGATGGAACAAGTGATCACATGACACATTTAAATAGTCTAAGGATAACCTCGATGTCCTGGTCAATGTTCCTTCTCTCGATTAACGCCAGTGCTAATTAACTGGCACAAGTGTTCCTAGCCATATGGGGGATGTTGCTGAAAGCCGGCTGGCAGCCTATATCCAGCCACTACCTGTACGTAATTTAGTGCTTTGTTTGGTGCTTTGGGACTTCCGTGATGGAACAGCCCAGCACAGAGAGAGTCAATGCTTGCAAGTGTCATGATATTTTTCCTTTGTTTCTTTTATGCACCTCCTTCCAAATGTGGTTGACAAATTAGAAATGGCGTTGACTTTTTCTGGGGTAAGTGAAGCTGTACCTGGTCCCTATCTGTATGAGGGCTCCTTGAGTTTCGGAGTGGTCTGTTAATGGAACTTTATTCGGATTTCCTAACAATGGGCAGTTAATTCAGAAATGATCTTCACTGAACCAGTGCCGTGCCATTCAGCTATCTATGGACTAAGAACTAGTTTAGGCCAGTGGAGAGTAATGTCATCCGCGAGTCAGGTTGTAAGTTCATGTCCAGCTGTCACTCTCTTAGGGAGGGAGTATGCTGGAGGAAAGGGCTCTGGATTTGGGGTGCATTCACTTGGGGAACGTCGCCAGTGTTTGGGGCCTGGCCGCTCCCCAGGGCTGGCTTGGGAAACAGAATCCTTAGCTCCAACAATGTCTACTGGTCTTCTCCAAGCCAACTCATATAAGAGTAAAGTTGAAGTAAAAATGGGATGATCATTTAAATTATTACCAAAGTAGAAGACTTGAAAGTGAAAAGAGGAATTTATAATAATTTTTCAGGGACCCTAGGCACAAAAAGGGACCATGCTGGACATAGTGGAATGTGTAATGGCTGTAAATCAGGGCAATGGGGTCGCTCTGTAGATGTGACTTCAGTACAAGCCACATGGAGCCCCCTATTCCAGCTGGATTTCAGCCCCGCTGGCCCTGCCAGACAGAGCTCTTGAAGCCTCCGTTGTCTTGGAGAAGGTGTTGTTGAACCTCTCTGAACCTCAGGTAGCCATAAAATGGGGATTACTGTACTTGCTTCTCAGAACTGTAGAAGGGATTAAATGAGATGTGTGTAAAGCGGCTAAGATGGGAATTGTCACATAGGAGGTCTTCTTGTCTTCCGGCCTCCTCCCTCCCCCTCGTCCCTTCCCCGTGTGGACAACGGTCCTATATCGAAGAAAACTACTACACATTTTTAAAGATAGGAAGCACAGTTTTGCGTTGCCTACTCAATGCTGAACCCGTTGAAGTTAGCAGCAGCATTCTATTAATCATGTATCCTGACCACACGGTGCCTGGCATGGAGTAGTACTCAGCAAACATTTGTTCGATAGATGAATGAATTAAAGAGTAAAAGAATAGTAGAGGTTTTTCAGAGAGGAGGGTGGCCGCATTCTTGGCTGGTAAGAATTCAGGAAGCACGAGAAGATACAGTGGCCATTCCCAAATGGAAGCTTAAGCTGGGTGGCAAAATCAGAAGGCTCTTCCCAAGGGTTTGTCACACCCGAGGACAAACTGGGCCCTCCTGGGTCCACTTGGCTCCCCGTTTCCTGCTGTGTTTCGGAGATGGAGAGGAAGATAGGGAGCCCGGCACGGCAGGGAGGGAGAAACACATGTAATTTCCCTCGCGCCCCCCTCTCTGCAGCCCACACAGGCAATTACAGAGCTCTCCTCTTCCAGGCTGTTCTAACAGGCCGCCGCACGCCCAGTGTGCGACCCACAGACCCTGGAGCCTGAGAGTGTCAGCTCCTCTGTTGGACCCGAGAGGAAATAGATCTCCGCGAGTAAGGTCTGTGCAATCTGATGGGCCGTGTCTCGACCCAGTGGCTTTTGCTTCCCATGTGCACTAAGGGGTTGGAAGCAAGCTCTGGGGAGTGGGCCATGAGCAGATGTTCCTGAGGAGGGAATGGATCTGAGTAGGGGACCGGAGTGCAGGCTCTGGGGTTGGACTGTCACACGGTAGTGCGTCCCTGGACAGATGGATCGAGCTCCTTAAGCCTTCGTTTCCCCAACGACTAAACAGCGATAGTAATTATATCTACTTTACGGTATATTTTGAAGGGAAAATGAGATAATCCACGTGAGGCATTTAGGACAGTGGTTGGCACAGAGTAGGACACGGTAATATTAGCGGCCATCTTTCGTATCAGTACGCGGAAGGTCATCATCGGCCTCGGTATTCGTGGGTTGTGAACCTGACCCTTTGTTATACCAAATTCTCTCAATGAGGTGAATGCTCCCCAGTTAACTGGCACTAGGGGACCTCCGGGGGGAAAGTAGATATTGTAAGACAGAGAATTGTCACATCAAGTATATTACATGCTTCAACAGCCAGGGGCTGATTAGTACAAATCGAATTTCGCACCAACCTGCCAGAGGCAGCGAGGGCACAATTGGGCTCTGTGAGTTCAGTCTGATTGTTGTAAGGAGATATTTACACCAGAGGTGTCATATGAATATTCAAAAATGCTATCTTTGTAGCAGCTAATAAGAGAGCAAAATACAGACACACATATATACATAGATATTAATTTTTTTTTAAACCTCCCCACCAGGAAAGAAATCTATGCACCTGAAAACGACTCTCAGCCTTGATCCTTGAAGGCCAGAATCTGCCCTGGGGTGGGGGGAGACCTAGAAAGGATCAAAAAAAGATCCAATCCCCTCTACTTTTGGAGCGGCTTTATTCGTGTCCTCTTCCGGTCCCATTTGTCTGCGCTGCACTCTACCTGTTCTCATCCTACTAATATTATTCTACTGTCAAGCCCCTGGCACACTAGTGCAGGAAAGATTTTATTTATTTATTTTTTTTTTATTTTGAGCTTGAGCTGGGCCATGGGAAATCCTCCTGTGCTGGACTTGTAGCCGCTCCATGCCATTCTTCCAGCTGAAGACGGTCCACACCCGTGCGCTCGTGCGGCGGTATTTCGGCAATCGTGAGAGCCAGCCCCGCTTGGGCCGCCGAGGGGCTCCGCTTGATGGCGCCGAAAAGCGAATTTCTCCTTTGTGCTTCCGTTCCGGGCTCTCTCGCGATGAAAATAGCACCTGCTTTAATCTTGCGGGGCCGACGAGGAGCTATCTCCCAGACTGCAAGTCAGCATTTGCCCACACAATTGTTTGGCAAAATCTATTTTTAAAAAGTCCATAAATTCTCCTGGTCGACAAGATGGGTAGTCCTTTTTGGGGGAATGGGAGAGAATATCTCCCCCACGATGTGCTGTCAGGGAATGAAGTGGAATCCGTTCCCGGCTTCACCCGCTCTCTGTCGGGGAGCACGGCCTCCTCAAGATACCCGTGCCAAGTCAGGCTATGGAGAGAGTCGGGTTTTGCCCCAGGGGGGAGGGAGGGTCTGGCCTGTCACTGTGACCGCCTCCAGCTGTGCTGGGTTGTGCCAGCTCTGCTTCGCCAGCCGCTTATGACTCACATCTGCAGGTCACATGAGGCTGACCCTCATGACATGTGCGTCACTGGCGTTGGAAACACAAACTCAGAAATCAGGTTAGTCTTCTTTCGGTCTTTTGTTCCTCTTTCTATGTAATGGGAGCCGATCAGGAAGGCTTGACGAGAGTTTCATTAATCAGGAAGGTTTAAAAAAAAAACAAAACCGTGGGGACTTGGGGACAGTTAAAGGACCCAGAGTGATGTAGATATAGATGGCAAGCTTTGTGCCTATCGCTCTGCCAGGCCCTAAGCTTCGCTAACCCTGTGCTTTTGCTCCCATGCTCCCTCCTGCTGGGACCACCCTTCCCGGCCTGCCTCATCCGTCCCCCAGTGGCTTCTCATCGGCTCATCCTTTCTTTTCTCTCAAGTCCCGTCCTGATGACGGCTTTTTCTTCACTTGGCTCTCATCAGAGATCATTTTAAGGCATCTAATATATTGCTTTACTGACTGGTCCTTCAACGTTTCCCTGGCTCTTTGTCCCTTGTCTCTTCAGCTACATTATTAATTATTTGGAAGACAGAACAACATCCTCTGCACCCTTGTTATGTATCATTGGTGTAGGTGCGTGTATGATCATCTGTTCTTATCAATCTTTTATTAATATTAATAAGCGCAATATAGTTTCATTATGAACAGGGACAAATAATAACTTTACATTTATTGAAAAACCACATCTTAAGATGGCAAGCACTGTTCACTCTAGGTTATAGCATCTAACATAGACATATTTTTTAATCACTTCATCTGGGGGATGGAGACACAAAGAGAGGAGGTAGGAGAGAGAAAAATGTGTTTTAAACATATTAACCCACGAGTCCTTGGAACAAACCTATAGGGTATGTGCAATGATCGTCTTTTTCCCAAAGATTAAGACACTGAGGCTCAGAGCTGTGAACTGACTTGTCCAAGGTCGGATCATTAAGATGTGATAGAACGCGCTATACACAGGGTTTTGTAACCTACTTTTTCTTTCTTTCATTTGACAACACAGTAATCCATCCATTTCTTTAGCAGGAAATTTATTAAGTACCTGCTATGTGTCATACCTAGCGTTAGGAGAACTTTGCACAGAAGAAAATTAGTCTCTGCTCTCCTGAAGTGGGGAGGAGAGAGTCGAAAAATCAAATCATGTGATCTGTGCCCTAGGATCAGAGCAGTTCGGGGTACCGTAGGGGCACAAGGCAACAGCTACCCTAATCTGGAAGTAGTGCCCATATTTATTTACCATCGCTGTTCATGACTGCATTCTCTCAAATCGCCTTTTTTTATTTTAGAATAGTTTTAGATTTATGGAAAAGTTGTAAAGCTAGTTCGAGAATTCCCACATACTTTATACCCAGTTTCACCTAATTTAGTATCTGATATGACTATGCATGCTTGTCACAACTAATGAACCAATATTGATACATTACTATTAACTAAACTTGGTTCTTTAATCGGATTTCATTAGTTTTTCCCTAATGTCCTTTTTCTGTTCCAGGATCCCATCCAGGATCCCACATCCCATTTAGTCCGTCATGTCTCCTTAGGCTTCTCTGGGCTGTGACAGTGGCTCAGACTCTCCGTGTTTTTGATGATCTTTGACAGTTTGGAAGACTGCTCGTCCGATATTTTATAGAACGAGCCTCAGCTGGGATTTGTCTGGTGCCTTTCTCGTGGTTAGACTGTGGTGATGGGCTTTGGGGAGGAAGCCCACAGAGGTGAAGGGCCGTCCTCAACGTGTCATGTCAAGAATCCATGCCATCACCCTGACTTATGATGTTAATCTCGATTGCCTGGCTAAGGGGTGTGTGTCAGATTTCTCTGCTGTTCCGTTACTTCCTACGCACGTCTCATGCTGTGCTCTTTAGGAACAAGTCACTGAGTATAGCCCACACTTAAGAGCTGGGGAGTTATGTTCCACTTCCCTGCTCAGGGGGCACGATGGCATATTTACACTCCATAGATGTTCCACAGCTGATTTCCTCAGCCCCCTATTGATGGACATGGAGGTTTTCCCATTTGTGGCAATTGCTAAAGCAATGCCACATGAGTGTCCTTTACAAATGTCCTTGAACCCCTCAAATTCTTTTCTTTAGGTTAACCTCCTCTATATACATACGGGCCAATGCAGAGGTGTTTTTTTTAAAGGTATTTAAATTTATATCGACAAATTACTTTCTATTGAAAGGTGATTCCTATTTTAGCTGCAGAGTGCTGGCTTCGGCACACCATAGCCGTGTAGCTTATCACTCGTTTTATCTTTGATGATTTGATAAGCAGAGAATTTGAGCATTCAAGAGGGTAGACAGTTAAAAGAAGAATCTCTAGTCAAAGGCCTAGTTCGACAGAAAAGTCATAGTCACTTTCTTATTTTACATGGAATAAACTGAAGTTGACTAAAAAGTTAATTCGGTGCATATTTGCTAGACCACGTCCTGGCTAGAGAGAGAGTTCCTGCTCCCAAGGATATTTCCGTCTAGGGATGGAAACAAAACAAAAACCAAAAGCAAGAACAAACAAACAAACAAAACAAACCCCAAAAACAACAACAAAAACCCTCAAAAGTTCCCTGCAATTGGTATAATACCAACAATTCAAATGGAACTTACGTTTATTCCATTAAGAATTCACAAAATACCTCCTTAGACTGTCTACATGACTTTTCTTGCTGAAAAAATAGTGAAGATTGTTTGAAGTATTCCTGTAGTGCTAAAATTTATTTAACATGAAATTTAGAGACCTACGTAGATGGAGCAGTTATTGGTGCATGAAGGAACCTACGCTCCAAACAGAAATTGTTTATGTAAATATTGGACTCTGAACGGATCTTCACTGAGGAAACCTGCCTTTGTGAGTTCACAGATGCCAAATGGGAGGTGATTATGAAAGAATTATGAATTCCAAGATGTAGTGTTACATGCGCCTAAGTTTAGATTCCCAAAGGGACCAATTTACTAATACTGAGCGTATGAGCACTAAATGGGATACAGTGGAAACAGAGCTGCACAGATTCAATAAGTGTGGAAGCGAATTTTAAATAAATAGCAGCAATGTGGCTCTTTCAAAAGATTGAGATTTTGCTCCTAAACCCTATACTATTTGTGATGATCTTAATGGACTGTGTTCAGATTGCTTACCAGAGCAAAACAGAAAAATTCTGAGAGTATCAACAGCAGAACACTGGTTCTGTTGAATCTGACCACGTCAAATTGATAAGAAATTGGGAATCATTTAGATACAATCAAAGTCTAAATATTGATGTCAATTCCTTTCCCAAAGGGACATTTTCATCTGTTCTTCAGTGAATTCAATTACTTATTCCTCTCACTGCCCGTTGGTTCCTTATTTATTCCGAGGAGACTTATGTTGTTGATGGTGCTGTTTTAGAATACATTTGATCAGCATGGCAAGGGGTGGAATTTGAAAATCACTTCATTAAGGTCAAAAATTCATGAAATTGTGATTCTTCTTTTTCTCTTTCTTTGCCTTCCTCTTTCTCTCCCTTTCTCTTCCTCCTCTCCCTCCTCTTCCACAAACTTCTCCTCCTCTTCTTCTTCTTCTTCTCCTTGTTTCTCTTTTGCTTTTTGGAAATGCATTGTCCTCTGCAATGGGGTGACTGTATCTACTGATACACGTAATACTCTTAGATTGTTGATTTTAAGAGCTAAATTCTTTTCCCAGTTTAAACTAGGGAGGACAAAGAGCTCTTGCCATTCTCTGAAACAATGGTGGGTTTTTCCCTCTCCAAATCCAATTAAAATCATTCTTAGTAGTATAGGTAAACAGGGAAAGGAAAGATATCATAGTCATTCTTTATAATGTAATTGTAGTGGTGGCCAGCACTGTGGCTTGGGTTCATGCAGTGAGGTTTTTGTAGTGATGATGTCCAACATGTGTCCAGGGAAATAATACCTGAAAGGATCGATGCCTATGAAGCCCACTTAGCAGTGATACCGTGCCCTAGGACCGCATGGCCCCCATAAAGCTAGAACGGTCTTGCATCAGAATTCCTGCTCCAAAAAGCAACACTAGGTGCCCTCTGACATGGAAATCCGTCACCAGAGCCATTCTCCTTTCTAAAATGCGTATGTGTGAAATAGAATATATATCCTGTCTGTGGAGTTTCTAAGTCCCTTCGGGATGAGGTTAAAGGTGGGTCATTATTTCCATTTTCGAAGGTAATACTGAAATTCTTTATTTATATCAGTTGTCTCTCTGAGCTAGTCTGATGGTATCACACTTTAATCTATGGGTTGGATCTTTACTTTCTTACAATGCCACGTGGATTGGTTAATTCATTTTAGACGGAAGACATTGAAAAAAATCCATTTTCCGTGATTCAGAGTTCTGGTTTTGCCAAGGTCTCTCTTTAACAAACATTAATTTTCTAAGACATTCTCACTGAAGCTAATGGTTTGGGGACACTACATCTGGGCCTTTAAAGTTCGTCTATTTCATACTGAGTTAAGTTGTGTTCTAGGGTCTGCCGGGGAAAATCTTATGCTGAAGCTTTTACGTAGCAAGCAACCAAGGAGCCAGGCAAATTAGAATTGGATTTTACAGGCTGACTCTTTGTGAGGCCAAAGTCTAGATTGTCAGAAAGCCCTAAAAATAAGGTGACTCCATGAACTAACTACAAAACAAAAACAAAAGCAAAACAACATGTGCGCGTGCACACACACACTTGAATTTATGAGATTAAAAACATCTTGTGGATTAATTTGGTTGATGTCATCTAGCTTCATAATGCTGCTACTACTGGCCATACAATTACTATTCATTTGATATTATCAGAAGCATGTAGAGTCAGTGAATCAGTGAAGGTCAGTGTTTCTTCTTTGCGTGTTTGTTTTTGGCATGAGAATGGGAACCATAGCACTTTCTCAAATGGAAATCTAGAATATGTTTTCCAACCTGTCCTCCACCCTTTGACAATTGCCTGTTGAGGTCACCTGAGAAAGTTCGACTCACCTTTTAAGACTTAAATGAAGTATCCCGTCCTTCTGGAAGTTTCCATGAAACTAATGGAAGTTTTGGCACTTTCTGTAGAATGTTCTATGTAGTACCTTCCATAGTTCTCTGTTATAAGATGGAATTGCTGCATGCTGCCACTATTTATTATATGTTCCTTGAATTCCTCAAGTCAAGGATGATATTCTTTTAGCCCTGTAGGTAAACAGAGGAGTGCATGACAAAAGAAGGCACTTAATACACATTTGGTAAATTAATTACTGAAGAGAGACTCACCCAGTGTTTCTAGGTTTTGGTAAATCACTGATTATATTTTAGAAATTTAGACCAATAAGGGGAGGCTTGAGAATGTGGAGTTCTAGGAAAGATTTTAGGGATGCCAGAGGATTAAAATTTTTTTTCCCTAATCCATCTGTTTATTATATGCAGATTCTGGCCACTTCCAAGGGAGGGAAGATGAGAAGAGATACCTTAAATTAATGAGTGGATTTTTTTCCCCCTTGTTAAGAGGTAACATACAATTTTTTAAAGATTTATTTGTTTACTTGAGAGAGAGAGAGACAGAGACAGTGCATGCGTGAGCGGGATGAAGGGCAGAGGGAGAGTCTTCAAGCAGACTCCCAGCTGAGCACAGAATCCAAGCTGGGGCTTGATCCCATGACCCATGAGATCATGACCTGAGCTGAAACCAAGAGTCCCATGCTTAATCATCTGAGCCACCGAGACGCCCCAACATGCAATTTTTTAAAGATCACTTTTTGGGGGTGCCTGGGTGCCTCTGTCGGTTAAGCATCTGCTTTTGGCTTGGATAGTGATCCCAGGGTTCTGGGATTGAGTGCCACATGGGCTACCTGCTCAGTGGGGAGCCTGCTTCTCTCTCTCCCTCTGCCTGCTGCTCCCCCTGCTTGTGCTCTCTCTGTCAAATAAATAAATAAAATCTTTAAAAAAAAAATTAAGATCACTTTTTGAAGGCACTTCTTATATCCTTCTCTTACGAGTTATGTATCCTGGAGCCTCACTGTTCTCATAGGTAAAACTAGGGTAATATCAACTTCTGGAGTCATTGGGAAAGTTACATAATGTTGTGGCATGTAAAGTTCCCAGCATTTGTGTCTGCATAGTTCGTTGAATGGTAACCATTATTAGTGTCGAAGTGAGAATCTCTCTAACTCCTAGGTCTGTGGCATTTATTAGTGAGCCCCTTTCTAATCCTTTCCCTATCTCTGATTTTCAAATGAGGCAGAAGTTCATGTCCCAAAGAATGTTCACCTGTAGGGCAAAGACAGCAAAATCTCTGAGAGTCCGTACCACCATAGAATACTATGACCATGGTAATATTTGAGATGGGCTTTGCATTTTTTAGGAGACTGTATAGAAATTAAAAAAGAAAAAAACCCAAACTCAGTTGCTATTTTTAAATGTTCTTTGACCTAGAGAACAGTAAGGTGAGACATACAGTTCTGAGGATGCTCATTGCATTTATACATTATTTTTGCCCATCTGTCAATGAATTAGTCTTTAATTTGGGCTGAGCCATTTTGGTATTGCAAAACAAACAGACATATTTTGAAACAGCACAGAAAAATGTCATTATGGATTTTAATATGTTTACTATGCTTTATTTTGGGGAATTTTGATATGCAAAATTCCTATTGAGATGCAGAGGACGTTGCCACCATTGATTTGAGTACTAAAAATAAGATGTAGTCATCTTTTTCCCCCTTTTTTTTTTCCTTATTTGAGTAATTGTATGGTACAGAGCTAAATGACAAGGAAAACAGAATGCTAAAAAGTAATACTGAGTAAGCTGCCCCGGTCAGGCAATTATCACCATGGACCCCATCCAGCCCAAAATAGCCTCAATGAGCTTCTGAGCAAGAGCAGCTGTGGAGGTTTCTCCCTGACTCCAAGGGGGCACCTGCCCAGGCAGCCACAGGATGCCTCCTGGCCGCCAGAGGCTGACCTTTGCTGGGCGGCAGACACACAGTCTCCTTGCAGCTTTGACTTCTCCTACATGGAAATCATGTCCTAAAGGGCTGGAAGGAACATTTGCTTCCTCGACATGGTCTCTCACCGGTTCTCTGGCCTTTGTTTCTAACCTTCTTGCTCAAAATAACTTCCTTCCTTCCTTCCTTCCTTCCTTCCTTCCTTCCTTCCTTCCTTCCGTCCTTCCTTCCTTTTTCCCTTTTTTTCTTTCTGTGATGCTTACCTAATGAAACAGGCCGCAGTATTACCACTCTGGAAGTGCTCTTCTCTTACTCGTTTGCCTCTGGCACTTGCGTTCGTTGTTCATGGTGTTTTACACATCACATCTTCAAGGAGGCCTTCCTTGTCATCTCTAGAGTTAGTCATGTTCTCCTCTCTGCTCCCTTAGCTGTGCTGTTTAATCAGTCTTTTAGAGTCTGTCTTGCTGACTCTATTGCAAACTCCTTGAAAGCATGTCTTATTTGTCATTATACCCTCTAGTGACTCCCTGCTATAACATATGACATGTACTAAGTTTGCAAACATTTAATGAAAGAATGAATAAATGAATGATCTAGAGAGTTGTTGGGCCTGGAAAAGATGTGTTTCTTTGTAAATGATGAAGGGTCACTTGGTGCCTCTACCTTCCAAGGAGGGACTTTTCATGGTGCCTCAGACGTTCTCTGTAACAGTTCTTACTCAAGATGCTCAGAGGTGCTGAGACTAAACACAGCAAGAACCAGGAGTTGTATTTAGCAGAAACCTAATTTTTTTTTCCTGATTTTCCCATCTCTGTGCAACTCTTCTACTTCTTCAGGTCACTTATTTTTGTAACCTCTCTGGAGCCTTGATTCTAGATCTCGTAGAACCCAGTTTGGCCACTCGGAGCCTCCCATGGGTCACAACATCAGATGGTTTCTTTTGGACCTAACTCCAAACCCCATCGTGCTTATGCTTATTACCCTGACTTTGCAAAGTTCTACCAAGATGAATGGGATGTTTGTCAAGGCACTTCCCTTTGGGACATGTTGAAAAGGGACTAATCTTAAATAACAAGAAGTTGTATAATCGAATGGACTGTGATGATGAGGCAGAAAATATGACCACACAACAGCTCTGCTCTTCCTCCTGAGGAGAGAGAGGCAGGGAGATCATTTCTGCCTCTGGTAGAGATCTGTTAACTCTTCTGGTGTAGAATGGGATAATGAGTGAATTCATGCTCAATAATTGGATGGCTGGCAGTACTTTCCCACCTTTCTGGAGGAAGTAGACCTCTTGAGGACAGGCAGAAATTTAGCTTATTGAAATAGAAAAAATATAGAAGAGAGTCAATAAAGTTCATGTCTGGGTTCACTTTTTTTTTCCAGTGAAAAAAAATAAGGAGGTTGTGGACTTGGAATTGGGGCTCTTGGGTATGACCCACAATGCTACCTTTTGCTTAGTGCCAAGTTTCACATTGGAAAGAAACGGCGGAACTTTCTGATCCAATTTCCTGATTGGATACATTGCATGAGCACTCTATGTTGGTGGACTAAAGGCATTAAATAAACAAAGGATGAACTAACTGTTCTTGTAAAACTACCGCAGAGGCAAAAAATGTAGGATAAATCAGTAGAGGTGACATATGGACCTTGGGGATATTGTAATTTTATGGTATCTCCTGACTTCTCTTCCTCCGTTTTCTATGTGAAAAGAGATGTGATTGAAAGAGTTGCATTGTTCTGTAGATCATGAAGCTTGTGGTTTGTCGCTGTGGCAACCGCCCTTCACAGTATCACTCCTGGTTTTTGTTCTTCATGGTGATTTTGCACAGTAAGTGCCTCCTCG
The DNA here is from genome assembly GCF_017311325.1 of Ursus maritimus. NCBI lineage: Eukaryota > Metazoa > Chordata > Mammalia > Carnivora > Ursidae > Ursus > Ursus maritimus. Next base: position 63,802,522 of record NW_024426996.1, read on the forward strand.
TTCTTGGGTATTATCAAGAAGTCTATGCTTTTGATATCTAGTATCTAGTGGTTTACCTTGTCTGGGAGCCTTTTTCTTTCTTGTTTTTGTATGATTCCCCTTCTGGATTCCTGCTGCTATTGCTTTCCATGTCCTATTGATCCAGCTCTTTGAGTCAGTAGAGTAGAACCCAGAACCAGACTGCCTCGTTCATATTCTGGCTCCTGAACATATCTGTGTAAAGCGGGACTAATTATAGTGCCTACATTATAAGGGTATTTTGAGGACGACACATGTTATGGAAATGACTTAAAACTGTACCTAACACGTGGTGGGTACCCAATACGGGCTAGCTTCTGTTATTAGCTCTTGAAATCATTTTGGTGGATCAGTTGTATTTGAAGGCTTTGTGATGATATTGGCTTATCCTTTAAGATTAAATGAAATCAAACTTTTTCTGGATGTGGGCCCAAATTAATACGCACTGACTTGTTAATACTTAACTATTCACTAACTTAAACGGATGTACTAAAAAGGTCTTCTATGGTAAGAGGACCAGAAAACTTAATCCGTTTGCTTTTTTGTCTTCATGAAAAAATAGAATTAAAGGTCTGGTTATTTATAGGGTCTAAGCAACTTTGCAGTTCTCTTTTAAAGGCTCACGACTAGCTCTTGTATTAGGGCATCAGTTAGGATAGTGAGATAGTTAATGACATGAGTGCTGGACTCAGATAATCCTGAGTTTGAATCCTGCTTCTGCAATTTACTAGTTGTGTTGCCGCAGGCAAATCATTTAGACCCTCAGTACCCACTGGTTTCCTTAACTGTAAAACAAGGATGCTGATGCCTACCACGTGGTTTGTCTTTATGATAAAATGAGATACTGCCTGGAAATCATTTTGGTGCCTGGCATAAGGGAAGTATTCAATAGAGACAGCCTTATTGCACACCTCTGGGGGGGGCACTGATCACATTGTGTTCTATGGAAATGGCATCCCTTTGAATTGTTCAATAAGCAGCCCTGAAACAAGAATTGGTATCTGCTGACATTATCATTATGATGATAGAGCTAGGAAAAGCACCTGTGAGCAAGAAATATATGATCATCTACTCTTCCTCGCCCAATGTGTAAGGAGATAAAAATGGCCAAAATTGGTCTATTAGATACTCCTGGATGTTGTCTCTCTTTAGTTTCACCAATTCATATTTGCGAGATTTCCTGAGCGTTTGTGGTATTTATCAATGATCAGGTCCCTGACTCTCATGAAACTTAATGGGGGAAAGAGTGGGCATAAGCTTTTCTGGCTGGATGTTCTGTTGCTGGTTCTCGATTGTGATCCCAGGTACTGTAGACAGGCACGCAGGTATTACAGGCAGCTCTTCTGGGAGGTGGTACCAGGACACCAGTAGTATTTTGCAAGAAGGATCCTTGGGTTTGCCTGTGGAGCAGGGAATGTGATCCCTAGCTGAGAGCCAAACCACAAGCATGTGAGCAGAACCTCGAGCTTGGTTTCTGCCCAAGTACATGCAGGGGAGTGGAAAAGACAGGGGACCTTTGTGAAAATGAGTCTGCCTCACATGCAGAGACAATTCCACAATGTTTGGTGGGATATGTTTCACCTTTGTCCCAAAGGAGAGAAATTGTTTCTTTCTTGCCTAGAATCATCTCTATTAGACAGGAAACCTGCTCATCCACTTCCTGGGTCTGGGGTCTTAGGCAAACTCCTTGAGCTAAACGAGCCTCAGTCTCTTCCTCTAGAAATTGGGACTAATAATGATTTCTTTGCCTCTTTCATAATGTCTGGTCCAGAGCTGTTGCTCAGTCAGTATTTGTTGTAAATGCAGCCTATATGATTCACTCCACCAGCATGGGCCACGCACTTAATGTTTCTTATTATTGTTATTAATCAACGGAGTATCTTGGGTACCATTGTGGCAGGCAGTTGAAATTGCTCTCCCAAAGTTTCTTCATCATCTCACAGATCACAATCCTAATTGTTCAAAATAATGAGAGGCTTATTTAGTCCAGAAGGTTCAGCCTGGTGTTTTAAACACCAGGCTAGAGCTGGCGGGACAAGTGGGTGCCTTTTTTTTTTTTTTTTTTTTTTTTTTTTAGCAACACCGCTCCTTCTGCTGCGACCACACGGGGTCACTGTTGAATGGTGATCCTGCATAGCACTGTGGGGGCTAGTCCTCTACCCAGAAGGGGCTTTGTTGCCGCGGATCCCCATACAGACCCAAAGACATCCCCTGGCTTGGGCTCTGGTTTGCCACTGGTTTTCATCCCCCTCACACGTTAAGTAAATGCTCCTCATAGCATCATACCAAGATAGGGTGGCAGGCTTTGGTTGGATTTCCAGTCTCAGCGAAGTCCATCCTTCCCCTTGCTACCTAGTTAGGCTCCGTATCCTTCTTATGGGCCCTCCTTGGGACCTTAGTGGGGACTGCCTCACTCTACTGGAAAGAGTCCAATAACACCAAATATCAAATGAGACCTTCCAAACTTTCTTTCCAGGAGTCTCCTTATCCCCTGTGACAGTGTGTTCACCTCTCTGCAATGGACAGTTCTGCGTAGCAGGGAATATCTGGAGACATTTTTGTTGGGCCACACGGGATACATTACCTCATTCTTGGAAGGAGCTCGTGCTTGTGGGCCTCATCTTTACATAACTCCAGAAAGACTTGCCCTGCCCATCCCTGGCAGATGAGAGGCCAGCACCTGCCGGGACCCAGTGTCACAGGAATGATTAAGTAATGGAGCGAAACTGGCTTCTGAACTAAAGCACTCTATATAAAAGCAAGCCATTATGACTATTATTAAATAGGTGGGCTGATTTATACACTTCGCACAGCTGAGGCTAGCACTCACCAACTACACGTGATGGCCAGAATGCCGTCTGAAATAAAATGCTTTCTAGTGCCTCAGAGAATGCTGGGCCAGTAGGCTCTTTTCCTTGGAATCATGTTTCTTCTTTTTCTCCCGTTGTCTATTTTCCTCTATCATCCATTCTTATATTAGTCTCTCCTGCTTAAACTTCATAAGCCTCCAATTAGTGTGAGGTGACTGGGTCCAATCAACAGATCAAACTTGAGCATGGGGGCCAGGTCAGGAGAGGAAGCTGCAAACACATGCTTCTAGAAGCAAGGAGAGAATAATAGTATTAATAACTTAAAAGAGTAGTATTAATAACTTACAGGTGCATTTCAACTATCTATCTCATTTAATCCTCAAAACAACCCTGACGACTTTCTTTTTCTATCTGAGAAAATGAGACTGCGGTAGCGAGTTTCAGGGACAGGCCCAAGCCACGGAGCTCTCAAGTGGCACGAGAGGGAGGCTGACCTGATCATCTGTGTGGTTTTCTGTTCTAGCACATCACTTGGCCTCAGGAAAGGGAATGGCCCCACTATCAAAAAAAAAAAAAAAAAATCACAGAGCTTTGAGAAATGTTGGCACCAGAGTAATTGGGAAGAGACTCCAGGCAGTGGCTCTGAGTCCTTTCTGCTGAGCTGCACCTCCCCTTGGGGGTCTTTCAACTTTTATCCCACCGGAGCCACCACTGGTAGCAAACAGCGTGCCTACTCGGCCAACGCAAGTGTTCTTTCTCGAAGCACCTGCCTGATGTGAGCAGCCTACAACCAGCAAGACCCGGAGTCCTAGACCCCATGTGTTGGTGGTGCTCCTTTCCGCCAAGCAAATTGCTATGGGCCTTTGTCAGGGAGTCTTAGAACATGCGGTGCCCTGAATAATCAGACGTGGGTACGTTAACAGGAAAGCTCAAGCTTTTCTTTCTTTCCCATCGGAATTCTTCCTACTTAGCTCCAGGAAATTCTGGCTTCTTCAATTTCTCTTCAGTAAGATGTCTTTCTACTAAATACAATTGCTATTTCTCATTTTTAACATTTTTATGGTGTCAAAATACTGTTTGTGTCTATTTAAAAACAGCGGTGATTTTCTTTTCTATTTCCCTCGGTGTAACACAGCAATTTTCCTCTGAGACCATTTATTACCATTCATTTAGCTGCTAATGTTTCTCGACTTACGTGGGATTTTTGCCGCGCTTCCTCTTATCCACCTATCTTTTTAAAAGAGAAGAATGGGGTGCTAGCTCCAGGGTAGGCCCCCTTATGTTATCTATTAACTGTGTGATCTTCGAAAAGTCATCACAGATCTCTGAGCTTCCATCTGTAAAGTGGGAAGGAGAATGTATTGCCTCCCTGAAAGCAGGAAGGTGGGCAAGGTCATTTCCAACTACACGGAGAATGATGAGTCCCCCTCACAACATTCTTTAATGTTCTCTGTCTTCTGAGGTATTTGTGTCCTTTTAGAACCTTTCTATCATTAGTGACCATTACCTTTAATTTTTAGTTGTCTATTCCCTGAGCCTTTGTATAAGCATTACTTTTACCTACCCTTCTTGCGATTTCCGTTTGCTGAATAGATGGATGGATTTGCTTTTTTCTAAACACCTGCCTACCTACCTATCTACCACCACCTCCAGCACCATTACAAGTCCTGTGCCTGTTGGCTGACTACCCACTATGTGCCTGACTTTGTGCCACATGTTAAACATTACTTCCAGAATTCCTTCTGACAGTTGGGTCTTGTTGTTCCCATTTTATGGCTAAGGAGACTGAAGCCCAACAAGGTGAAATAACTTGCTTGAAGTCACGTGCTAAGATGTGGTGGAGGCAGAATTTGGGGAGCTCTGACTCCAAAGAACATTGCAGCGTCTGCAGCTTCCCAGTAGCTACCATGTATCTGGCACCTGCCCCGTCGGCCAGGTAGCCGACATCACCTGTTTCCATCCTCGCAGCAGTATTGGAAAGTAATATTATTCCATTTTACTGCGGAGAATAAGAAAGCTTAGAGAGAGATGTCAGGTGAGTTCATCAGAGGCACACGGCCAATAAATTCTCTCAAACCCCATGTCAGGTGCCCCCTACTCCTTCCTTTCTGCTGCTTTGTGAAGGAAGCCGTGAGTGGATGGGGCACGTTCCTTGCTCCCTCTTTTTCACTATACTATGCTTCTTTTATTCTTCTTCTTGGGAGAAAAAAAAAAAAAAGGAAGATATGAGTTTCCTTTTCAAATTAAGAATCTAAAACATGCTGTAGGAAAAGGGGGTGGGGGGCCCCAGAAGAACACAAGTAAAACAGAGCCAGTCCACAATAACCTTCCACCCAGAGGTTACGGCTTTCCTTCCTTCCTTCCCCCCCACCTTCCGCTCCTGCCCTTGCCTTCGCGTCCTCTGAGCCAAGAGTCACATTCCTTCTCTACCTCTTCCAGCACAAACTCCCTTCGGGGGTCCGACTTTCCCCACTGCAGCGCTTGGCATAACGTGCAACACACACATTTGCAAAACTAATCAAGTGTGGAAGGGACAGGGAGTCCCAGCACAGCTCAGAAAGGCGGCGGCCGCCACGGAGCAGATTCCCTTCCTGGGGCCCCCGGGGTGGGGGTGAGCTGGCGACCGCCTCTCGCCGAGCCCCAGCTGCCTCTCTCACCCGGACTGTGAAGCAACAGAGGCCCTAGCAACGGAAAATGCCACCGGACACTCCGGGCTGCGGCATGTGCGGGGCGGCCTCTGGGAGGCTTTCGTTCTAAGCCAAAGTTCAGCTGAAGGGCAGTAGTCAAGCCAGAAAGTCATGTGGCTCTCATGTTGGTTAGTGTGTCACTTTGAACAGCGCTTATCTGATATTATTATGACTAACCCGGTGCTGACAGCATGGGACAGATTATAAGGGCCATGTGACAATTATTTAAGGCATCACTGGGGGCACTAGGCTACTTCTGTTAACCCATTCTTTCCAGAATCGCTTTCCTACACGAGTGGATTCCCCTGGGAGTCTTGGGGAGGGAGGGGAAGGAAAAGAAGCAAAAGTGTCCACTGGACCTCAAAGGGTCTTAACTGGTTCCAATTTGGGTGGCCTCTTAGCAACAATGTATTTTTGTCCCCAGAGCTCGAGTGGTAATATGCTCTTATGGCTTCAAAAAAAAAAAAAAAAATCAATGATGGTGGTTGTTCATATTGCAAAACCTTTCTTTTCTTACACCTTGTACCGATAAAGTCCTATGCCTTTGTTGTTGTTGTTCTGAGGTTGATCTTTAAGATATTAGAGAACGGCGTTGAAGTCCTAGCTAGAGGAATAGTCCTTCAACGTTGTACCTAAATGTCAACAGTGAGAAGGTGTTACTCGCCCCAAGATGATTGGCATCTTGGATGGTGCAAAGCAAACATAAGAAATGCTCTTATTTATTATTTACATGCTGCCCTGGGTGTTCGCGGAACGGCACGGTGCTAGGCAGCTACGCAAGGCCCTGCTGCAGCAAAAATCAAATTCAGAGCCACTTGTGTGCTGGAGAGGGATTTTGTCCTGCTTGAAGCCCTGTGAAACAGTGCAAATGATCTTTATGTTGGAGTGAAAAAGGAATTTCAAACCCTGTTTGGGGACTTAAAAGTAAAGAAAACAGAGCGTTAGGATCAGAATTCACATGACATCATCTAAAAGATGTCCCAGGGGCTAAAATAGAAATATGTTCAGTGGGAGACGCTGGAAGACACACAGCGGGGTCTGCAAACCCATAGGACGTGTTGGACAGCAGCCAAGTTTTGAGGATTTCCTTGGTGAGTTCATGCCCTGTTAACATTCAGCTGTAACATAGAATAATAATAGTACCTTCCTCATAGGGTTGTTAACAAGATTTAATGAGAAGAGGCTTAGAAAGGCTTAGCCTGGGGCATGAGTGCTCAGTGGAAGGTGGCAGGTGTTATTCTAGTTATTATTATTTTTTGCATGCTCGGTAGCAGAAAGCAGAACACTTTGAACGCAGACTTGAAATGTGGACTTCCACAGGTGACTTCAACCTCTTCCTGCTGAGGGTGAGGCCTCTACCCACCTCCCCTGCCCCGATCCCCCACGCTCACGATGAGAGCCACACTTCCTCCTCTCTATAAAGTGTCTGCTGCTGCTTCCATCACTCTTCACGTGTTGTTACTGCAGAGAGACCAGGACCATCTCCCGAAAAATGAGAGAGCAAGACCCCTAATTGCCCAAGCAATTCAGCTCTGCCCCCAAACTTGCATATGGCACTCCAGCATTCCAAAGGCCTGTGGGTATCTGGGCCTACATCCTTAGCTGGAGGCTGAAGGAACATTTATTATGATGTGAACACATTCGGGGGTTTCATTCTTCCATCGCAAGCAACTGATCAGTTTTCCTTCCTCCGCATAGAGCACAGTCTGTCTCATTTTCTCTATCTACCACAGCGCTTTCGCACCCTTTATTGATTGGTGCTCTGTGTACTTCCCCAGCTAGCCTAACATTTCATCCAGCTTTGGTGAGCCCTTGATTCATTTATTGAACAGTACTTATTGAGGGGCTGTTTTGTGCTGGATACATTTCTAGAGCTTGGAGATACAGGAGAGAAAGAGCCTAGAAGCCCAGAATAATTTTGCTGCTTCCATTCTTCCACCAGAAATGGTGGATTTTCCCTCTAAAGATTCTACCCAGTGGCAGCTTTCCAAGGATGAGGACCCTTGGGAGGGGAAGACCTCAAACCCTGAGAATAGGCCAGACCCTTTTTCCCAATACCTTGATTCTGATGGATCAGATCAGAGTTGATATTCTGCTGATATTATGGCAATATCAGTTGTCAAAATATTGAAATGCTAGTGGTGAAATACTGCTGGAGCCCTCTGAGTGCCCATGCCCCTGGCACCATGGCTTCTGCTCTTAGATCCCCTTGGCTGCCTCATGATCCAGGAACCAAGGTATGCATTGTTACAGCAGGGGCCGCCTGGACACATTCTGATTGGTTGTTGCCCATTTCCCTATTGGCTCTTATGATGACAAATGCTTTTGAGTTGTCGCACAATGCTGTCCCACTCTGTGGAAGTCAATCACTGTGAGCTGAATTTTGATGGAGGGCAGCATAGTAGACAAATGAAGAACCTGGGTTGCATCAAGACTCCATTCCTTCCGATTCATGTGGCTTTAGATAAACTACTCCAAATGCTTTAGTTTCCCTTTGTGTAGATGGGGAGAATAGTAATACCTAGACCCCAGTCTGCCTAGGGCTACTGCAAGGGTAAATTAATTCAGACCTCTAAAGAACCTAGAGCCATGTTTCAACCCGGTAAGTGCTCAGCAAGGATTACTATTTAGTATTGTTGTTAGTAGAAATCTTGCAAAACTCGTGCTCAAATTTGATTGATTTTAAGAAAAGGTGAAACAGCTCCAATTGCCCTCTTCACTAACTGCAGCACAGAGCAAAACCAAGGAAGAAGCCATAAAACTTTTCAGGATGACATGAAGTAAATGTATGTGAAGTTGTTATTTTACTGACAGGATACAATGATAGTGTCTCGAAGATATCTAGGTGTTGGGTGTATGCGTCTAAGAGTTTTGGTGAGAGAGAACGGGTGTTCAACAATTGCTTCTTGTTGTCTATGTGGTGGATACAGAGGTGAATAGCAGAGAACCCCAGCATCAATGAGCTCATTGTCAACTGGAAAAACAGGTAGATAAACCGGTGAGTAGAATGTGCTGGGTGCAGTAGTAGAAAAGTACACCAGGCACTTGGGGAGTCCTGAGCAGAAGGACCTAACTTACCCTCAAGGGGTCAGCGAGACCTCCTGGGAGAGCCGACATCTTAGCTGATTCTGAGAGGATGAAGAGATATCAGATAAAGAAAGAAGGCCCGGAAGGAGATTTCAGGGAGAGCTTGAGCAAAAGCATGAGAGAAGGCACTCTTTTGGAAGCTGGAAGCAGGGAATGATAAGAAGTCAGGCTAGGGGTGTGGGCAGGGGCCAGTCAGAGAAGACTTCCCTGCCATGTTGAAGCCTTCCCACTAGGTCGGTGGGGAGGCCCTGGAATGATGCACACACCAGTGGAGTGTGGCCAGACTTGTATTTTGGAGAGACCCCGGGGTGAGGTTGATGAGGACCTGACGCCAGGAACTGAGAGCGGAATGGAAAAGAAAATAACAGGTTGAAGCCTTATGAGGAATGAGAGGAGGGCTCCCTATTTTTGGCTGAGTGAAACTTGCTGCTAGTTTACCAGTGATACAAAAAGCAGGGACAGAGGAGCATCTGGATTGGGTGGGGAGGTCCATTTTGTGACCTTTGACCTTCCCTAGAGCTGCAGGCCGTTGGTGGTTGGCAGGCAGCTGATGTGGAGACTGGGAGGGGGCATCGGGGCCGGGGACACGGAGACGGGAATCATTACTACAGTGAAGGTAGGGAACACCTCGAAGGCAGTGCCATCATCCGAGGGAGAGGGAGCAGCACAAGCAGCGTGAGCTGAGAACGGAATCACGGCGAGCACCAGCCCTGAAAGGAGGGAACCCTGAGAATAGCATTTAGAAAGGCAGGAAGCCAGAAAATGCAAGAGGACCGAGATAAATTTTAGGAGGGTCGGTAGACATGCGATCACACACAACTACGACTACTCTCTTACCATACTTCTCTCATCCCATTCTGTGGTAACACTTTCGGTTGAAATTTTAGGGGAACTGTCTCAACTGCCTTGACTGGAGATTTATTGTGTTTTTTTGTTTTTTGGGGGTTTTTTTGCTTTTTGTTTCCTGGTTGTTTTGGTTTCGTTTTGTCTTCGTATTTTCCTTAAGTATTATTTTTCACTCCAGGTAACTATTAAGCATTAAACTGATTTTTTCTTCTTTTTGCCTGTAGACTGAAACCAAAGTGTAAAGTGGGACATAAAAATGATCCTCCTCTGTCCCCTCCTGCCTCACCTTTTCCAATGACAACTACCTCATAAAACCTTTCGTTTGAGTCCTGGACTGAGTTCAGGTCAATTCTTCTTTTTAACTGACTCTATTCCATTTTCTCTCATCATCCTCAAAATATTTCCCTTCACTGCTTCTCACATCCTTTTATGAAATGTTTGTCCTAAATCTCTTTTATTTTGAGTGGCACTTATGAACCAGACCCCAGCACGGAACAGATGTATTCATTTAATAGTTCGCTTTCATCGCTCCTTTAAGAGGCTTTATAATCTTTATATTTTACCATTGGGTTTGGAATTTTATGCTCCTTTAACAGGTGTATTACCTTCATCAGATGGTTTCATTTTAAGCTGTTGACTTATAAACACATGGCCTGTGGGGACTGATGTGCAGAAAATGTATTCACTTACAGACTTATTCTCCTCTCCATGCTGGTATTTGTGCAGGAGTATGCAGAGAACCTTAGACTGATAATGACAGTTCATTGTTAAAAAATGACTCTTTCAATGACCAAAATAATGGTTTCCTCTAGTTGACAATGGGTCAGTGAAAGCTCACTTGTGTTGAGAGGATTTTTAGAAAAGTTAATTAAAAACAGAAAGCGCTCCGGCTCTTGTTTAGTTGTCCAGGTTTGCATTTTAGGAGAAAATTGTGCTTACGCATCTCTTCTGAGGACACTTTCAGGTTTGTCTTTTAAACAATTTAATTGTTCACGTAGTTCATACTTTTCAAGACAAAAATGTGTCTTGCAGGCAATTGATGTGTTGTGGTCTGATCTTATGACCACGACCCCACCATGCTCCCGTGCAAGACAGGAAAGGGGAGAAAACCGTCCTTCTGTTTCTGTACGAAAGAGGAAGGAACAAGAGGGAGCAGGAGTTTGTGTGACCAAAGGGCTGTGACAGATGGCCACACACTTTATCTAGTCCTGTCTAAGACAAGAAATGGAATAAAAAACTCTTCCTTTAATTTTTTAGAACCTTGAACATCTACTAATGACATTAACTGAACAACCCTTTCTCCAAATAGCACTAACAGACCTTGAGAGTAGAGTAGAGAATCTCAGAGGAGAGTTAGGGCAACACATTCATCTGTCTACACAGAGGGAGGCTAAGGAGTTTAAGAGCGGCCCATGTGGTGTCCAACCTGTTTTGCAGTATTATGAAATGAAGTTGATGGTCACAATCAAGTCTCCTGTGACTGATGGTCTGCATCATAAAACCACCATAAGCGATTCCACGTAGTTTGGTATCATTTCTACCTGTGCCCAGGAGAGGCCAGGACTGAGCCAGCATGGAAATGGAATGACTCTTGCTTCCCAGACTCAGAAATGACATCCTTCCTTAATAAAGGATGAGAGTGTAGGCCAGCCCCGGAACAGTTGGGGATCCTCTCAAAGGAAACCACGTGGCTTCAACAAGAGCATGAAGAAGGTGTTGAGAGCAGGAATAGAGTTAAGAAAAACGAAATGGGCAAATGATTTCAAGAGTGAACTTTTCTGGATATGTCATATTTCAGGGGAAAGGCGGAGGAGGGTATAATGCCTCTCTCATCTCAGAAGGGCAAGATAAAATTTTGCTTCGGTACAAGCGGAGTATTTTGGGAATCTCTAAATAGATGCAGATCAGGTTATACTTCCTTCCTCTTTATTGGGACAGTTCTTTGATGCACTTCTTGTCTGCTAGTAATTTTTCTTTCTTTCTTTCTTTCTTTCTTTCTTTCTTTCTTTCTTTCTTTCTTTCTTTCTTTCTTTCTTTCTTTCTTTCTTTCTCTCTCTCTCTCTCTCTCTTTCTTTCTTTCCAACAAGGTACTTGTTGGCATGCATTTTCCCTCCTGGACTGTGAATCCCTTATGAGGAGTATCCCTATCTTACTCACATTTTGTCTGTCACTAACATCCCACGATTACATAGAATCTTTCTCTTACTAAGTGCTCATTTGTTGAATGAATGAACAAGTGAATACATGAATGAATGAGTGAACAAGTGAAGGAGTTACAACAGGAACAGACACTAGAATAGGATTGTTTCTAAGTGGGTGAGTGCAGTGTTCTGTTGGCCAATATACAATTTTAAGGCTCTCAGCTTAATTCCATACTTCAGTCTGCCCATCTATCCAAGGTCTCCAAAAATACTTCTCTCACACTCAGAACCATGGTGAGACACTCCGTTGTTAGAGGCAAGGAGCCTGGATAGCCCTCTGCCAAAAAAAAAACCCTCCCCGTGCTGGAGGCTCTATTGCTTTCAGAAGAAATAACCGGCCGTGGTACAGCACTGAGGAGTTCACAGCAGCCAACAAAATGAAAACCAAAAGCTCCTGGGGAAAAGTCAAGAACTAGAAAACGCAATAGTTAGCTGATAAAATGTCTGCTTCAGTTTCGGCCAACTTCCTTGAACCTTGCCCCCTTGCGGTGGCCCCCAGTTGAAGTGGCCAAGAGGTGTCAGTGATAAATCACCCTGCCACGAAACAGCACCAACTTTAGTAAATTACATGTGGAAGCCCGTGTGGGTCTAACAATGGTGCAGAACAGGGGCAAGCCAGCGGGCCGCTGGTGGGGTTGAATATTTATCCCTCCTTAGCCATGGGATGCCTTCTGTTCACTCATAGATGGAAAATGAGTTGGGCGTTTTTCACTGAAGCATTCCACTGTCTCTGCCAGGAGTAAACCAAGCAAACACAGAGCGAGCAGCACGGCTGGCCGACGCCTCCACCTCGGACCCGGAGCGTCCGTGCCTCCCCGTGAACGACGGAAATAAACTGCCTTTACTCTTGGCTTGTTTTCAACCCTAACGACAAAACAAAGAAAAGTGAACCAACTGAACTAATAAAGCTAATCCTCCTAAAACATGACAGAGTTTAAAAAAAAAAAAATGAAGCTTACCTATTGTGTGAACACGTCTTCTCCCCCGCTGTTCCTGGAGGAGAGAGAGCGAGAAAACCTCGCTCCCTATAGAAATTCAGCCCACACGTGGATGTGTACCTGCATATCTTGGCAAGAAAGTGAAGTTGTCTTAGAGATGCTCCTTTCTGGATGTGATGGGATGTTGAGGGCTCCCCGTCTTCTGTTGGGTACCAAAGCCAAGCAATACACTTTGCTTTGGCTGGAATCAATTTCTTTTGGAGTGCCAGACACCCGGTCCTTTAGGGCCCGTTTCTGAACATGCTTCACATTTTTCCCTTGCACTGAAGAATCTTTGGTGTTTGTGAATCATTTCCCCTATGAGACTGCTTGATTCCCTAAGGGCAAACTCCTGCCCTGGTGATCTGGGTATCCTTCGTTGCTCTGCCCATCTTCTAGCTCGGTAGGGGTATTTCATCCACACTGGGGATAGTCAACATTGATGGAAGGAATGGATGCTATTACTTTCCCGTTGATGGGTAACGAGGAAGGCTCAAATGTGAAGAAAGTGTTCTCTCACATTTCTAGCACTACATTATAATCTGGGGGCCAGCAGAGTCCTTCTCTTTAGGTGAATGCCATATTTTTCTTGTAGCCACAGACCTCTTTATTATTTTTCCTTTCAGGTTGAGTTTCCCTTTGAAAGCAGAGTCCAAATAACTTTCCCTCCCAACTAATCCACAAACTTGCCCCGGTAAAATCTCACTTGCATTCCATTGGCTCCGTGTGCCTTTTACCAAAAATTCCAGAAGAGCCCTGCACAAAGTGCGCTTATCTTGTTAACCCCTCCCTAGCCACCTGCCTGCGCTTGATGGGATCTGAGTGCTTTCGGATGGTTCTGTGGTCGCCAGTGAAATGTCACACAAATCAGCATTCCCCGGGGGCTTTGCCCGAGAAGCTGCCTGGCACCCCGGAGTCTGCCGTGCTGTGCAGTGCATTTGGTAACGTCAGGGCAGCCAAATCAAATCCCACGCCTGGCCTGGCTCGGGCTGAGTCCTGGAGAAGCCGAGGGAAACACAGTTTTAAATTACAAGGTGTTTTCACTCACGTGTGCTTCTCTTTGTGGCGACTTTCTCAGAAGTTAAAGAATCCCTCCTCATTCAATTCAATTCCGTACTCTCTGCACCGCCCCAACTCTCTCTCTCTCTCTCTCTCTCTCACACACACACTGTTGGTTATCTGAGGACAAGAGTTGGGTTGTTTACTCTTTTCCCAGAGTACAAAGTCTTGAAGAGTTTAATTGTGAATGTAATCTGAAGAATCAAAGTCAGCCCCATTCCTCAGAAGAATGTGACAGTGGGAGAGAGAGGAATTGTCCCTTTGCCCAGTGCTCAAAGTGGTGTATCCCACTCTTTTCCCTTTGAGATGGGTGGTAGGAAGGAGGTGGGTGGGTGATGTGGGGAACTCAATTGTCCTTTTTATAGAAGAATCCCCAGTCCTCTGGGCTGGGCCCTCCTGGCTCCTTGCGGTTCACTCGGTGGGCAAGCCCAGGCTGGGTGGTGTGGCTGGTCTATCCTCAGCGGAGACTGAATTCCGGCTCTGGCTGGGGCAGGCTCCCCGTTGCTGGAACTGGTTTGAAGAAAGGGAGGAAGCTCGTTGTTTTTTTCCAAACAGGAACCTGATTCTGGCCTGGCTCTGGTCATTTCAATAGGAGGACAAGCAGGAACGGGGATTCTGGGAGCTGAGTGATGACACCATAGGGTCAGGGAGAACACATAAAAGAAATCCAGCAAAATTTGACCCAATTTCCCTTTGCTGAGGTCAGCGAGGATTGGGATTGGAAAATTGGGAGGAGGAAAGTTGATATGTGAAGACAAAGAGACAAGAGGAATAATTTCAGCATTCTTCCTAGACAAGTTTAGGGTTTCAGGGTAGGTGAAGCTTTGGTTTATCCACAGATTACTTAAACCAAAGGGTTATGATATTTACGAGGGAGTCAAATTAGCCAGGGGCAGGAGGCATCGTTTGCCTCCCTGTGGGTCCCATTCCCTTGATGGACTGCCAAGCTGCTGGCCAGGACGTGTTTCCTGCTCTTGAGTAGTTTAGTGCTAATGCTAAGGGATGGCAGATTGAAGCCTTGACGACAATACCGTATGAACGAACTACCATTATGACAACTAGTAGAGACACTGCCCTTGGCTCCATTTTTTTTTTTTTTTTAACTTTAGATAGATCAAGTCATAGTAGCCAGAGGCTCCTTTCTAGGTAAAAGAGCTGATAGATCACTGAGTGAGTTCACCACCTGCCACAGCAGAATACAGCCCCACCGATAGAAGCTTCTCTGCACTTGATGTTAACCCGTGCTATTATATTTATGATGCTCCTTTGAACATTTTATGTTTTATCTTTTAAAATCAATAGATGGTTTTTTCACAGATTGTGATGGGATTTCTTTATGCATATCACTCTTCTGGCTGAGTTAAAAATTATAGGCTCTCAAATGATTTCATTTACATTTGATCTTATGTGGAACTCAAGGGTCAAACCGAGCAAGTCAGACTTTTGGATCTTCGCTCTTTTCTTAACCTCTCACCCACCACTAGTGATTCTTGCTTTCCTGTTCTCATTGTCTTGCCGAATATGTTGGCTTCTGTTATATCCTCTTAGCAGGGTCTCTTATTAGCAAGAACCTTGCAGTGCTGCCTTGATCCTTCCAATCTGACCCGTTGCAGGTACTTTTTCTTTGTCCTCCCTGCATTCTCTCTCTCTGTGCTCTGCAAAGCTACTTTATCAGTGCATGAAAAGGGAGAACATTCTGTCAATAACAATATTTTATCTAGGGCTCCTGACCAATTAGTGTAAGGGCCATCACTCAAATCCTATTTTCTATTAGTAAGAGGGTGGACTTTTTAAGGGCTGAAGCAAGAGGAGAGAATCACCATTCATTTATTGGGAACTTAGAAGAGTGAGGGAGTGAAAACTGAACTGCTGGCCTCTCAAGAGAATTCACAATTCACTCCTTTTTTGAAGAAGAAAAACTCTTGTTTTTACTAGATGAAAAGAGAGATTTCAAACTGCAAACGTCCTCCCCGAGGCACAGTCTCTTCTAAGATACGTAGACTCATCAAACATTAGGTTGATTTGGGACCTTTAAGATTTTCTGTTGCTACCTCTCTAGATTCAAGATGGGGAAACTGAGGCTCAAAAGAGTGACATAAATTAATCCACAGTCACGCAGGGAGATACACGAAGAACTAGTGTATGAAGTCAGGTTTTCAGGGCTCTGAGCCCGAGTCTTTTCTCATGCAATCATACAAAAAGTTAGTTGGGGAGAATTTGTGATAGAGTCAGCAGTGTGCTTCCTGCTGTTGAGGCTAAAAAGGGTGAGGTTAAAAGGTTGCTGTCCTCATGGAGCGTTATGACTTTGCTCTTAAAAGCAAAACATATCCAAACGAAGAAATTGGAGAAGGGGGGAAACTGGACATACTATCAAGGGCTAGGTGGTGCATCTGGATGACCGCAATTCTCATTATTGTCTATGTTGGGTCATCGTTTATAAAATACATGGGTCCTCAGATAACTCACGAAGAACCAGTAGAACAGAGTTATTCAGAAAGAATAGCACAGGACAGAGGAGTAGGGTCAGTATGAAACACCAAATGGGAGTAGCGAATCCTTGACGCACGGGCCATTTGCCCCCCACCCCATTCATGGCAGACATCACTCATTGGTTGCAGAACTTTTCCCAGAATCCAGACATAGTTGAATATTTTTTAAATGATGAAATCCTGATAGTTATTTTGAAGTAGTTGGAACAGGCAGAAGACAATGAAATCTGTTTGCTAACCTCCATGTTCGACTAGAAAGCTATCTCTGGTTGGAGTGATGATTTACTCTTAATATTGGGAGATAAAAATATAGAAGCCAACCTTTGATAGTCATGAGTAATATTTGTCATAATGATCCCCTGTTAAGAGACCCGAAATGCCTATGTGTAATCTATCTGCATTTAAATAATTATTTTTGTGTCATGTCAGAACTAAGCCAGTCCTTACTGCAGTGTCTGGTACACTTTGAGCATGCAGTAAATATTTGTTGAATGAATGAAACTCACAGAGAAGTTAATTGTAGCCTTGAACAGGTCAAAGGCCAGAGTTTTATAAGCTGAATCCGTCTGACTCATGCTGGGACCTGAGCCAGGAAGAAGTATATCTGTAAAATATCTCAATGTACAAACCACCTTCTTCTGTAAAATTGGTATCAGCAGGGCCCTCTGTTTCCTGCCATGCCCATTTGCTCTAAGTCACAACATTAATTAATAGAGAAAAAATTTATTATTTAAAAAAAACAAGCAAACGAGTAGCAATTCAAAATTACTTGTTTTCAGGCCCTTGGATGCCCTACCCAGCTATGTCCTGCTGGAAATAATATGGTGGGTTTTATTTTCAGAGGATATGTTGGCACTTTTATTTTAATTTCAGTTATTAATCAATGAAATTATAAAATTCATGAGATCAAGAACTTCAGATATTTTTTAAACCACCTTTACCCACACACGAGCACCATTTATTAAGCATCTACTCTTATATGGCATTTTATTAGATAAAGACACTATGGAAAAGGATAGGACTTTGTTCATAATCTCGAGGAACTCTGAATATAGGAGGAGCAATGATGGGAATGAATATACCCGCACAACCGCCAAGTACAACGTGTGTGTCTCACATGGTAGCTACTCAGTGAGTACTCGATGTGGCAATCTTACTTTTCTCATGCTTTCTATCCTCAACGTGGGGTTAGCAAACACATTGCATCTCTCCTGCCTCTTCTGACTGTTACATAATGGTTACTTGGGAGTTCATTGTCAGAAAAGATTCTGAGGCCACGGGCAGGTTCTGAAAGCGACGACAGCTTGAGCGCTATCCGTCTATGAGCCAAGGAGAGGGAGCCGGTGGTCTGTGCTGGGAAGAGGAACACAGTCTCTGTGCTGAGAGCCAGACCCTTGGGAATATTCCCCACCACCTTCCCCCGGTTCTGACTTAGCAGTTCATGTTTTTCCTGTGCAGGTGTGGCATCCCGGCATGTCATGCTTCTTGAGTGATGGTGTGAATACAATTAGATCGGAACATCGTTCCCAGGGAGTTAAAGAAATAGTGAAGGAAGACCTTTCTGGGGTTTAATGGCGATGTCTAGATATTTATTTTAAAAATAATGGTGATGATAGCTAACATTTGTATATTACTTTGTAGTTTACAAAGCACTTTCACAAATTGGAAACAACCTAACTGTCTGTGAATGGAGTATTGGCTAAATAAATCAAGGCACTTGCATGCAATGGAATAGTAGGCAGCTCTTAATATAGAATGATGTCGATCTTTATTTGCTGATATCAGATAACACCCATGATGAGTTTTTAAAAAGCAGGTTTCAGAGCAGTATATTACATGTGTCTAGCTCTGTTTAAAAATTAGATTTTCGCAAACACATACATATCCACATGGGGATCTACCACAGCAAGAAGTCTGGAAATCTATACAAGAAAAGGCTAGTCATGGTTGTCACGGTTTACTGGGATATATAGGATTTTTACTTTTTATTTTCCATCTTTCTGCATTTTCTGAAAAACTTATGATGAACATACACTACTTTCATGAAAATAAAAAATAAATCACCCACTAAAAACATATATTAAGATCGCTTGATCCTTATGACTACAACAAGGGGAGTTGTTATCTGTGTTTTACAACAAGGGGCACAAATTCTGATTAACTCAGTACTTAATATTACCACATGGCGGGCAATGTTCTGATTGATTTTCATAAACTCATGTAATTCTCACCATAATCCTTTAAGGTAGGTTCTGTCATTATCCGCGTTTTACAGATGAAGAAATGGAGACACAGAGAGGCTGAGTAGATTGTCAAAGGTCACACAGCGTATGAGTGTGCAGAGGCAGGATTTAAAACCAGCTTGCCCAACTCCAGGCTCTGCGTGTTTCACAGTCATGCCACACTGCTTGATTGAAGGCACAGGGTGGGGGGAGGTGGCCTTGGTAGCTGAATTTAGCTCTTCTGGCCCCAAATTTTGTGCCCTGTCACTGCACATTCACCTGTGCCTTTTATCTTATGCTTATTATGGATTGTTAGGCCATTAACAGCCCACTCCAGCACAGCCTCATAGCCCAGGGTAATTTGATTCGGGCACTTCATGAAAAGGTTCTACTGGAATTCCGTATTGAAAATAAAATCACTCTTGATCACATTTATATAGCTCAGAGAATGGACACCTAGCCTTTTCTGGAAGGGATTAATTCATTCATCCAGGCATTCATTTCTTAAGTGAATCTTTATTAAGGTGGACTCTGAGCCAAGCACAGATAAAATAGTGAACAACAACAACAACAGAAACGTAAAGAATCCTGTCCTCATGAGCCTTACATTCCTATTTCTTCTTCTTCTTCTTTTAATTGCGTTATAGTTGACACACAATGTCACATTATTTGCAGGTGTACAGGATAGTAATTCCAGAGGTCTCTACGCTACGCTGTGCTCACTACAAGTGTAGCTATGCTCTGACACGTACAGCACTATGACAACGCCACCGACTGTAGTCCCTACGCTGTGCCTTTTATCCCCATGACTTAGTCCTTCCATGACTGGAAGCCTGTGTCTCCCTCTCCCCTTGGCCCATTTTGCCCATCCCGCCTCCTCTCCTCTGGCAACCGTCCGTTCGTTCTCTGTATTTATAGGTCTGTTTCTGAGCCTTAGGTTCTAGTGGGAGGGGACAGAAAATAAGCAACAGATAAAGAATTAGGAAATTGATCAATGCTATGGAGGAAAATACAGACGGAACACGGGTACTAATAGATGGGCCCTGGGAGTGGAACTAGAGAAGCCAGGAAAGTACTGTCTCCTTTTGTTAAATAATGAATACTTATTTAACCCAACATATTTTGATCTTTGTCAGAACAGCCAGGAAACTCAGAGCTAAATTCAGAAGTGAGTTACAAAAAAAAGTAATTCATTCCTAGTCTATACGAGCATTACTTCCTTGTTCTTTTTAACCTGATTTGTTCTGGTTTTCATTCTTATTGCTTTGTTTCATGTATCTAACTCTGTCTGTAGTCCGTAATCTATTTGGAAATGGATAGGATACACATTTTAAACATAAAAAAAAAATGAGTGGAGTCCATGAGAAGTACAAAAGAGAGTAAACAGCCCATTTTCCTTTAACCAGAGGAATCGCTCCTTTTTACCCATGTTGACTGTTGCATAATCTCCTCTCTGATCTGATTGGGGGCTCTTTCTGTCCTTTGTTGCTTCCCCCCACTGTACCATGCACACGTGCACACACACGTATGCGTTCTCTCTCTCTCCTAATTTTTACTTCCAAAAAAATCTAGATTTGTGTTTCCTGGATAGAATGGGCCTCGTTTTCTTTTCTCTAATGTACAAAAATCTTTACTCCCTCATTGCTGTAAACATTTCCAGTGACTGTGGAACTTCCTAGGACCACGTTGATACTTAGCAGGAGTCGTGAATGTTGATGGATGTGGTAGTTCTCTCCAGTAATTAAAACCACAGTTATTTATAAGGTTCTACTTAGAATTGTTGCAATCTATAGTTGCTGTTAATTGATGACAGATTCATGCTGTTTATCAATAATGTATGATATTTATATCCACGTCTTCTGTTGCTGTGCTCACAGTTTAAAGCATTGAAATCTTTTTTTTTTTCTTTAGGAAAAAAGCAAATGATTGAGTCAGGGGGTTGGGGGCAGCAGTAGAGAGAATCCCAAGCAGGCTCCACCATGCCCAGCACAGAACTGGACGTGGGGCTCAATCTCATGACCTGAGCCAAAATCAACACTTGGATGTTTAACCGACTGAGCCACCCAGGCGCCCCAAGTGTCAGGATCTTGAGAACAATGTGTTATACTAGTGTTAGTGCCTACAAGGTAGTTGAAAACAATGGTATGGCCTGACATCCTGGGTATCTGTGCTAACTAGGCTCAGACCATGTTGACCTACAGTTGTCTAGTCCTTAGTCACAAAAAAAGAGTTCTGCTTTCAAAAATAATTTTGAAGCTCTTTCTCGCATGTTAGTGGTATTTCATTTTGGTTATTTTCCTTGTAAGAAGAGAGGACACTCTCAGCACATTTCTGTTGGTTGTGTTCAAAGTCGTATTCTCCAGTTCTCGGGAAATCTTGGAGATGGCACACTTAAGCGATGACAGGGCCTTTGCGAGACTGTGGGAGTCATACAGTCTGAGATTGTGGCTGTTTGTGGGTATGTCTGTCTCTTTTGGTAGATTTAAGGGCAGAGATAATGTGTTGATCAAATTCGTGCCTAACAGTGCGCCTTTTAGGTATAGGTGATCAATAAGTCTTTAAAGAGTTAATATGTGAATTTGTGCCTGTATAATCGTCTAACAGGAAAGGATATGGAAAATACATACCCTATTCCCCAGCGGTATGACGAGAGGCAGTAGATAAATGGGAACAGCCTAGACCAATGCCAGAAACATAGTAAGCACTCAATAAATTGTAGCCGTCATTATTATTTATGGCACTCTGACCAGACCCAGGATGTAACATCGTGCTTGGCATAGAGTTCATCCCCATAAAGATTCATTTTGGGAATGAATGCATGCATGAGTGAATGAATGAATGCCTTCCAGAAAAGGTTAGGTGTCCATGCTCTGAGGCTCCCGAGCACCTTCTGCGTTCCTTTACTCCAGCATATTCTACTAACATCATTGCCCTTGTTTATTCATCTGCTCACTTCCTAGGCTGCGCTGCTCCAAAGGGAAGACTTCTGTTTTCTTTGTCTCCACACTCTGAAGCCTGGCACCGTCTCTAGAAAGAGCAGTGCATGTTCTGTGAATGGACGGATCCAGAGAGGGATGAGTAAATACTTGCTTTCTCCATGATGCTCCGTTAGCTCAGAAGTAAAAGTGTTTGGGTTGATATGAAGCAACAGGAGACATTTTCCTACCTTTCTCTCCACAGCTGTGGAGTTCCAGCATTCATTCACTTTCAGCACGTCTTTTAAGTCGTTCCGTCACCATTTTAGACCTGTGAACAAAATTCTGAACAAGTCAATTTTCTTGTCTTCATGGGGATTATGTTCTAAATGTCTTTAAGCCTCATTTTATTTGCATTTCCTCTCTTTTGAGAGTCCTACATTTATCTTTGAAATCACATGAAAAATTACATTCCTGGGGTTTTAGACGTTTCACCAGTTGGTTTACTACTAAAATGAAGGACCTACTTTCGTAAGCTTATTTGTTACATGGGGGCAGGATGGGGAAGAGAGAGAGAACTTTGAATAAATTGGCCCACATGATTTTGAGGGCTAGCAAGACTGCAATCTGTAGATCTATGGAGTAGGCTAGTTGGCTGGAAACTTGGGCAAGATTTCTAAGTTATCTTATTCTTATATCTTAAGAAATCTGATTCTAGGGGCGCCTGGGTGGCTCAGTTGTTAAGCATCTGCCTTCGGCTCAGGGCGTGATCCCGGCGTTCTGGGATCAAGCCCCACATCAGGCTCCTCCGCTATGAGCCTGCTTCTTCCTCTCCCACTCCCCCTGCTTGTGTTTCCTCTCTCGCTGGCTGTCTCTATCTCTGTCAAATAAATAAATAAAATCTTTAAAAAAAAAAAAAAGAAATCTGATTCTAAGGCAAGAATCAAGAGATTCTTGAGGCAGAATCTCTTCTTAGGGCAACATCTGTTTTTGGTATGAGCTTCAACTGATTGAATGAGGCCCACCCACATTTTGGGGGGTCATCTGCTTTACTTAAAGTCAACTGATTATAGATGTTAATGACATTTACAAAACAGACCTTTACAGCAACACCTTAGTTAGTGTTTGAGCAAACAACCAGGGCACCATAGCCTAACCAAGTTGACGCATAAGCAATCGGATGTTTTATCTTTTATGATCCTTATCGAGTCCTAGTAAGACCTAAGAAAAGAGCACAGTGAGCCCAGTTTCATAGCTAAGGAAACTAAGACATAGAGAGCCTTCATACCATTCCATGTGGCTATGACCCAAGGTCAGCATCAGAGTCAAGGGTATGAGGTTCTGCTCTGTACCTTGCTGTCTCTCAGCCTGGCCTAGTATACCAAGAACACGCTTTTTTTTTTTTTTTAACTTTATTTATTTATTTGACAGAGAGAGAGAGACAGCCAGCAAGAGAGAGAACACAAGCAGGGGGAGTGGGAGAGGAAGAAGCAGGCTCCCAGCAGAGCAGGGAGCCCAATGTGGGGCTCGATCCCAGGACCCTGGGACCACGCCCTGAGCCAAAGGCAGAAGCTTAATGACTGAGCCACCAGGGCGCCCCCAAGAACATGCTTTTGAAAGCACCATCTTTTCACCTGGAATTCTCTCTCTCTTTTTAGAAATACCCTAAGACATTTTTCCTACTTAAAAAAAACTAATTTCTCCCACTGGATATCTTTTCAAGCTTAATTCTAATGACCTCTGTGTGGTTAGTCTTCCATTTTGTGATTGGTCAGTTTGTAATTAGTTACATTTGGGACTATGAAGTTCCTGAACAGCCTCTAGGATTTCATTTCCTTAAAAATAGACGCTTTTTAGAAGCTATCAAAATGCATTTTAGTATATATTTCTTGACAAAATAATTGACAGTTATCTATCATCATTTCTCCAGTTCATGGTAGGTAGTATCAACTTTTTGTCCAGTTGGAAAGTTATTAACTAATTATAATTTAATTTGTGTTTCTTGGTTAAGTTCATGGTCATTGATTTCAGTTTATCTCCAATTAACAGCAGGTACTGGCAGATTGATAGCCTATGAGGAAGGTCATCAGGTAACTCTCAGAATTTGTTTTTTTTTATAATCATATTTTTTTTATTATACTATGTTAGTCACCATACAGTATATCCCTGGTTTTTGATGTAAAGTTCGATGATTCATTAGTTGTGTATAACACCCAGTGCACCATGCAACACGTGCCCTCCTTACTACCCATCACCGGCCTATCCCATTCCAGAATTTGTTTTGATTACATCGGGATTCTTACTGTGTACCATGGTTCCATTCTCGAGATTCCATGTCGTTGCCACAAATCATGCAAACTCCTATCAGAATTATTTGAGTCCATCCGTGTCTCTGTGTAAACTCCTGGAGAGGATGTATTGTATTTTATTCATACTTCTGAGTAAGAGCAGTGGAAAATATCATTATCTTGAGAATCCGAAGATGACAAAGACAATTATTTCCACCGAGGGCTCCCCACACTCTGCTGGGCACACATAGAATGACTTCAAAGAAGGGGAGATGGGAGAAGGGCTCTGCTCCATAACACTTATTTCTCCTTTCCCTGCTCTTGCAGGCAGCCTGGAGTTCTCTATTCTCTGTGTTCCAGTCACTGTGTTCTGCAGGTTCCTCTGTTGCTCCAGACTCACAGATTCCATTAAATCTAGTCAACTGTGGCCTCTGTGGGACCAGGAGCCCAATCTAATTCAACTGTGTTGTTGTAGGGCTTCACTCAACTGTAGTTAGTAAAGATTCAAAACTACAGGAGCTGGCAGTAGGAGGCAGTCTGGTGGAGGGGTTAAGGGCATGTACCCTGAAATCAGGCAGCCCGGTTCAAGGCCATACCTGACCACTTATTATCTGTGCAGTCTTGGGCATGTCACTTAACTCTCTTTGTGTGTACTTCTCCATCTGAAAACAAGAATACGGGAGATAGCAATAACATCTATTTCATGAGACAATATGTATAAAACACTTAAAATAGTAGTGATGGGTGCCTAGGTGGTGAGTCATGGGATTGAGCCCCTCATTGGACTCCATGCAGAGTCTGCTCGGGATTCTCTCCCTCTTCCTCTGCCCCTCCCCCTTGCTCTCTTTCTCTTTAAAATAAATAAATAAATCTTTTTTTAAAACAAAAAGAATAGTAGGGTGTACATGGTGGACATCGTATGTTGGAGTGTACTTTTAAAAAATCACCTACTTCCATTTTAAAGTTTTTGATTTTGTATCTGTGGTCTTCTAGTGACTTCCTGGAATTCTGTGAGTTAAAGACCCATCTTCAGTAACATCACGTAAGCGGCTACATCCCACCATCTAGTTGAGAGCCCGGTCTTGGCTCTCACTACTTTTCACATGTCTTTATATTTCCCTTAGCAGCTAACACTGGACTTTGTATGATTCATCATTTGGAACCAGGACTTTTTATTTTCCAGTCTCTTAGTATTGAATAAAACTAACATTTACCAAATATCTACCAGCTGCCAAGCTAGATATTTGATCCTTACATTCTCCATAAGGATAGTAATATCATCTCTATTTTAGGGAGACCCAAGGAGGTTAAGCACCTTCGCCCATTTCAACAAATCAGGAAGTGTCAGAACCTGGTTCTTCCCCAAGTCGGTCTTATTCCAAAGAGAATGCTGTCTCTCTTTCATTATCCTTCCTCATTCTGCCTCTTCTTCTTCTGGGAGCCCAGCAGTCACCCCCAAAGCTAGAAAATATCCATATGCTCTTTTCCAGCCAAGTATGCTTCTTGTAACACTTTGTTCTGGACCCCAGAACTTCTATTGGAGGCCCCATGAATGGGTAGGCAAGGTCCTAGCAAGCCACATCTCTGCTTTTCTTTATTCGTATGTTGGCACCCACAGAGGACCGCCCAATATTACACTAAACGAGTAAGTAGCCCCCAGCAAAACAGAGCACCCATGCAGGAGCACTCAAACTTTTCCTTTGAAAGGCTATTATGTTGGATCCTTTAAAGTAAACATTGAAGTGCCCATTACAACAGAGATTAGAACTCCGTTGGGCTTCTCTATATAACTGGGTAATGAGTCTAGTTTTTATATGGAATTATATATGGGGCAGGGGCCTCTCAAAGTCTCCAGAGGGCCTGACTGGCATTCTCATCCTAGGCTGTTTATAAGGTTAATTAGATATGTTTTCACACCCCTAACGATCCCTATCTTTTCTCCCTCGACACACTTGCTATTGTTCTGTTCACATGTGGGCAGGTTGGTGGTGAATCTGGCCTCCACTCACTCTTCCACGGTGAGCACTTTCAGGGCAGGAAGACATAAAATCTTAACATAGGGACGCCTGGGGGGCTCAGTAGGTTGAGCATCTGCCCTCAGCTCAGGTCATGATCCCAGGGTCCTGGGATGGAGCCCCACATTGGG
The DNA here is from genome assembly GCF_017311325.1 of Ursus maritimus. Taxonomy (NCBI): domain Eukaryota; kingdom Metazoa; phylum Chordata; class Mammalia; order Carnivora; family Ursidae; genus Ursus; species Ursus maritimus. The sequence goes on from NW_024426996.1 coordinate 63,828,267, forward strand.
CTCCCTGCTCAGCGGGGAGCCTGCTTCTCGCTCTGCCTCTCCCCCTGCTTATGTGTGCTCTCTCTCCCTCTTTCAAAAAAATAAATAAAATCGTTAAAAAAAATTCAACATAGCTTAAGCAACTGGCATGCTGGGGGCCCATCTTCTACATCATAGTAGACTCCTATCGATTTATGGGCTCTTAACGGGTAGTTCCTTGTCCTCGTATCTTGTTTTCTTTGGAAGTCTTTTAGCCAAGATTTTTTATTTTAATTTTTAGGACCAGCCTTATTTACCTTTACAAGGTAGGAAGACTGTGCATGGTTAATATTAGCTAGGCAGAATCCATGCACACAAGAAGGAAGTACATTCCACACCTTTTGACAAGTCTGAAGTTACTGTCTGCGGCTATAAATAACAACAGTAGACATGAATTGGAGAGATAGATTCTTTGTGGATAATTTTCCAAGCAGTATGGTATTTTCTTTCCAGTGGTGTCGATTATTGATAATATTTAGAAAAAGAATATATGGATTTTGACAATATATTTCTTTTCTCCTACGTCACCCATTTAATGTATTTTAATTTTTTAAAGCTGTAGGCATTTCTAGAGTGTTTTATGATGCAGACATTCAAAGAAAGCTTCAGTATGTATGAATAATCTAGCTTTAAGGTTTTCCTCAGTAATTTTTTTTTATCTATGTGGGAAATTCCTGAATTTCACATATTTTGAGTCTTCAAAATTTTGATTTTTCATATTCCATCCTGGATAGTTTTGCCTTTAAATACCTAAAGAGACTCTTAGGTTGGAAAGTGGAGACATTGTCTGTCACTGGTTCTTTTAAAGAAAGTTCCACTTACTGGCAATTCACACTACATCTTTACTCAAACATTTGCCCAAACTTGCAGTGACTAAGCATTGGCAATAAATCCAAATATTATTTTTTTTCCCTTTGCAAAGTTTTCAAGATTTTTCTTTCACACAAATCTTTGATCTTTAAAAATGCCTCCTTACACATTCCATTGAGGCTCACTTTATGCTCCTAGCAGAGCTGTTGTTTCTTCTCCCTTCTATACGTGGGCAAGACACCTGCAGAGAGGGAAGGACAAGCCCTATTTCCCACGCATATTTGTCACGTTAATCACAATGTCCATTCCATGGAATAAAAATGCAGAAGTCTTATAGCATATATTTTATTTTAAACTATTCTAGGAAGATAGGAGAGGCTGGGAGGACAGAGAAATAGTTGCAGCTGAGAAACGTGAACAATGCAGGAAATGGGCATTTATGAGGCATCCTGCAAGGCCCCTCACCCACATCCCTTCAGCTCTTCCTGTGGAATCCCCGTGATAAGCCAGTGAGGTGGGTATCATCCCCCATTTTCTAAGTGGAAAACAAAGACTCATAGATATTAAGCAGCTCAACTGGTGGTATTGAGCTTGAGTTTATTCGCTGAGGTAGAGTATACTCAGAGTATGTTCGTGTTCCTGGTACTTTTAGCTGAGGCCAGAGCCTCCACAGCCAATGTATTTATTCTGTGTCCATCTGAGTTCTGAATCTGCTTTGGAGTGTTTGTTCCAAGCAGCATAATTTGCATACCTAGAAAAGGATCCTGAATGTGAATTTAGCTTGCTGCTCTTTTGGAAAGTGAATTTCTTTTTTCAAGAGTATTACCTCCGGACCAAAGGTATACAACTTCCAAAACAACCAAAAAAAAAAAAAACAAAAAAAAAACCCGAAAACAAAAAACAATAACAACAACAAAAAAACAATGACACAAAGCTTCCATTCCCACCCAATAATAAACAGTGTGGTTTTGATTTTTTAAATAAACAGTGTGGTAGTGTTGATGGCTATGGGAAGGTCAGAATTAATAATTGCATGGCTACCGCCTCAAATAGTCACAAGCCATCCCTGTTTGCCTTTGTTCTTCTAGGTTGCAGAAAGTATGAGGGTATCAGAGGAAGCAGCTGATTGTGGCTTTGTATTCTGGGCCATTTACTTTAGAAGCTGCCCTATTGAATGATGGCCCTTCAGTTGGCCAGATAAGCTGAATACTTTGGACCTCAGTTATACTTGTCTCAAGACCAGAGCCAAAAGGTTCTCAAGAACTATGTTTTTTGGAAATACATTTCATGGAGTTTATTTATATTTCTGAAATCAGAGGAGATTGGAAAACCACATATTTTAGCCCCACTTTCCAAAAACTTGTACCACAGTGAATTTTGAATGGCTGTAACTCATGTGATCTTTTCACATTTGCCCACACTTCCAAGCAAGGGCTATAAAATATATATTGGAAGTTGATTCAATTATTGGTGTCAAGAGTCAAGAGTTCAATAGAGTTAAAATCTATTTGTTGAGTTCTGGTCTAGAGTGAAATAAACATAATATATGTACTTCGTCACATAGACTTGCATGGACACACATCCGTAGCATGGAAAACATATCTTCGTAATACGGTTTGCCATGTGGTCTTAAGGTATGTTTTAATCTGGCCTTTATTTGCAATTGCCATCTTCAAAAGAATTTCATTTAGGGNNNGAAGTGGCTTTATATAAGGGCTTCTTCTCCTCTGGGAGTGTTCTTCAATGATCTGAATCAGACACCCCAAGTTAACTTTAGAGATTGGTCTACAAAGAAAGGTGCTTTCTTTTAAATGATACGCCAGATCACATTCAAAGACACTTGTGGTTTGGCTTCTTTTGACCAGAGCAGGGTGCCATGTATTGGTTGTGTTCCTGTTTGAGTCATGCCTTTTCTTAATTTCCCTTGTTTTGACTAGATGCTTGTGGTGTTTTTACTTTCCATCAGAACGTGAAGCTATGGTTCCCTTCTGATTTGTGGGGAGACTCCTAGATGTCAAAGTCACCAGATCATTGGGCGCAAACAAAAATTTTGGAAGTCAGACAACGGGACCTTCCCGTCCCATGTCTCCCCCAGACCAACTTTTTGTCTTTGGAAAAGTTACTTAATCTCTCGAGGCTTCAGCGAGCGGAGCCCTCGAGTCGGAGGAGCATCATGGGAGTACTGGCTCCTACTGGCAGTGCAAGAAGGAAATGAGATATTGTACATAGCCGCTCTGCACAGTGGTTGCCACACAGTGAATATTCACCAAATGCTGGATATCATTTCTTTATTGCTATCGTGCTTTATTGCTAGCTCAAGTAGCTCTGAACTGTGATGTTTAGAGGATTAGAGAAGACCCTGTTGTTTGAAAGTTGGAGGAGGATGGGGAAAGCAGGAGTACCTTGCCTCATTTCTCATGCTTCAGACTTGTTTATTACAGTGGCAGGTTGCCATGGAAACTTTCCGGATTAAGATGGCATTATTGAGTTAAGCATTCAACGAACACCTCAGGAAAGGAAAGCTATAGCATGTGGGCTCACCGTAAGTAGTTTTCAAGCGAGAGGGTAATTTGGGGGTGAAGAGGGGATGGCAGTTGCTGACTTGCTCGTCTCCCAGAGCTTCCTGAATTCTCGCCGAGTATTGTGATCCCGGGTTGAAACTGTGAGCATCACCCTGCGTTTGCCCCTTTGTGGACCATTCCCGAAGTCGTCCAGCAGTTATAAGCCAGAATTTCGAAATGGGAAGCCGCTCTTTACGTGGCAGGGAGTGTGGCTTTTCAAAATAGATTCTGAAGTCGAAAAGAACTCCGAGTGTTTTTTGAGAAGGGCTGACCTCCTTTCATGCCACTTACTGTGAATTAAAGCTGTGAGGGAGAACCAGTTTGGGCATGCGGTGCGGCCCGGAGAGCCGCCGCTGCCAGGGAACGAGATTTGTGTTTCTAAGGAGATACAACAAAAAGGAGAATGCTTTAAGAGCCAGCGGCTGTCAGAGTGTAAAAGTATCTACGTTCAGAAAGGGAAATAGAAGTTGAATTAAGTAATTTTATACACACGTTACAGGGTGCCCTTCTGCTAGTAATTCTTAAATGCAAAAGCAAATAGTTGTGGCCACAAAGGGCTTAGTACATCTCAGCTGATTTTAGTTCTCAGACTTAAACTGGATCTGGTTGGTATGGACCTGCTCTGTGCATGTGATTTTTAAGATGATCTGACTCTTGTCTGTCATTTCTTTGGGTTGTATTAGTAACAGGGGACAAAGGGTGACATATCCCAGCAGAGGGTTGGGCAGTCACTTGACAATCTATTTGGAACCCGTGAGAGGAGGAGAAAGTTGTACCAACTGGGGCAGCAAACAGTATCTTCGATGCCAGCTGCAGCCCGTTTGCAAATGCACTGTCCGTTATTAGTGTAGAAGAATGTCCTGAATGGGTTCGTTGGATAAAGTCTCATCACAGGACAGAAATCACAGGGAGAGTGCACCAAGGAAAAATTACAGTACAGCTATATTTACTTAGTGTCTCTGCAACAGGGTTTTATTTTCCACAGTTGGAAAGGGAACCACCTGTCTCTACTGCTGATGTCAGAGAGCTCCCTCGAGACACAGGGCTGTTGGAAAGCACATGATACTGTATATATTTGCTCTTACGTCCATATCTGGCTCAGATTGGGTTTCAGATTTGTGCCCTATTGTGGAGTTCATTGAGCAGTGAGTCCGAGATGCCCTCCCACGTCACCATGCCCTTGTGAATTAAAAAGTAGCTCGTGCAAGCCCCCGTCGCGAGTGTTCCCTCGGCTTGCGATGCAAGTATTTACACTGCAGTAAAATGAATGACATGCGTCTCGGGGTTATCAGCTATGGATTCAGATTTGAAAGTGAGTATCAAGAGGCATTATATCTGCACCTAGAAGCCAATATGCTGCTGGTGTTTGGGCTTTTGTTTTATTTCTCTTGATCAGGAATTAAAAAAAATATATATGTGTATATCAGGTTTGGAGGTTTTATGTGTAGAATGCTAAAGAGACCAAAAAAAAAACCCCCCCAAGAAAACAGAATAGTATGTGCTTTTTTTCTTTTTTGCTGGTAGCATGTCAGTATGGAGAAATTGTTGTAGAGTGAATGAAATGCTTAATGCCTAATTTGGAAAGACTGGTTATTATGACCATGCATTTCAAAGGACCTATTGCATTGTTACTATTTAATTTTTTTTTTTTTTCAAAAAGTTGTACAATCGTTGTTCTAGCTCTTTGTGCTGGGGGGAGATGAAGCCTTTTAAATAGTGTTCCCTAAGGAAATGCGAGGGCCACTGCAATGCACAACTCCAGGGGGCACCGTTTATGTCACAGTGAGGACTCATGCTTGAACTATCCCACTGACTATATGTCCAATCCCAGAAAATATGATGCTATCAACATTACTCAAACATTACATAAAAATAGAATTGTTACCAACAATTGCAGAATGCTTGCTATTAGTGAAATTGTTCATTATTTTAATAGTGCCATGCATCTCAATTCGAATATCTTTACCAACTTGCAAATTATATGGCTGTTACACAAAATAGGTGGAAAACGGAGTCTCTGAGAGTGTAAATTACATTCTTGGGCCACATCAAATCAATGTCCTATTAGGGATAAGAACCAGAGTTCTTAATTCCCAGCTTTTCCTTGATGTACACCTTCAATTAAATTAATATTTGAAATGATGCTTGGTATCTTTTCTCAAATCCTAAAAATAGAGTAAATAGGATGGGCTAAGACCCCTTGGTTCATCTAATCTTTCCCCCAGTGTAGGATTTTCCTCCGAACCATTAAAAGTGTTATAATATATGATTGATATTAATTAGTTTTCTGTAAAGTACTGCACTCCTTAACATGAACTGAACTAGAAATAAATATATTACCATGAATTAAGATTTTATTAGTTGTGAAGAAGAATTGGATGAAGGCACCTATGTGAAATCCTAAGTACAGGCGTCAAATTGAATTAATGCCAGCACTGCCTTGAGATTAATTTGAGTACTGAATAAGAAATAGTATACCATAACATAACTGTGTTTACTGAATCATTTTTGGCATCAAAAACTAAAGCTACATTACAGATGCAACAACAGGCTTTTCTCCCTTGGAAGAGAGAGGCGGGTGCATTTTGTAATTAAAGTGGATGTTACCCTCTGAAAAATGCCTCTAGTCTCCAGGAAGAAAACTGTCTTCTTGAGAACATTGCATCTCAGTGTATATCTCAGCCTTTGCATACTTTCTGTTGCTCTGGACTTCCCCTGCATCCTATGAGGATTTTATAATATGATCAGCTCTATTTTCTACCCTCCCCCAGTCCAGAGTACTGGGTAGACCTCACTTTATAAATTTGCATCTCATTATTATGTATATGTTTTGGAGAATTGTGGAAAGTGTTGAAAAGATGTATGGGGTTGCCTCAGGGATGTTCTAGAAGGGATTCCTGATTATGTAGGGAGGATGGATTATACAGCATATAATAGCGGTGCAAGCAGAAGGCTGTAAAGCTCCAGTGAGCCCTCTTCACAGCCTGCGATGTGAGGGGCGCCCCCTAGAGTTGTGCACTTCTGTGACGCTGCTCTCCTACCCCAGATTTATTGCAAAATTCCCTGATGCTGTAATTCGCTGATTTTATTTACACGTACGGTATCACTTACTTGAGGGAAGGTGCAAAACTTGAGACCAGGGCTGTCAAATGGGACGTTTCTGCACCTTATATATGCAATTTTGAATTTTCTAGTAGCCACATTAAGAAAAAAGTAAATTTAATTTTACTAATATCTTTCATTTTCCCCAACACATCCAAAATATCATATTAACATATAGCCAATAGAAATAATAATTTTCCATTTGATTTTTCGTGCTAACACATTTAGAAATGTTATGCATAGTTTACATTTATAGCACATCTTAATTTTGACTAGATATATTTCAGGTGCTTCGCAGCCGTATGTGGGCAGTGGCTACTGGATTGGGCAGCACAGTTAATTTATATGCCAACTTTTTGGCATTTGGTCACACAGAAAAATGACTTGCAAGAAAAAAAATCCTTACATATCTAAGAGAAAATATAACGTATCCTTTATGTCATTTTATCAATTTAAAAATGATTATATGATTGATCACTTGTTTTCGGGAAGAGTCTGAATTCTAACACCATTTAGTGGAGAGGTCACTGGTGGCAAAATTGACTTGCTATTGAATTATTTTGCTCCTGTGCCTTTGTTTTCCAGTCTTCCCCCATAGATATCATCATTTTAAAACACGATTTGATACTTTGTGTCTCTTCTCACCTTTGCAAACCCCTGGTATCTTGTCAGTTTCCATGCACCATATGGATGTCTTGTTTCTTAACAGAGACTTCACAGACTTTTGGCTCAAATAACTTTGGTGGCCAGCACAATGGAAACAAACACTGTTTCCTGCACTTGCTGCTTCTGGTCTCTTTGGGGGTAGAGCCAGGTCAGGACCAGTATGAGGCTGGTTTTACTTTTCTTCAGGTAAACAGAGAAACCAGCAGACACTTGGCATCCCTACAACTGAGGTGGCGATTCTGTGTGCACTCTCATGGAAAGTCAGCTTAATGTAAGACTTCAAAAGAAAGTGCTCTCTCTGCTTTGTTTCTAGACTTTTTGTTTTGTTTTGTTTTGTTTAGATGAGGAAGTCAGGCAAAGAGCAAAGTTATGCATCTACCGTAATGTGGCTTGATGTTAAATTGAGTTTGAAGTATTCGTATGTGACTATAAGGTGTCATCATTGGGTACTTATTATATGTTAAGCGCTGGGTTCATAGACATCTCATTTAACCCTAACACTACCACCAACCATGAAAAATAGGTATTTATATTGCCGTTTTCATTGTTGAGAATATGAGGTCAGGTCGTTGAGCTACCTCACCTGGGATCACATAGATAGCCCCTAAGTGGCAGATCCGTGCTGACTGACCCCCAAGATCTTGTTCTCTGAGAATGGGACCATGTTTTCAAACCAAGTCAGCGATACCTTTCAATGATGAGTTTTGTACCAAAGGCAAAATACTACAGTTTTAGAGTTGGAGGTTTCCCTCACTTGATTTATTTAAGAAATACATTCAGAGATTGCCTAATCCTATCCCATCTTTTGACAGAAAATATATCTAGAAAGCTGAAGGGGCTTTGTCCAAGGGCAGGCAAACACACTTGGACATCAGACCACTTGATTCCTACTCCACTGTGGTTTGTCTATGTAGGTTAATGGTTCTTTTGAGAAGATAAGTTGAACATTTAGAATTTTTTTTTAACAGAAAGGTAGCCTTCTTTGGAACTTTGTATTATTAGAGGAAGACTCCTTTTTCTTTCTTCTTTATATGTTTTAGACTTTTTATTGAAGAATAATACAAATACTGAAAAAGTGCGTGTATCCTAGGTGTTCAGCTTTATGAATTTTCACTAACTGAACTTACCCGGGGAACCAGCACTGACAGCAAGAAATAAACCATAACTAGCTTTCTGGAGCCCCTTCACACAGCCCATGTCCCCAGCTCCCCACCATTACCAAAGGCAACATCTATTCAGACTTCCAGATGCATAAATCAGTCACATCTGATTCTGTACTTATTTACATAGAACAGGATAAGGTAGGCACTCTTTTTTTTTGGCGTGTCTGGCTTCTTTTGCTTCACGTTATGTTTCTGGGGACTTATCTATATTTTGATGTGTCCTAGAAGTTCATTCATTCTCATTGATGTACTTGGCTATACTTGGAAGGCTAAGAGCCCCCACAACCTTAATATTGTAAGTGGAATTAATAAAGGTATTGAACATTGATAGCATTTCAGTTGCTTTTCTCCAGAACATCATCATCCATAGTTTCATTTGATTCGATCTAAAACACAATAACAAATAATAAGTCTAAATAAGTACACAAATAAAAACAGTCCATAAATCTAAATAATGAATCCAAAACACAGCAGCAGAGCACTCTCGTCCTGGGTTTTTATGCGCTCATCAACATAGGGTAATATCATGGAGAGGACAGAGGGCACAGTCTGCAAATACCCGCGGGAGAGCGCCGAGTTGGAGTTCCCACTAAGTTGCTTCGCACGGCTGTGCAGACGGTTAGGCGTGGCCTATTTTTAGGTGCCCTACGTGGAAGTGGATCCACTAAGATGGAGGGTGGAAAGTTAACACCTTAGGAGCTGTCAGAGATTTTTGCTTGGAAAAGAGGCAGGAAAAGAATCTTTTCTGATCATCTGCGTGGGGCAGAGTCCAACCTGGTCTCCTTAAAGCATAATAAGGCTTTTGACCTGTTAAAAGGGGAAACGCTTGCAAACTGCCTTTTGGAGATTATTTCCCAGGCACACAAATCAAGCTTTCTCCTGTTAGTTTTCTTGCCGTTTCTCTCCTGTGGGTGTAGGGACGCGTGAAGTACGGCATGCTGGTGAATTCTCTGCGGACGCCCAGCCTTGCAGGAAAATAGCGTGGTTTATCGAGGCTTTGTTCTTCCTCAGGTTTATTATTTACCTGGTCTTACTTTGCTTGCTCCCTGGTCACCAGGGTTCTCTTCAAATGTCCTATTAGGGAATTTAGCGTGTCTGCGGCTACTCAGCCCTAAAGGAAAATCTCCAGCTGGGAGGCATTAGATGGCTCTGAAGCACAGATCTTCCACCTCCTGCTAAGTTGGGTTGTATGTGCAAAGAAAACAGCTGACCAGGAGACTTTATTAACTCCCAATGAGACAGCAACTACCCTGCGATACAGCCTTGGTTCAGTACATCTGCTAATAATGCCATGATAACATATTTTAGGCACATGACCTTTTCTCCCTCCACACCCTGCAGTAATATCTCAGGTGATTTCCTCCAAATTAAAAAAGGGGTAAGGTCTCCTTTGACCAATGTAATGAGGTTTTCATTTGGGGAGGGAGGAGGGAAGGGGGGAAAAGGGAGGACGGGGAGGGGGAAGTGTTCTGGTTTGAGGAGGCAGAAGGATTACTTTAAACTCGTATTTCCTTAGATGCTGGAGACCTTATTCCTACATACAAAACCCTAAGTTCAGGATCCCTCCTCTCTTCTAAATTTTCTCTCTCCTGGTAACATCTTTTCTTACCTGTAGTAAAACCAAAGCACTTGTTAGTGGGTTAAATTGCATCTATAGGCAGGCATAAGTAAACAGTTACTGTCACACCAGTTTCATTTTTATTGTACAAGTAGGGACTTGGTCTCACACACATGACTCGTGCCTCTTCATAGAATTCATGATAAACAAGATGGAAACTTGCTGTTTCTCTGGGGCCACTGCTGGGCTTTGTAAGAAACTCAGGTCTGTAGAAGCCGGTTTTCTCGTAGTCAGTATGAGTGAAAGTGGTATAGTTTCTAAGTTCTCCTGTATTCCTTTCCTGGAATGGTTAGGAAGTTAAATATCCATGTAGCAAGGGAAGTGACGAAGCTGTGCTCTTTCAGCAAAGTTGAGCACAGTGACTTTTCTTGCATAGCCTTCCTGAGTCCAGTATGTGTGTGCAATGAAACATTTGGATTTGCTCTGTGCAAAGAGGTCTTCCCAAGTTACCTGTCTTCGTCAAGGCAGACGTATCATTGCAGTTGAAAGGTGGCAGGGATCCGAGATGTAGTTGAATCTGGCCATCTTCTTTGACAGATAAGGAAACTGAGGCTCAGATCCATGAAGTGAACTGCCCGAAGCTTAACTGTGGGCTAGTGACATAGCTGAATGAGGGCCCATGTTCTTTTCACCATCCTTTTCCTTCCGTTTTGAGCTAAATCAAGAGCCACAAAGTCCCTCTACTTCTCATATAGACTTAGCCACATGTAATCACTTTTTTTTAAATTTTGTTTTTATTTGAGTATATCTGACATACAAATGTTACATTAGTTTCAGGTGTACGACATAGTAATTCAACAAGTTTAAATATTATGCTATGCTCACCACAGGCATGGCTACCATCTGTCACCGTAAAAGGCTATTACAGCACCATCGACTATATTCCTTTTGCTGTGCCTTTTATTCCCGTGACTATAAATCTCATGAACTTGGCCTTGGAGCCAGCCTCATTACCCCTTTTCTCACGAAAATTCTAAATCGTCAAAATAATGATCACCCAAGTGTAGGAAGAGTGATTTGCAGAAAAGGCCCATGAAACTGTGCAAACACTAACTCCAAGGGGCTAACGGTAAGGTTCTCATTCCTGTGGAGATAGTGAGCTTTCCTGGGGAAAGAGCAATAGTCAACCTCCCCAGGATATTTGGAGGGTCTAGAACGAGCTTCCTGCCCCAACAGGGCAGGCACACAGTGACTGCGTATTTAGGACCATGTCTCACAAGTTCACTTGCAAGTCACTGGTTTGCAACTTGGACGACATTTTGCTCACCCCGTCCATTTAGGTTGTCTCAGGAAGAAGTCACGTCTACAACAACTCTTCCCTTACCTTCCAGGACTGCCCCTTCCAGCTCCCTAGGTGCGAAACTCTCTTCCTGAGAAATCTGCTTCATGGAGGAGTCACACCATTCTGAAAACATTTATTTTTCTTTTTCTTGGTATGAGCCTCTGACTTCTGATAGATGCCGTCAAGGAAGAAAAAAATATGTCTAACAGATAGACGCATTTGTATATGTCACTGACATCCCCTTTACCCTACCAAGGAGAATTACGTTTCTGAACCGAAAGTTTATTTAACTTAATTGATGAAATTTCAGATTGAGAAACAAAGTGAAGGTGCTAAGGGCGTCTGGATGTCAGAGAGTTGGGGCCCCGTGAGGTAAGCGAATAAGAGTTGAGAGCTCTCTTTACCCTATAGTTCAGGGCTCAGAGGCTTTTTCCAAGCGCCAAGGAGTGGCTTCTCCCAGTTGCTCATGAGGTTGACTCCTGAGTGGAGTGTCGGTTACACTTGGTGTGATAGACAGAAATGGCTTCCTTTTAAACATGTGATGAATATTTGAGACTTATATTTGATGTCAGGGCTATTTCTATTTGCTACATTTCCTGTTCGTTAAGAAGGCATAGCTGTAAGCCTGAATCTCTTTCTTTGAAAAAGGAATAGTTTCATTTTAATTTTGAATATAGAACTTATACATGTTTATCACAGAAAATTTAAAAATTACAGAAAGACATACACACACACACACACACAAAGAAATTGAAAAAGAACTTACAATGTCATCAGCCACTGGTTAACACCTTGGTACGTGTTCTCCTGGTGCTCCTTCCTCTTTTCTTTTTGAGTGTATATGTTAATATGTAAATTGTTGTGATTATAGTTTTTTCAAACATTATTTTAAATCTTAATGTATTTTGAACATTTTCTCATTTGCCATTAAATGTATTTTGCAACAGTTTTTAATGTTAGCATTGAATATACATATATATAATGAATATATATATAAATATATGAATGAATGTCTATATATAGTGCTGTATAATTTAACTAGACGATTACTGTTGGATATTCACCCTGCTTTCAAGTTCTCAGTGATATAAATAACGTAACATTGGCTCTCCTCACACCAAAAATCTTTGCACACATCCCCCCCTGGTGTGTCCTTAAGATGAATTTCTAGAAGTAGAATTTGTGGGTTTCTGGAGATGCCCATTTTTAATATTTCTGATACATATTGCCTACTTGTCCTCTAGAAAAATTTGTACCCATTTATAATCCTACCAGTAGTATCTGACATCTACTTTTGATTGAGCTGCTAAATGTGGAGGTCAGTCTTAGAAATGTTCTTCTTGGTTAAGAAAGTTTTCTCAAAAATCCTGTGTGCAGTGGGGCAAGCAAATATAAAGTAAGATTTTATGTAAGTCATTACAAAATTTAGCTTAGGCCTTAAGCTAATTGCTTTTTTTAAGATGGGAATTTATTTCCTGTCAACATCCCCACATTTTTAGGATATATATTAGCTCTGCTAGAATTAAATTCAAATATTAAAACACTGGAAAGATCTACAGCAGAAACAAAAGCAAAATCACCAAACCTTTCCAAGGCTTGTCTGATGGGATTTAAAAAAAGAAGAGGAAGAAAAAAGACAGAAACAAACAAACAAACAAAAACAAAAACCACACTTCACTTATTTAATTCTTCCAATTTGAGACTAGTTGAGAAATACAATTTACTTCCCTAAAATCAAGAAAAGTTAAGCTCATTAGGACCCAAGCTCTAGAAAAAAGTACCAGGGGGGAACTGTTGGACTAACAAATATTTTTTCTTCAATTTAATAATTTGCATGCCCAGTTTTCCCTGGCCCTCACTAAGTTTCTTAGGGATTAAAAGAATCTTCCTGAGTGAACTGTTGTGTTAGTGAAGCTCAGGAGCACTTTAAATTCTTAAATAGTATCAAATTTAATAAAATAGGATGTGCTTTATTTTCATTTTCAGTAAAAAAAAAAATGCTAAATAATCCTATTGCGTATTTCTTGTTTATATAATCAATAACTCACTGCATTATAGATGAATTAACCTGAAATAATTAAGGTAAATGAAAATGTCTGTCGAGGCACAAATACGGCAGAATTAAATAGACAAAAGCAGATTTTCACTATCCTTTTATTCTCTCTTATCTGTGGACCTAATAAGCATACTTTTTGCTTTAGTTTAGATCAGTCCAACTGACTGCAGTTCACATTAATTTTCACATTATTTTTTGTTCTAATGTGAAAAATGGAGAGAGCGGATTTTGAGGTCTTTGTTAAAATATAGGCTGACTCATTTGCATCGAGCTGTTGTGCAGAAGGTTTTATTGGGGATAAAAGGTGTGTTGCTGAGGTTGTCTATCACCTTCAGTTTATTTGGGGAAAAAAATAAATAAATGAACGCAAGGAGGCATTAAAGCTGTCCACTGACTTTCTTCTATTTGTTTCCCCAAAGGTGCTTTGTTCACGTTGACATTATTGTGGCAGTTTTGTGCAAAATAAGACTTGATTTGAAAGTGTTTATGGGCTAGAGGTCTCTGATATACCCTGCCCTGCCACCAACTTTTGTGCCCTGCACGGCCTAAGCTTCAGACATGTCCCGGAGGCTCAGAGCCTGTGCTCAGGAGCTGATTTGGGGTATCAGAAGCAATTAGTCCCTCTAGGAATTAAAAGCAAGCAATTGAATGCCTGTTAGCAATGATTAACTTTAAAAATATTAACAATTCTGGGCAGATCCCTTTCCTTTCTGGAAGAGTGCTCTAGGCAGGCAGTATTCCCAGGAATGTTGGTTTCCAGCTAGGTAGACACTGTCTTGGATCTAAAGTTCTGCAGGGGTCTTTGCTGTGCTTTTGATTTGGGAATGAATATTTTTCTATGTATGAAACTTAATTTTTCCTAGAAGGGTTTTCAGAGATCTATATGCCCTTTTCAGCCGCTACCTAAACCCTTGGCTTAAAAAACAAAAAATCAAAAAAAAAAAAAAAAAGTTTTCTCAGTTATAAAATGAGTACACAGATAATCTTTATTGAGTTGTTTTGAGGACCAAAATTGATTGAAATTTGCTATAGAAAATGTTGATCTTAATGTCGAGCTCATGTAAGCCTGTTATGTATGTTTTCTTCTCCATTTTTCTTTCTGTACAAGTTCAGCGTTAAATTTGTCTTTATATGTCTATTTAAGTTTATAAAAACAAATGGGCAAAGGCATTTATACTAGCAGCTCTTCACTTCTGAGTTCTTACCTATATGCAATAATGACATCAGAGCAAATTGTCTTTGCTGTTGTCTGCTGGGGGCTTTGAGTTTGATTGTGTGTGTGTGTGTGTGTGTGTGTGTGTGTGTGTGTGTTTATTTATTTATTTTTAAGTGGCAATTATCTGAAATAGAGAGAGTGGCAAAAGCCTGCAGTTTGGGACAGCAGTGGGGAAATGTTGCATAGTTCATCAAATGTTTTTGTTATAGAGTGGAATTATCCTCTTGAAGGTGTATTTTCTCCTTTGTTATCAACTGAAGCTAGATCTCTTGCCTTGACTAATGTTGGAGTCTTGGGAAACGTTAACAGAACTAGTGGGGGGAGAAATTCCATTGAGGATGGAATCTAGGCTCTGTGAAGATATGGAACATTATGGGCACTCAACAGATGTTAATAAATACCTCTTTCTATTGTTGGGACAAAGGGGGTTGATTTGGGTGTGAATTGTAATGGTTAGTGAAAGGACCTTGTACTTAAAAAGGGTGTGTTTTAAGGGGAAGAGGAATCTGGATATTGAGCAAAGTAGCATTGTTTTTTCATATCAAAATTTTCTTTGTTTTTAAGGGCTGTCATCCCCCTAAAATTGTCAGCTCCCTTGTGTCCATGTCATATGCCTTCTTGGCAGGCCTTGCAATACGTTGCTGTGGACACAGTAAGATTTCAATAGGTCCTTGTTGATTGAAACCAAACATTTGGAAATCTTAGAGGCAGAGTTGACGAAGAGGTACGAGGAGGGCTGCAGGGAGAGAGGAAGAGAAAAAACAGTCAAGGCAGAGAGAGAATTAAATATAGAAACCTCCTGGGAAGCCAGAAAAGAGCAAGGTTGGTGAGCAACTAACAATTTACGTTCTCCTGAGAAAAGAAAAAAACTGGACAGGAGAGAATTTTTAATCTGAAGAGCTAATTAACCAAATTATAAGACCTCAAAAATATCCCTCTTGTTAGAGTTGTAATTTTGAGACTTAACAAAAAAAATGGTGGAAGTTACTCTAATTCGTCCCAAGAACCTATTTAAACTTTAAATCGTACAGTAACAGAAATTTGAGGGGAAAAATGCAGTATGTTGTAGTTTATAAATCATTTCGGTGTTTTGACTTCTAACTAACCCTCTTTGTGATGGTGAAGGGAAAAAAAATGTATAAAAAAACCACCTGTGGTTTCAGTGAATATGCTGATTTGATTAAGAAAAAGTGGAATTAGGTGGCAAAAAGACCAATAAGAAAACTCCAACAACACCATGTTGAGGATGTTAAAATATCAAAAACAATTAATACAAAATGTTCCAGTGTAAAGAACTTCTCCAAAATGTGTGAACATGATCTAAAAATATATATATTTATCAATATCCTATATATAAAAATATTTTTTATAAGTATATAAATACATATTATAAATATATACATAATGGATGCCTAGCATTCAATGAACACAATTAAGAGTATCAGAGAAAAGTCACCACAGGGATCACCTGATAATAATTAGTAAACATCAACTCTTCTTGGTCAAGTGACCAATATTATTTCACAGTTGACTGCGTTGAGGGCTGAGCCCGTAACCTTTGCCCTGAATTTTAATAATTTACTGTAGTTTTACATTAAATCGGAATATAATTGGGAAGAAAATTAGTGTTTCTTTGTGGGGAGTGCAGAGTAATGCCACTAATTGCATGTATAAAAGCCTTCCCGAGGTTGTATTTTCCTGTTCTTTCTTGATTTAGAAAATTAAAACTACAGTAATTTTCCGCTATTTGTAAGAGGGAAAAGTGTGCCAGTGAAATGTGTTCAGCTAACTTAAAATGTCAAAGCTTTGGGCCATCTTTTTATGTCCAGTAATGACAAACTGTCAATTTCATCACATGGTTTAGAAATTTACTGGCAACTTGTTGCAGATATCAGAGTCGAAAAGCACCTTATAACACATGTGGTCTGAAAGAAGAAACAGTCTGATTTTTGTTTGATTTTCCTTCCTTTCACTTTAATATTTGAGCAACTTTACATCTAAAATGTGTTAGAGAGCAAATCACCATTTCTTTTTTCTTTAGAAAGAGATGGACAAGAGAACACATTAAATTAACCTTAGTAGAAGAGGAGATTAAATTAATAGTGCTTTAAAATTATTTTTAGATACCTGGGGGATTTTTTTCAGAGAAGTTATTATCAAGTAAAAGAATTGAGCTGAGCTGATTTTTAAAAGTATATTGGGTTTAAAATTTTTTGAAAAACATATATATTCACAAATATATCTGCCGTGTGTGCCTCTCCCTGGAACCTGGAAGGGTTAAATCAGACCACTGTGGTGTTATGGGAAGTGTTTTTCGGTGACATCTAGTACCTTGAGTTTGTTATGTATTCAATATGTATGTCATCATAAAACAGTGCACCTGCGTTAGCCTTCATTGTCTCAGGGTAGAAGCTGGGAAATAAGAAAAAAAAATTAAAAAGCTCCAGAAAGGAATATTTCTGCTACTAGCATGTCAGTATTTTTCCCTTACTCCACGGACATTCTTGGTCTCAAATGCAAACTGCACAACCCAGACACTAGGGTTGGAATCCAGTGTTTATTCAAAAAGGCACCCTAAGGCAGCTGGAGTGGGAACGCTACATGTATGAAAAAAGGCAGCCGGGAAACTCAGCTGATCTGGGTACAGCAGCAGCAACTGTATTTACTAACACTTGTTTTCTGGGAGCCTATGAAAGAAATGGAAATAATTAGAAGGAACCTTGAAAGGGTGGTATTTTGTTCCTTGTTTTCCTTATAAGGAGCAAAGCAAATTGCAGTAACACTTAGGGAGCCGGTATTCCCTACTGCCACAGGGACAGCCGATTTCTGGGGGGAGGAGTTTGTTTATACCTTAACAAATACAGACTGTTTTGTTGATTAAATAGCAAAAAAAAAAAAAAAAAAAAAAAGCTTGCCCCATTCTCTGCTTTCAAACACTTCCCCCAATTAGAAAATGTCTCATAAAAATGCATCGTGTGATAAGCTCTTGCTTTAGTCCCAAACCGAGCTAGAGTCCACTGGAGGTCTTAGAATTTGAATCCTGAGGGAGTACACGTTTTTAGCGAAGAGTATAGTTACTCTGTCATGAAACAGGCAGCTTTGCCACTTGCTTGTTTTGGAAGGAAAATAAATTAAAAAAAGATTGCAGGGGATTTTAGTTATTATATGGCCAGGGCTCCGTTTAGAGTCTGTGGCATTCAAAGCTGGCTTTAATCACAGCATGATGCTTGAAGCTTCCAAAAGTCCAAGTGTTTCCTTTCTTTCTTCTTTCCGTTTTTTTTTTTTTTCAAGCGTTACTTCACTGAGGCAGAGGGCTGCCTTTGAGTGACGTCACGAGTTTGAGCAGCAAGCTGCACAGGAGAAGGGAGGCTGGGTGAGTGACAGCCCAGCCTACTTTTTAATAGCTTTGTCATGTGACTGGGGACTGTAGTAAGACAGGTGCCTTCAGTTCACTCTCAGTAAGGGGCTGGTTGCCTGCATGAGTGTGTGCTCTGTGTCACTGTGGATTGGAGTTGAAAAAGCTTGACTGGCGTCATTCAGGAGCTGGATGGCGTGGGACATGTGCAACCAGGACTCTGTATGGAGTGACATCGAGGTGAGCTGGGGCTGGGCTGGGCATTGCAGCCAGGAGCTTCCCTCCCTCCCGATGCATTGATTCCTGTAAGGGGGGAAGGGCTTGGACAAGGAGAGGAGGCAGAGAAGTAGCCGGGCAGGAGCTTTTGGAAGGGAATCTCAATCTTATCTTAACTCCAATAAGTTTGCTATTTTAAGGTGGCTCTGAGATCCCTTGAGCAAATCAAAGCTTAGCTGCTGTCACCCATATCTGTTGCAGTTGGAAACTCTTTCCATGTGCCTTTGGCTCTGTTTCTACTCATATGCAATATTTATGCTCTAAGATATTGATATGAATCAGAAGCTGAAGTCTTTCCAGTGGTGTTTAGTGGCCCGGTTGGAAAAATGCCATTTCTATTTATAATAAGATGAAGATAAAAATATTAAAATGGATGTGCTCAAATAGAGTCAGTTTTGACTCTAGTCCGGATTTTTTTTTTCTTTCCCCCCTCTCTCTCTCTGTTCATCAGACAGAGAACTCACAAAATCCTAAATAATCCTGCTAGGCTATTTTAGATTGCTTTCCCCACAGCACACAAAACAACGCAGCCGATTCCCTTAAAACACCTCTATGTGGTCGAAAGATTTGGTCAGCAAATAAAAAATACATCTCTGCCTTACCATGCAAGGTTTTCCATTAGCGTCGGTGGCAGGGACGCCAATGGTTAAATCTCTCTGTACCACGGAGAGCTGCCTGAAGCCGGAGAGAGGAGTTTATGCAGGGCTGTGTGTGGGGCTGCTCGCCGCTTGTGTAAAAATAGACGGCAATACATCAATTCCACAGTCTCTGCTGGCCACAATTCATACAGGGGGAGAAAAGCAAGCCGTTTCCTCATAATCTCTGGAGCCTACAGTGACTAACAGGGGGACGGAGGACCGCGGCGTGTTTGCATTCAGCACAATGGAATGTTCTCGGAAAGTTTGGGCAACTTGGGGAAAGAAGCTAAACTTTGTGTGGACCGCGATGAGATGGAGCCCAGTTGCATTGCACGGGGGATCGGAGCTGCTAACAATGACTCTGGCAGAGGACTGCTAGTGCTTCCTCTGGGTAGCTGGGGGCACGTAGGGTGAGGGGGAGGATCGAGTGCCACACGTGATTTGATTAAATAAGATGTCCATGTGGTGCAGTGATACACATCTAAAGTGAAAATAATTTGGCCAGGGCCATCTGCGAACGCATTTCTCCTATCTAGCGAGCCATGCCCTGCGTTCTTAACTCTTTACCGGATTTGCACATGTGGGCTCGGCTTGCCCTCTCCTGCCTTGGCAGATGTCCTTGCGGATCCTGATTGTCCTTATCTTGTCGTGATTTCTTGGTAAGGGGGAAGAGATCTGGATGATTCGTCTGTCCTGTCGCTCGTAGGAGTCAGGGTTGTAAGTGGCTCCAAAGTCCTAATTGTCTTGGAGTAGCTGGAGCGTCCTGGGGCTGGTTGTCTGGCTGGCGGTGTAGGACTCAGCTGCTATAGTTTCATTTTTCCATCATGTATTATCCTGATGCTGTTGGGAGTTGATATGGAAATATGGAGGATTTGTTTTAATCACTGGGATTCCTGCCGTCGTTTTCAAGGAAGCGTCAGAACCATTTAGAACAGTGGCCCTTTTATGTTTTTCTGAAGGAGGTGAGTTCCCGGGCTAAGCGTCCAGCCGTGGATTGAGTTGTCGGTCGGCTGAGACTGGCCAGTCGCCTCTCTGTTGCACTGTAGGCAGCTAGCTGCGAGAAGCCCTACCTTCGCGGCGGCAGCTCTGGGAATCGCCTCGGCCGGTCTAACATATTACGAGCAGCAGGTAGCAGAGACAGCTTTCATTTTTTGAATCATTAATGTTTGCTGTCATCCTAAAACGTATTATGCCCTTTTGCACATAATGACAGGACAGCACAGTGGTTAATAAAGGCCTGTATGGCTAGAGCTACTCAGTCTCCAGTGTTTCACAGTTTAATGAAGGTGATGTACAATAAGGTTACCAAGATGGATAGAGACAATTCACATGACACGCACTCCACTAAGACTGTCATTCTTTACTGCCCCCCGCCCTGCTCCCTATTCCCCGTCCTCACTAATTTTCTTCATGAGAAGTAGGAATTCTTTTTTCATTAATATAATTAATGTGGCCAAGTCCACTCTTTCTTCTCTCTCTCTTTAAAATTTACCATCAATGGCACAAAAACCTCCAAAAGGTTAATGGAGAATTATACTTAATTATGATGATTCATTATCATCAGTGCAGTTAAGCTAATTTATTGTCTGCTCCTTAACTAAGAGAAAAGTCTGTTGGGGTGAAAAAACGTACAATAATTAGCCTTTTGTGTTTAGTGACTGCTTTATCCTCTTAAATCTTATTATAAAATTAAGGCTACGGTTGGGAAATAGCTGTCATAGTTGCAAAGAGGCAGTAGAATGTGTCTCTAATTGCGATAAAGCACACCTGTTACAGATGTATAGGGAAGCAGTAAATATCAGCATGTCAGATGAGGACAGTTACAGGGCTCGGACTGTTAAGTCTGGCATCATCCAAAGGCCAAATATAAATTAATAACAGGAACACCTGCTACCACTAATGTGTTTTAGATTATCAGGATAATGCCACATGCAGAAACCCTGATTTTATTAGCATGTCAACATTGGCAAGAGCACATGCACATTTTCAACCATAACATAGGACCAAAAATGAGAGGGAAAGAGAGGAAAGAAAAGAAGCGTGTGAATTACAGCCCAGCAAAATGCCAGAAATCGATCTGGTCTTTTTAATGGTTTTCAAAAGTTTCTAAAAAATGCATGTTCCCGAAAGGGTGAAGGGTTTTGAACAAGCCATGCCTGGAGAAGGCAGCGAAGGAGAGAGACAGCAAGAAGTTGTTCACCAATCGGCAGGGCACTTCGGCATTCCAAAGCACGGCTCCTAAGTTATGCTCTCCATGACAGGAACTAAGGCCAGACAGAGAGCTCCTGTGTTTTCTACCTTCGTTTAATTTTTTGTTGCTGTTTTCGTGGTTTATGCTTTTCTGGTTAAGGACTATCCCTCAATGAAATCCTGGTGGGTTTGGCACCATTGAAAAAGTTATCCCTGGTCTCTGGATTGATCTTGTTGTGGAAGAGTTAACGTTGTGTGTTTGTCCTCGGAGGATAAGCAATGTGGGCATGTATGGAGCCTGAGAAGTGTTACACCCATGACAAAATGGGAACATTGTACCAGAACAAAATCTTCTCCCCAGCCTGCCCCCCCTCCCCCGCTTACTTATAAACCTAGTCAAGTATACCGATCTGCAACTTTGGGCTACCTCGGATAATAAAAACGGAATGACCAATAAAATGATAAGGAAAGAGTTTAGGTGGAGCGGATTGCCCTTTATTTTTGGCATTACTTCTGTGCCCGCAGTTCGGGATCCCACGGGGGCCTGGCGGTCTTAGGGAAGAATCACAGTCATCTTCAGGCTGCTTGCAGCCTCCCCTTACCAACTGCTGACTCCATTACCCAGTACCTACTTCTCAGTGTGGTGCTTATGATCGTGCTGCTGCATATGACCCGTGTAATGTAGCCTGCCAGGGATGACAGGGGTGTTCGAGAAAAAAATCTGCATAAAACTTATTTTATTCAAAACCTAAATGTCAAGCGGGATCTTCAGCTTCGTGCCCAACTGCTGCCTGGATGTGAGCAACTCCACAGCATCCCTCCTGACCTTGGAAGGTAGGGCCGTGAGGGCGCCACTTCCGAGTGTGTGCCTGCTGATTTAGACACCTTGGCTTGCAGGTGGCTAAGTCCTGCAGCTCCGGCATCCCCAGACCTCTGCAGTAGGAAACTTCCGCAGGGTTCTTCACAGTACGCAGTGAGGAAATCAGCCGTCAGATGGCCAGTTTGAGGTTAGAAGACTACCTCTTCGATCAAGTGGTCCACTTTTTTTTCACAGTGTGTCCCACAGCGTGGGACAACTGAAAGGCCACCTACTCCACGCAGGGAAGTGAAAGGCTATTCTGACCTGAGATAGGCTTGCTGACAAGCAGCCCAGCCATAGTGTGGGCTATATTAAACCTCTCCATAGATTGAAGTCGTGTGAAAACTCCAAAGCAAAAGAGTTCTTCTGAATTCACTTAGAGCATAGTTTAGGAATATATATGGGGCGCCTGGGTGGCTCAGTCGTTGGGCATCTGCCTTTGGCTCAGGACATGATCCCAGGACCCTGGGATCGAGCCCCACGCTGGGCTCCCTGCTCTGCTGGGAGCCTGCTTCTTCCTCTCCCACTCCCCCTGCTTGTGTTCCCTCTCTCGCTGGCTGTCTCTCTCTCTGTCAAATAAATAAATAAAATCTTTAAAAAAAAAAAAAGGAATACATAAATGATGAAAAAAATATAATTGTGGGGTGCTGTAGTAGTTTTCCTGCGTAGATGTCAGGCAATCCAAATCGTACATCTGTACACACACACACACCCCAACACACACCCCAACACACATGACTTCCAACTTAAACATAGTAAAAGATGTTAAAGATCATATAGAAAAAGTTAGGACTTTTGTCCCTATCTCAAGGTACTTGGTTTTGACCTGTTCGAAATGATGTGCTAAAACTCATGAAAAGTCAAATTGAGAGTAAAAGATTAAAATAACAATTCAAGAGAACCATAGATAAATTAAAGGGCTTGCATCATTTTTTTGCTAAAGGAATTAGTGGATTATAATGGTTAAAGGGGCAAAAATGGGTAAAGTTTTCCTGGTAGAGTTCTTAATGCTTTTGTATTTCATTTAGTTTATTTTGTTTCTATTATGTGTGATGGCAAATCCAAGGTAAAATCAAATTTGTATCCTTCCCTCAAGAGATTATACTCAGGGTAGAGTAAAATTTTGC
The DNA here is from genome assembly GCF_017311325.1 of Ursus maritimus. Taxonomy (NCBI): domain Eukaryota; kingdom Metazoa; phylum Chordata; class Mammalia; order Carnivora; family Ursidae; genus Ursus; species Ursus maritimus. The sequence goes on from NW_024426996.1 coordinate 63,851,204, forward strand.
ATATGGTTAACCGGAAAACATCTTGAAACTCATTAAGTGTTCACCATCAAAAAGGTACAAATTCAGGAGATTTCTAACTGGAAGAATCAGAGAGAGCTCCAGGGACACATGGCACTTACCATGAATCCGGAGGCAGAATTTTATATGGAATAGGTCAGGCACAGGATCCTTTAAGAGCAAAGTAAGTCAAGGAATTTAGGATTTTTTTTTTTTTTTTTTTTCTGGTGACTAAAACCCTGGAAACCAGCTTTGGTGGTGTGGTTGAATTAACCAGGCTTAATTCCTATCACATGCTATTGCAGTATAATAAATTCCTGCAGTTAATGAAAGCTTTTTTCCCCCCCTGCCTCCTACAGTGTGCTGCTCTGGTTGGTGAAGACCAGCCTCTTTGCCCAGATCTTCCTGAACTTGACCTTTCTGAACTAGACGTGAACGACTTGGATACAGACAGCTTTCTGGGCGGACTCAAGTGGTGCAGTGACCAATCAGAAATAATATCCAATCAGTACAACAATGAGCCTTCAAACATATTTGAGGTAAGGGTGTCCCTTGGTGAAAATTAATTTCTCATTAAACTTGGCTTGGGCCGCAATATGATTATTGGCCTGAAAGCATAATGGGTTCTTACTTTGCAGTCATCAAAAGACTTTTTATCACAGGCAGGCACTTCCGATTGTGTGGGAAAACAATGTTTGCAAAATAAATGGATTTTGTTGTTTTGAGAATTAAGGGGCTAAGGGCCCCCAACAGAGTGCATTAAACTGTGTTGGAATACTAAGGGGGTTGTGAAAGAATTAGTGACAGAGAAGAACAAAAGTCTAAACCTGTTTATTCCTGTCTATTTCCCACAGAAAAGGGCCTAATGTAAATTAATGTGAAATGTTAAAGACTGCGTTGTTTTTTTTATCCAAGAGATCAGACGTCTACCTTTATTTGCATCACAAAGTGAGCAGTTACTCTTATTGTTATTTTGTGATCATATCTCTGATTTCTCTCTGTCATAGAAACTTCTAAATCCAGCTACTCTAATATTTACTTATAAATTAGTAAAAATTCGCTTACCTTTCAATAGTGAAAATTACCTCCCAGGCTCCAGACTCTTATTATAAGCCTACCCTATAATAAGGAATGTTAATCTACTCCTATTAAAGTGTTACTTTGAAAAAAGAAGTTCTTTCTCACAAGAGCAGCACTCGTTTACTTGAAAATAAATGGTTTCTTGTAGGGACAGACATTGAGCGCTCTGGCACACAAGTTGAATAAAGATCGTCCAATCAACCACTTTCCAATATCACAGCCACCCACACCTCCATCATCATCTGACTTCTTCTCCCTAGTATGTGCCAGGCTCCATGCAAAGCACCTGAAGTGTATTTTTTAATCCCACCAGCAGAGACATTTCTTAAACCTCAGTGTATTTGGTTGAAATCTCGAGTCATTAAGAAAGCCAATTTTACAATATTTATTGAGTTTTTCCAGCACCCAGCACATAAAAGGCACTGAATAAATTATTGAGTCATTAAGAAAACCAATTTTACAATATTTACTGGGGTTTTTCAGCACCCAGCACACAGAAGGTGTTGAATAAATGTGTGTTGACTAAAGAGTGAATAGTGACTATGGTAGTATTAATAACAGTAATCATTAATGATAACAACAGTGGCCAACACTTGGAGACCCCCGTGCTCTATAGGTTTCTTCTCACATCTCCCTCAAAACAGCCTATTTTTCAGTTGCCCTGAGGGTCATTCCCACTTTGCCTACGCAGACACCAAGTCTCAGAGAGGTCAAGTGATTTTCCCCAAGGCGCACAGTTGACCAATAAAGATCAGGGAATTGAACCCCAAAAGGATCCGACTTCCCAGTCTCTATCACTGATAGAAAATAGAGTAACAGTGAGGTTGGGTGACAACCATCCCTTGCAAAGACGTATCAAGCTGCTGCTTTGCTGAATATATTTAAAAATAGAACAGACTCGTTCCTTTCAGTGTTGGTTGGTTGGTTGACATGGAAGTAGGGATCGCCGGCGGGGCTGGGGGGTGGGGGCGTGGTGAGTAGCTGGGGTGGCTGTAGGTTCTGGCCAAGGCGAAGATTTTCTAAGATGTCTGAACAGAGTCTTAGAAGAGCATTCAAGGCGATGGAGTCAGGGCTGCGGAGAAGACGCCCTGAAGGTCTGTGGTTAGTTACACTTCCCAGGCTTCTCAGCCGGGTCTTAGAAAGTTCATGTGAGGACTTGGCTAGTTAGAACTGGTAAATTGAACATTCCTCATTCAGTACACTTGTCAGGCGACAGGCCCGTTTTAAGTCATGCTGCATTAAATAAACAGTACTTTAAAAAATGTTCATCTCTATGGACCTCTTATCTAAAAATCGGCTATTCCCTGTTGGGTGAATGCCATGCATTTTGCAAATGACGGCTAGGGAATTACTAATAGACATGGGGGGTGGGGCATGGGCGAGTCAGTGCCTCTCTGGTGGGCTAGTTTCAAAAATTCCCTTCTCTACGACCTCGTGTCCCCATGTTCCGTGTTGTGGCATCTGCGTGGGGCACTTCTCATTTACACCTTTAGGAGACTTGGTTCACCAACTAGTTATATATAGATGATTTGATCTATGCAAAGACACCCCTTTTGCTTCCCTGTATAACTTTCTACCACTGATAGAATTGTTTTCAATGCTCTCAAACACAAGGTTCATTTAATTTAATTTCTCATTAGCTCATTTTAAACCAGTGACTCTCAACTCAGAGCCGTTTTGCCCCCCAAGGGACGTTTAGCAGCGTCTGGGGATAGGTTTGAGTTTTAGGACTGAAGGCAAGAGGCTGCTGCTGGCGTTTCGTGGGTGGAGACGAGGGTTGTTGCTCACTGTCCCACAGGGCACGGGACAGCTTCCCACAGCAAAGAACTATTTGGCCCTAAAATGACAGTAGTGCTGAGGTTGCGAACCCTTAAAAAAAAGAAAGAAGTCACTGAAATTCCCTTTTATGAAACACCTAAGATGAACTGGTCAGCTTTCAGAGAGAAGATACAGTACCGTTAAGAGACTGGATATGAAGAATCAGAAGCCACCTAAAATTATGGAGATTCCCAGGGCCCTGGGACTGAGATGTCAGGAATTCTCTTAGTGACAGCGAAAGTGACCGTTTAGATAACCTGTAACAGTTTTCTCTGATGTCACAAAACTCACTCTTCTTTGTCTGTGCAAAGAGTAAGGCCATATGTGGCAACACTGTGACACAGGCTGCCTTCCCCAGCATTTGCATACAGCCAAGATGCCTCTACTCTTTGCCCTCTAGCGTTAAACTCAGACATCTCTGCTCTAACAGGGAAAAAAAATGTGTGTGTGGAGCATAGGTGGAATTTGCAAATCGTCTCTCCCTGCGAGGGAGGTCCAGAGGCAGGACAGTAACCCTTGATGGGCCACAGCTTTGCGGTGTTTCCTCCAAAGCTGCCTTTTCCCCAGAGCCCTTCCCGGAGCCTGTGCCTTTAAGCCTCTCCCCGTGGACTTTACCCGTGCTCACTTTCTTCCAGTTCTCAAAGCCCTGCCTCATCACATTTGTGAAGGCCTTGTACTTGAGCAAGCCAAACAGTCACGGTTTCCGCCACCCCGATCTGCCAATAACAAGCGTGATCTACCTCCGATTCCCAGAATAAAATGAGGCACCGAGCAGTTCAACACTTTCCCTGACTCAAGCAGCGCATCGATGACTCCCCTGGAAACTGGCCACAGGATTTCTGAATTCTAATCAAAGCAGAGAGGAAGGGGTATTTAGAGATACAGATAGGATATAGATAGTCTATGGAGAGTATAGCCAAATGTTAAAACCTTGGGAGTAAATGGAAATTTCTTCCTTTGGCCTCTTTCGTACATTTGAATCTAAGTTTAATTTTTATTTGACGTTATTATTTTTTTTAGGATTTATTTATTTATTTTAGAGAGAGCGTGCACAAGCAGGGGTAGGGGCCCAGAGAGAGGGAAAGAATCCAAAGCAGATTCCCTGCTGAGCACGGAGCCTGACGCCCCTGGGATCCAGGTCACGCCCTGAACCGAAATCAAGAGCCGGTCACTTTAAGTGACTGAGCCACCCAGGCGCCCCTCTTTTTATTTGACTTCAAAAGAAAAGAAGGACATAACTGAACGTCCCACTNGAGTTAATTCCTCAGTGGGAGCAAGGGGGTGCCGAGACGCAGTTGTCCACATTGGTTGAGAAACTGGACACACAACCAACAGTCTCTGCTTGCAAAGCCAATGTTGGGTGTATAAATGCGGGTGACCAGGTTTGATTCAGAAGCCACTTAGAAAAACAGGACGCAGGCTTTTATAGGGGCAGCGTCCAGCGAATCTGATCCATGTGTCAGGAAAACAGGATGCTGTCTCTGGACTGGTTGGTAGCAAGATTTATATTTCAGAATATTGCAACATAACTTCCTTTCCTCGCTTGCCTTTGTGCATTGTTTGAAGAAGGAGAAGAAAGGAGTGCTTTTACAGCATGGCAGTATGTAAGGATGGGTGGCCCGGGATGAGCTTAAAGAGCACACTGGCCCTTCTTCTGGTCACCATGGGCCACCTTGTCCCTGCTTCATTCAAACATCTGCTTTCCATGCCTCCTTGACACTACTGAAGGAGCATCTTCCATTCCTTCGTCTGCTACGTCTGAATACAGCCACTTGAGGTTCTTTAGAACATGGCAAGTGAGAGCGTAGTTGTCTCGAGGTCATGACTCATAATATGTTCTGAAGCCTGCCTTTGCTAAGGGGGGGAGAAGGGCCCACAGCTGCAGCCAACATTCATGTCCGCTGATCACGGGGATGCTCAGGAAGGTCTGATACTGTGGACTTTTGTGGGAGACAAGGCGCAGGGTGGTTTCCCGTTGTCTATAAGGTGTGCTGTCATGCCAACAAGGGAGTGGTGGTTGGAAGCTTTCAAGAATACCTGGTTATTCTGAGGGGAATGCAAGTGATTTGATACTTCTTTTGACTTTTAATTGTAGTCTCATTTTTTTCTAAAATGGGCATATAGTATGTACTTATGAAAAAGTTTCAAAAACCTTGGCTATTCAAGTGACTGTGAGCATTTGGGGAGCAGGGCACTTGCTTGTCTTGTTCACTGAAGTTTTTCTAGATGTTTTGTTAGAAAACAACAGAAAGTAAGTACTCAAAAAATATTTGCAACAAAAGGAATAAATTGACCATCATATATTTAGTGATGGCGTGAATTGCATTAGTATATATATAATTACATATAAAGCACAAAGGATCTGTTTCCTAAAGAACCTTAAACCTAGTTTCGGAGGTCAAATGAAGAAATGTGAAACAATTAGCAAACAATGGAAGACTGCGTATACACGTGTACATATATAGAGGTTTATTAGCAATTAAAAATAATGTAACACTGTATATTCATGTGTATGTGTACATGTCTATTTATATACTCAGGGTTTATATATATATATCTATTAGCAAGTGCAAGACTGTGTGTATGCATATAGACATGTATACATGCATGTGTATGTGCGTGTGTATCCCAGCTAAGGGGGGAAACAGCAAGAATCACATCACCAAGGCTGATACAAGAATAAGAGTGAAGTGTTTTCAAAGAAGGGTTATGAAGGTAAGGAGCTCAATTTACCCAAAGCGAAATATGTACTGATGGGAACGTAGGGATAGGAGAAGCAGGTTGGGCTTTAGGGAGGGTACGAAATTACAGCAGACTGTGAGAACGCAATTGGGACTGTTTAGAATTGGCACAGTAGGAATTAGGGGGCCAGTGAAGGTTTTTAGCAGGAGAGCAATATGATGGAGATCGTATTTAAGCGTATGTAAATTCCCATAGTTGTAAATACTGCGGGCAAGCAGAAAGCGGAAGAAATTGGACAGCAGGCCCTGCTGCATTCTGAACCCCATGCAATGCAGGTACAGGGAAGGGACAAGGTGACAGTAGAGGGGATGGTGTCCAGGGAACAAAGACTTGAAGCACCTCGAAGGAAAATTCCATCAGCCCTGATGAATATGAGTGAGGTTAGGGAGGGAGGTGACAAAGAATGGTAACTCAGAAATATTCCAAAGAGAATCAGAACTTCATGGATATCTTCTGGTTGCGTTTCTGTTCACCTTTAGAAGCTGAAATACTTTCTTAAAACTTGTGAGTCATTTTACAAAGGGGCTCTCCGTCTCTCTGCTGCCTCGGGGACCGAACATATTTAACCCAATCCACAAATTTACGTGGTGTCTGCTTTTTTTCACTTGTCTCCTTGGAGGAAATTCTGCAGCCTTCCATGGTAATGAATTCCTGCTCCTGACTGTGCCTGTGGTCAGACAGACTTTTCTATGAATGGCAAACCTCTTGGAATTTTAACAGAACAACAGAGACAGAAATCTGTATGAAAACAACCCCACCTCAATTTAAGCATCAGGAGAATAAATTCTCCTTTGTTATTTCGGAGACACTGGATTTGTTTACAATAATCACTTCTTCGAGATTTCTGGAATTTCCAATTTGCAATCAATAAATATTTGTCATTTGAATTAAATTTACAGCTCCCAACCAGATTTTTGCCACACTTGGCAATGACACTTAACGGAGAACATCGACTTCAAGGAAGAAAATAATAGCCATTTAAGTGGGGAGATAATTGGCTGTAACATAAGAACAGTGAAAAATGTTGAAACTCATGGAGACTTATGGAGTATTTTAAAAATTTATGTTGTACTTATCTTTGCATTTGTAGTCTACCACAAAATTCCAAATTCCGGGTATAAATCAGATGTTCATCTTGGAGAGTCACAAATCAGGAAGCAACAATCTGACCCAGCCTGTGTGCTGTTTTATTTTCAGCCTCCACTGTCGGCTTATCTTGTAGCGGGACTAAATAGTGTTGTTGTGTGTGTGTGTGTGTGTGTGTGTGTGTGTGTGTGGTCATCTACACACCTCAGTTAAAGACTATTTTAGACTTCTTGCTTTGATAACATCTGCCTTATCTTGGGAACATCTGGTTTATCACCCTATTTCCTCCCTGCCATTATGCTGACCACTGGAAAAATAGGGCTCAGGAGTTCTGACCCACAGGGTTATGTCTACCGGAATCAACCCCCACTAATAAATAGTAAGTCACAGGTGCTGGTTACATGACCACCTTCCACCATCACCAACTTTCCTGGGGTTTGCTTTTGTTAATGTAAGTTGTGGTTACAAGACATGGATCGGCTGCTGTTTTTCATGGAAGTCGATCCGGTTCTTTGCCATTTGCAATTTGGAAAGTGAGAATCTATATGTTTAATTAGGCACAATGATTGTAGAATGTAGCGTTTTGTGGGTTTTTTTGTTTTGTTGTTTGTTTTTTTGTTTTTTGTTTTTTGTTTTTTTAAGTAGAGACCAATTATTTCATGCCAGATACTTTAGGTGCTCCGAGATGTAGGTGAACCATTTTATGGGCATAGCTTGGGTTTTTCCCTCCTTCTGGATTCTCTAGGGGGTCATTTACCTACAAATGACCCTGCCGGATTTCTTTGGGGCCAGAAAAGTGGAGACCCACATTCACAAGGAGGAAAACCTAGAGAGGAATCAGGAAAAAGTGGCTCATTGCCTCTTAGATTTACTTGAAAGATATAAATGTAGGTTAAAGTAATCAGGGTTCAGGATGCTGGATTGGACAAACTGTCTATTTGTACAGCGACGGTGTGTGCTTGTCTAGCAGCCTTACACATATGTCGTGTCTGTTTGTCCGTGTCCCCCTGTCTATATGAAATGTCTCGGAGACACAGCCCAGCAGATGGCTCACCTCTGAATGAGATCAACACACAAAGCAGATAAAAAGCTGAACTTTCAAGACTGCATTGTTAAACAGAGAGCCAAATTGTTCTTCTACTCTTCCCTACCCCAGACTTCACATTTTTAACAAGGTTAATTTGTCCCTATAATTATGGGCCTATTCTTTTAGCAATGAAAACTTTTATTGTGGGTTTTATAAAACGAATTGCCTGCGATGTAAAGCAATTTTGTAAGGTGTTTTTTTTTTTCCTTCTTCTCTAACCTGTGAGGTTACTTTCAAGATTGTGCTCTCTCACATATAGTTTTGAAAGCAAAGCAGGATACTGTATTTTACTGTAGCCTGCCAAAGTTGCTGAATTACAAGTAGCTAGAATGCGAGCTCGGGAAAGGGGAAGAGAGGTATAAAGGAAATAAATACACACCCTCATTCTTGGCAAGGGCAAAATTTTATGAAGAGAAATGACTTCTTATCCGTTACGCCATTTGTCCCAAAACAATGATCGGAGATACTTTTGTGCCTTTTCTGTTCCCAAGTGATAGAATGATTTGCATAGTTGGAGACTCTAAACACTATTACCTTGTAGACCTGCCCATCTCCGTTACTACTGCAAGTTATTCATTCAGGGTTTGCGGCCGGATGGGTTAATGAATGACCAGATCTTGCGTAAAATGACTTGGCCTGACTTTTAAACGACTACTTTTTTTTTTTTTTTTTTGGCCAGTCTTGTGATGGGTGTTAATTGGCTCTAGAGACCAAGCCTCCTATAGAGTTTTTTTCTTTTTCTTTTTTTCCCCCAGAAGTAGCTTTGTTCCGTCGTCCCCCCCCCTTCCCCTTTTACATTCTCTTCCAAACTGAAGCTCAGAGACAGTTCAAGGAGCTGCATGCAGGCGATAGGGCAGGGAGGAGGGAGGACACTCAGTAGCCAAATCCTTGGTGGCTGATGCCCGTCCTTGTGCCAAATCAGCATGATTTATCAGAGCCGTGTCTTCAGTAGGACTAAGTTTAGCGTGAGTTCCTTGGTGTTCCTCACACAATATGCAGAGCTGGAGCTCTGAACTTTGAAGGAAAGCCTCAGAGCAGTTTGCAAAGTGTTGGTGCTTAGTGAATACTAAATTACATTTAGGAAATAGTCTGCTGCTACCAGTTATACTTCATTTTTATTCCTGACACAGACACCTAAATCAGAGAACAGTAACATTTCAGAGATTATGGAAGCAGTTTGGGTATGTTCCAACACTATAATAGGATCAGAATTTTAAGGCCTTTTGTATTATTACCAATAGTCACTTAGTTTCTGCTGCAGTGTACTTTGTAGGGAATTACAGCTTTTACTAAAAAGATTAAAATGCTATTATGCAAATGATTGCAGTATGTTATTATGTTTACAAATTAACATCCATGGCTCAACACACAAATTAAGTAACTCTTCTATCTATGTTATTAAGGATTTAATAAAGTAACTGTTAATAAAAATGGGTAGCTTGGAACACTTACTAGGAAACAATTGTGATTTAACACAGAACTGGAGCCTCGTGTTTCATGTTCTAGGTGATAGAATGGTAGAGTCAAGTTGCACAAAGCACACGGAAGACCCGGGACCGTGTGAACTGCAGCACTGCTCGTCCGAGATGCTGACGACCACGAACTAAGTAGCTTCAGGCTACAATGTACAGTGGGCGCACATCAATAAATCTAAGCAATGAACACAAACCATTTTCTATTAATAAATAGTTCATTGAAATGATATTTGCCCTCCATTCTGTGTTTGATATGTTCCACGCACGCGGAGAATACTTACATTATTCTAAAATGGAGCTCAGAGCAAATTTCGATGTGGCGAATGAGATTTAGTTGCAAAATATCGCCGTGTGATAAAAGGGGAGAAGGCTAGGTTCAGACTAGGATTGCTTTACAAACAGGCTGCAAATTGCTATTCCTGGCTGTTCATAAGAGATCATAAAAGCAAGGAGATAAGAACCGCCAAGGTCCCTGAGAAATGAATGTATGTGATTATGTTATCTTGTGGGTTGGATTTACTAGACAGACCGACAACACCTTCACTTTAGTCCAACAGGAAAAGTAGAGAGAGATGTAGATTTGGGATAACAAACTTTGTTAGAGTGGGGAAGTTCCACAACACTGTAATTAACATGTTTCCAAAGAGACCTGGGATTCCAGTCACTGAATCCTTTGCTAGATCTCAAAATAAGAGCGAGAAGTATCGTCCAATACTAAGCCAAGAAACAAACAACAAGGACACAAAAGAATTATTAGACAATCCTGGGAACTGCTTAATTGATATCTCAAATGTTGGGGGCTCATTTCCCGTAGCTAAATAAAACTGTTGGAGGTGCTGATGTAAACAATAGCCTTTTTAGGTCAACCTAAAAATATATAATCAAATAAAAAAATAAATCAACAATTACCTTTTCAGGTCTACCTACGGAGGGCAACTAACCTAAGCTTCTTAGCGGGAATACGTGGGTGTACTCAAGAAACATGAGCAGGGAAGCAGCCACAAACCTGGTGAAGGTTTGTGTCCTTGCATACAATACAAGCAATTTATTTTGTTCTGAATAGCACCTCTGTTGTTGGAAAACTACTTATGCAAATTTTTGATATCTAGCTTTAGCAAGGCGCCTGGTTCCTTCATTTCCTTCCACATTTGGATAAATTGTGTTGTTCTTCACTCTTCCAAATTTGTCCTTGTGGAAGTGAACACTTGCAAATTGGTTGAAGCTCGCTAAGGGAAAGAAAGGGAGTGGGGAGCGGGAAGAGGAGGGGAAAAAAAAAACAACAACAACAACAGCAAAAACCGAACCGAGAACAGTTGTTGGGACAGCTTCTGAGTTGATGGTCTGTGGCCTTGTGCCGTTTCCAGGCACCTGATCAAGAAAGTGGTACAATCCTGTTATGCAGGCATTTACTCTTGCCAACAGTCACCTGACATGACCAAGGTTTAAAGTACTTGCTGGAACTTGAGGCAGCATCGTGGAAATGCACGACTATATGTGTGCAGACACATTCACATTCTTTTTTTTTTTTTTTTTTAGGAAAACAAAAAGTGATACTTGCCATAGAAGGGTGGTAAAATAATTAGTCCAGTAGACAAATGCCTTGGCCCATGTTTAAACAGAGCTTTAAGGACACGGTGTTCTCAACAGCCACATATCTAAATACAAACCAGTGTCAGCTGCCATGCAGAGCAGAATGTAATAGCCCGTTCTCACATAGGTCATCGCCAATCCATTTTGGTCGCAGTCACACCGCACATCTGTTTCTGCGTGCTGCAGCTTCTTAAGGTGGCATTTTGGACTTCAGAAGAACACAAACAACCAAGCTATAAATTCCCACTGCTGGAGTTATTTTGAATAAGTGTATACTGTTTCATATTTATAATGGCGAGGCTTCATAATATTCACAGCGAATATATAACACCGATCAGTTCAACAAGCATGAAATTGTATGTTGTCAACTTGTCACATAAATAGAGTCATATTCAGGCTTGCGATAATGTTGAACTAACATTTTTTCCCCCACAATTGTCGAGAGGGTCACAAAGAAGTGGGGAGGTAGCACTTCCTTTGGGGAGATAAACAGTCAGGGCCATTGTAGAGTTGAGATTAGTGTTGATGGGTCCCTTTTCTTCCCTCCCTCCAAAGCACTTGTTTTTCTTGGGTGAATGCTAATTGGCTAATCTGGTGTGTTTCTTCTGTCATCCAATGGTATCATTTTCAGCCAGTGCTAGAAAGCTTTTTTGGGTTGTGTATGTGTGAGTAGCTTTTTCTGTTCTCCTTTAAAACAAATTTTTTTTTCTATTCTTGGAGCGCAAATCAGCGCTAATTGTCATGAAATTCTCTAGCTCTACTCTGGCAAGCTTTCTTGTTGTCTCTGCACCTCCGTTAACTCTTAATTCATTACCAGATCGCTGGGTGAACTCTCCTGCTCTAGGGGAGTTAGAGAGAGGGAGAAAGGAAATTACTGAACCCAAAGTGCACCTTACCAAAAGGGGAAGAGAGGACAGAGGAAGCGTACTCACCAGGAGCTCGGGGGCGACAGCAGAGACCACTTCCCACAGTGGCTGGTATTTCTGCACGGGGGGCGAGAGTAGAAGCCGATGCCAAGTCCTTTTTCACTTTTGAGAAATTCTTAGATGGGTTCGATCCTCCCCATCTTCCTCAAGTGGCCCGAAGACAGAAGTGTTGCAGGCCGTATCTGCAAGCCCAGTGGTTTATCCTGTTAAGTTGCTAACTCAAAACCGCAGGGCCATGCATGAGAAGGCAGATGTCAGCAAGGATTGTTACTCCCATCGGTCGTTTCATCCCGTATCACTTGTGTTATAGGTGGTCACGTTTTCTCATATGGCTTCCAACTTTTGCATAGTTTCACATGGCTTCATGCTTCTGGATTTTTAAAGTTCTTCTATTACTTATTTGCCCATCCATCAAAAAATAATTATTGCCAACTGCGAGCATGCTCACGTGCTTGCCAGTTTCTGGGAAGACGGTGGTGGAGAGCAGACAGAGTCCGTGGCGTCCTGGGGCTCATGGTCAGCGATAAAGGCAGGTCAGTAAAATCAAGTGAGGTGAACTGTCTGAGAGAGGAAGCAAAGAGGGGACTTTCTCCACCTGCTCGCTATCCTGGTCATTGCTAATAGATCAATTCGACCCGCCTTGGAATTGGTACACTTATCATCTTCAGAAAGGCCTTCCTCTTGAAGTGGAATTTTTCCGGAGAGCATTTCTCCTTGTCATTGGGGCTGTCTGTTGCAAACCGAGAGCCCAGGCATGGGGGGTCCAACAAGCACAGGGCAGTGGGACAGAATGTTTGAAATCAGGAGACCTGAGATCTCCCACATTAAGGAAAACAGCACTTTGCTCATGGGAATTGCTGAGGGAGCCAACCCAAGGGAAGAGAGCAAAGCTGTCAGCACAGAGTTCTTTCATCCATGTGCCGGGCTGACGTGACCAGAATGTTGCGCTCTTGGCAAAGTATGTGGGGCTCCTTTGGATGAAAACCATTCTGTACCATTTTAGGCCTGTTGACCTTTGTCTCTGAAAATGATATTTCTGTCCAGCCGGAAGGGCTGGCACGCGTTTGCCTATATGTGACATCCGAATTTGTGGCTTTTCTCTCCTCAGAGCCCTCTGCTCATTGCCTCATGGGATAGTCCTACACAGGGACTGTCTTGTTCCCTTGACCGAGGCATGCACAGGTAGACTGTAGACCTATCCTTTTCTTCTTGTCTGTGGAGGTACCCAGCATTACGCCCCTACTGAGCCATACCCAGTATTTCCTGTAATACCTTGGGTTAAACCTCTTCTCGCCAGTCGTTTCTGAGAAGCTCATTTCTGCTTCTGAATGGTGCTTAGGTAGGGAAAAAGGGTGCCTCTATGATAGGAATGCCCTTGGTTTTTCCACGGGCTCTTGGCCTAAGGACATTAGCTTCCCTGGGTACCATTTCATTTGTTCAGATGTGAAGTTGGAACTTCTCTTTCCCAGACATAGTTCTCCTGGGTGTCCAGGGATCCTGGCCAACTCAGACTCAGTCCAGAAATGTTCTCATGTCAGGATCCTCTTGTGTCTTGCCAGCACATGCTTAGCGGGGACACCCTGCTCTTGTCTGAGCCGCATCTCTCAGCCTGGGTTTTAATTTCAGGCGGTGCTGCCTGATGGGCAGGCTCGCCTCCTGCTCCTACTGGAGGAGAGTCTGGGCGGATGCCTGAGCATTGGACTGCAACCATGCTGCATGGGCTAAGCGACTTCTCTCTCCTCCTGCTCCCCAATTCCAGGACGCTGCGGGCGGCAGATTTGAGAGTTACTTTAGGTCACGGTGCCACTTTCTAGCTCCTTTAATCCCGTCACCGGGCAATCCCACCAACGTGGCCGAGGTGGCTGCCGCTGTCCTAAAGGAATTTGTGTCAGTTTCTCCTGGGACAAATCTAGTCTGGCTGCTTTGCAATATTGGTTCCAACCGAAAGTTGCGACAAAGACATTCTGTCTGCACGGAACCAAAGACTTGTCTGTGGCTAGATGCATCGGGCAGTAATGGAATGTTGCCTGGTCTTGGCAGATAACAGCCTGGTCATCCGCATGGCATGATCCATGCACCATTTAATTTGTCTTTGAATGGCAAATGGGTTTCTTCTCTGAGTCAGCAAAAGGCGTGATACCCTCCAAGAGTACCATGTGACCTCCCCGCTGCTTTTGTGATACAGAGAAACAAAACACCGAGCCCGCGTTTTCCCTTTAGTTGCTGGTTCATTTTTATTTCCAGCTACATGTTTCATAGCTGAAAGAGAAGATGTATGTTGCACAGACAGGATGCATTTTTACTTAATCACGGTGGTTATTTTTATAATTCATACGAGGAGACCTCATTTCTTTGGCCATTATTAACTTAGTATTATTAATTGTCTGAAACATAGCTGAGAAACACACCATTTGTAAAAATGTCTTGGACAAGCCAAACCAGAGGCAGAAAAATCGTACCCTCGTTCTTAATGCATTTTATTCCCAGATAAGCTTCTCCAGCCCTCACTTACCACTGGCTTCTTTTGTTTTACTTACAATTTAAACCAATCTAGTTATCTGTTTTCCGAGCACATGGGAGATTAGAAGAAATGATTTAGAAAGTTAATGAGCTGGTAGAGGCAAGGAGATCATAGCGGGAAGTGGGCCCTGACCGAAGATGAGACAAAAAAATGATAAAAAGTAGGCAAACACTCGAAATAGAACTGTCTAGGACTATTTAGTTGGAAGGCACATAGCCCTGTATTTCTCAGGGCTGTGTTTCTAAACAGCTCCCTACAGTCATTCTGCAATATCACACAATGCTACAAAAATCAGATCTCATAATTTTTTTGTATTACGTTATGTTAGTCACCATAGTCATTAGTTTTTGATGTAGTGTTCCATGACTCATTGTTTGTGTATAACACCCAGTGCTCCATGCAATACGTGCCCTCCTTAATACCTGTCATGGGGCTCAACCATCCAGCCACCGCTCTGCCCTCTGAAATCCTCAGATTGTTTCCCGGAGTCCGTAGTCGCTCATGGGTCATCTCCCCCTCTGATTTTCTCCCCTTCAGTTTTCCCTTTTTTCCCCTAATGTCCTCTGTGCTATTCCTTATATTCCACATATGAGTGAAACCATATGATAATTGTCTTTCTCTGCTTGACTTATTTTGCTTAGCATAATCCCCTCCAGTTCCATCCATGTCAATGCAAATGGTGGGTATTTATCCTTTCTGATGGCCGAGTAATATTCCATTGTATATATGAACTGCATCTTCTTTATCCACTCATCTGTTGAAGGGCATCTCGGTTCCTTCTACATTTTGGCTATTGTGGACATTGCTGCTATGAACATTGGGGTACATGTTCCCCTTCTTTTCACTACATCTGTATCTTTGGGGTAAATACCCAGTAGTGCAATTGCTGGGTCATAGGGTAGCTCTATTTTTAACTTTTTGAGGAACCTCCACACTGTTTTCCAAAGTGACTCTACCAACTTGCATTCCCACCAACAGTGTAAGAGGGATCCCCTTTCTCCACATCCTCTCCAACATTTGTTGTTTCCTTCCTTGTTAATTTTTGCCATTCTAATTGACGTAAGGTGGTATCTCAATGTGGTTTTGATTTGAATTTCCCTGATGGCAGTGATATTGGACATTTTTCATGTGTCTGTTAGCCATTTGCATGGCTTCTTTGAAGAAGTGTCTGTTCATGTCTTCTGCCCATTTTTTAATTTGATTATTTGTTTTTTGGGTGTTGAGTTTGAGAAGTTCTTCATAGGTCTTGGATACCAGCCCTTTATCTGTAATGTCATTTGCAAATATCTTCTGCCATTCCGTGGGCTGCCTCTTAGTTTTGTTGACTCTTTCCTTTGCTGTGCAGAAGCTTTTTATTTTGAGGAAGTCCCAAAAGTTCATTTTTGCTTTTGTTTCCCTTGCCTTTGGAGACATGTCATGAAAGAAGTTTCTGTGGCCGATGTGGAAGAGTTTACTGCCTATATTCTCCTTTAGGATTTTGATGGATTCCTGTCTCACATTGAGGTCTTTCATCCATTTAGAGTTTATCTTTATGTATGGTGTAAGAGAATGGTCGAGTTTCATTCTTCTATATATAGCTGTGCAATTTTCCCAGGCCCTTTTATTGAAGAGACTGTCTTTTTTCCATTGGGTATTTTTTTCCTGATTTGCGAAGATTGTTGACCATAGAGTTGAGGGTCCATATCTGGGCTCTGTGTTCTGTTCCATTGACCTATGTGTCTGTTTTTGTGCCAATACCATGCTGTCTTGGTGATCACAGCTTTGTAATATAGCATGAAATCCAGATCTCTTAATTTTTAAGATGGGGGAAATATGAATATGATTTTGAAATCTTTCCATTCAATGCTTCAATAAAAAATTTGGTACTTGAGCAAGTCAACTTCTCAATTCATCTGCACAAGTGCCTATGTGGATTAATGCCTGATGGGAGAGATAAATGAGACATATATACTAACACACATGTATATTTTTAGATCTGGAAGATTTTCATGAAGTTTTGATGTCATTCTATGAGACTTTCCTATATAACAGCACTAAGTAAGAAAATGCTCCATGAAATGTTGAACTTCATTGTATGATCTGTCAGATTACTTGCTCCCTTAAAAAATACAACTGTTAAAATTTCCTCTGATAAAGAGGCTGCTGATTTTTTTTCTCTTGTCAATAGTAAAGCTCTTTGGCTACAGGGCCATTAGTCAAGACAAATACAGCTCAGCAGTGTTATTCTTAAAACAGTAATTCCCCACATTCCTTTAGAATGGAATTACCTAGACTTTCCCCCTTTGTTGCTTTCTTACCCAGTCCCCAAATAAACCACCACCCCAACAATGCGTAATTCATGTGCATATAATCATTCAGAGCACACTAAATTGGAATATCAGTGCTATAAGTAATTCCCCCTTCTTTCTCATTTCGTCTGGAGATCCTTAGAAATAAACCACCAACCTCAGGGCTAGCAAAATAATCATTAAAATGTGCTGTTTGATTTTGGAAGGAGGATTTTAGCTAATGTACAGGACTGAGTTCCCTAAATTTAATTTCTGTCTAGAAACCCAAAGAAGGCTATATGTGTGACTTCTTTATCCAAACTCTCCAGCCCAGCTGTCACCTTTCACCTTAGGGGACAGAATGGACAGCTTGGATTTCTCCATATGGACCCGGAGCTTTGGTTAGGCCATGACCCCTCATTAATATTCAAACTTTGGCAATTTCAAAAAATGCTGTCCACTCTGACTACTGGAAGCAGCCCAGCTCCCCTGGTACTTTCTCACGCTTATCCTTTATACGAAGGCATTTGTGTCTCCCTTCATGTCCCTTTCAGGAGTAATTCTTCCCTTGTTCAATTTTTCCCTTTCTCTTTATGGCTGTCATAATAGCCCCTGATACAGTCAGGCGGCGATGACCCTGTCCATCACTCACCTGCAAGCTATTCTTGAACTAGCGGATGGTCCCTGAGTGACCAGATTAATTGTGCCAGTGGTGGGTCTTTCCACCCGACCTTTCATCCAGTAGCATAAAAGCTGATTCCAGGCTGTGTGCAAGGCTGGCTGCCCTGCCATCTCGGTGCCCTCCGTGGAGCCAAGCAGTGGGAAGGACAGCATCAATGCAAATTAAGTGCAGAGGCACGGATAGAAAAAGGTGGGTAGTTGGGGTTACCAGAAATGAAATCTCTTCCTTTGAGTGCCAGTGGAAAGAAGTCTGAAGGAGTGAGAGTCCAAAGGAAGTTTTCCAGAGATACGATTTTCATAAACTGCATTACAACAATGGACTATTCTAAAGGCTGTTCGTTCTTGTCTGTGTTCAGTTGGAGCCCTTACCAGGCAAAGGATAAACTTTTCAGTCCCTAAATTTAGGAAAGTATTTGTGGCCCTTCTCGGGCACTGAGTGAGTTTTGTCACATGTGCCAAAGAGCAGCTTTTCCTTTTGTGAAGGCCTTTGAATTGTGTCTAGGGCTGTTTCGATGTTAGCTTTCTCATCCCGCAAGCTATATTATTAAAGCGCATGAGGGAAAGGATGGACCCCAAGTTGGTATCTCATCACCTGGCCAGTGCCCAGCACAAAGCCATGCGTGTAAGGAATTCTAGCTCTGACATCTGTTAATGGTTGGATTTACAGTGGTTCTACCAAATTCAGACAGAGAAGGAGAGAGAGAGAGAGAGAGAGAATAAAATGACCTTCCCAGGCATTCAGACCAATCATGCTAAAAATAAGACATATCAAAGATCTGAGAGTGCATTCTCCAAGAGATGGTTTGTAAATAGAGCCAACAGTGACAGTGGTATGTTGTGTGCTTGCCAGAGAGGCTGTGAACTTACCTTCTAATTCACTTGCTGCTCAGATGAAGATACCTGGGTGTTTTAATGGCAGTTGGGAGCCACGTGGCTGTGTTAAGCCAGTGTGCATTGGCATGTGAAGACACTATTACACGTTTATAGTGGATGTGGAGTATTCACTCCTGTCCCCCATGGGAGAGGGAGTATTTCTCATACGCAATGAAGAGCTAAAGAACTGGTATCTTTCCAGGGTTCCCGAGCATCAGGGGATCTTTGCCTCTGTACAAGGAACCAGCTGTTACCTGGGAGTTCACGAACGGGTGTGGTAACATGTTCCCAACACACTGTTCGCAGCA
This sequence comes from Ursus maritimus, assembly GCF_017311325.1. Taxonomy (NCBI): domain Eukaryota; kingdom Metazoa; phylum Chordata; class Mammalia; order Carnivora; family Ursidae; genus Ursus; species Ursus maritimus. The sequence continues at coordinate 63,869,655 of NW_024426996.1, forward strand.
CTGTGCCCATATTCCTGGCCTGTTTCAACTCTCTGAACAGATCCAGGCATCACATTTTTGCAAATATTTTGTTCTTGTTGTAGTTTTCTTATCAAAACTCACAATGGGAGGAATTTACCCCTCGTGGAAAAGTGATTGCGTGATGACACAAGTTTCTCGTGCCATAGTTGCCTGGCAGCTGCCTGATTTCTCAGAAGAATCACACACAAAGGCTAAAAAGAAATGGTGGGATGGTGAAGGACGGCTAATTTCCCAAGGCGTTTGGGCTTTTCAGAAGTTGTGAATGTTTTTGGCCTTGCTTTCCTTTATAGGCCGGGATCATTGAAACCAGGGTACAAAAATAGCCAAAGAAGATCCCGTTAACCTGAATTTCTTAGTAGTTTTTGTAGAACAATTGAATTCATGGCCATTTTTGCTATTTTAGCAAAGACCTTGGTGAGTTGTCTTTATTAGAAGGGAACGGTTTGATCAGTCCAGGGCTCTAGGCTGACTCATGTGTTATAAGTCAGTACGCCATCATACAGGACGCTCAAAACCAGGAACTGATTTTATTCATTCTTCAACTGATCCATTATCAACTATGTAAAGAGCACCAACTACGCGCCAGGTTCTCACTCAGGTACCCCAACTACTAAGATGTATGTACTGTGTATACACTACTTCAGACACAGGCGTCGCTTGTCCAGAGAAAAAGACAGCTAAATCTGCTTAGAAGATAATGGCGTGAACTCTGTGGTCAGGCTAGCAATGAAGTGCCATGAAGACACAAACAGAGAGGTGAAAATGGCTGCTAAAACAGAGAGGAAAATTGGGTAAGTGTTGATAGATTATTTAACCACGAGTTTGAGCCCATCAGAGGCTGAACATTCCTATTGACTTATAAAAGGTAGCGAACTGCATTTCTCACCCCTCAGGAGGAAAACAGAATGGTCAGGAAAAAGGACGCACGTAGTAGGCTCTAACCAACATTTCCGGCAAGGCCTGTCTACCTTGGGCTCCGCGATCCAACAGCTCATTAGATTTTAACAAAAGCAGCAGAGCTAACTAAGTGTTCCTCAGTGAGGCACCCCGGGCACTATCTCTGAGAGCCACTGTGACATACAGAACCCGAAGTGAATTAAATAGTCAGCTACAGCAAGCCAAAACTTAAAAAAAGCCCTGAAATGACCAAAAATGGAAACATATTACAGTTATCTGCATTCACAGTACAGAACAAGTTTGGTCGTATTTAAGATAATTCTCTAGTGCCTGCTATTTTTAGCCCAAGGGTAAGCTCCTCTAAGAGTCTTTTAGCATTGCAACCCTTTAACCTGGCCTGACAGACTAAGCCAATAAGCTGTCTGATTTTCCCCGTCCGTCGGGGAGGAAGAGAGATAGCTAAAACAAACCATTTGCGGGGAAAATGTTCCGCCTATCTTGTATTAAGAGCTTTTTTCATATAGATTTTTAAAACATCCCAATATTAAGTGTTGCCTGTCAGAGACCAAAATGTCAAGCTTTGCTGTTTTGAAATTGTAGGCTCATGGTTATAAAAAGAGGATTTTATAGGCCTAGTCTAATGGAAATAAACATTACTCCATTACCTTCGGTAAAACCAAATCTTTACAGTTCAAACTATCATTATTAGTGTCTATGAGAAGAAAGAAACGTTTCCAGGGGGTTTATTTATTTTTTTTAGGCAAAGAAAGATTGGCGAGCTATGCCATAGCAAATGAAAGTTTTCTTAAAGCTTTCCCCTCAGTGACTTTGCAGTGTGTAATTTAAAAGCAGAAAGCAAAGAAAATGCAGTTTTAAAACACTAGGCTGGCCATTCCTGGTATCTTTCTTTCTTACATATTAACAACCCTTCGTGAAACTATTGCTCTTACCCATTCTTGTCTGTCTGTCTCTATACAGTATATGCAAACACCTTTATCCGCTCTTTATTGTTCACACTTTCTTCTTAGTGTGTGTGTATGCGTGTGTATGCATGTGTGTGTGTGTGTGTGTGTGTGTGTGTGTGTGTTTTGTGTGTGGTGATGTAGGGATGAGCCATCTCAGTTTAAATTGTATGACCACATATGGGGACACTTAAAGTGTCTTATTTCCTACTTGGTTCACCAGAAGAAATGCTGCTAATCATCGAAGTTTAAGAATGTTCCAAGGTTGACCCATTGACTGAAATTCAGAAGACTGAATGTGTCAGTTCAGTATGGGGTGGATTTTAGCCACAGATGCTACCTGTCAAGCAATTGCCAGATATTTATTGAGCTCATATGATATGCAAGGTGTTACGCCAAGTGTTTTGGGAGGGGGGCAAGTTAGAAAGGGGTTTGAAGTAGGACCTCAGTCCTCAAGGAGACTTGTCACCGAGTTGCAGAAATCAGATACTCATGCCCCCAGAGTGGCAGTCAGAAAGCTTTAGGACATTTCTAGAGATGCTCCCGTGTCCCAGATGCACGTCTACGGCTCCTCTCGGACAGAGCGATCCTACCTCAGTGCCCAGCCAGCTGGTCGACATTTCCCTGGGCCCCTGTGAAGTGTCCCGATCACTACCTTTGGTTATGCATGGTTCTGTCTTCCCACAGATGAGGAATTTAGGAGTTAGTATTTAACCAGAACTCAAATTGCCTGGTTCCCACAGCTTCTCTTATGGGAGAAGTGTCAGGAGGATGGAATTGTTCTTTTCCGTCATGAGATCTCAGACACGCCGGCGGGTTGCACAGCCATCTCCTGGGATATATGTGCTCTATTGAAATGCCCTATTGGCTGTTATGTGATCAAGTGGTGGCGGTTTCTGCAGAGGACTGGTGGGATGTGGGCCCCCACGACGCTGCAGCTGTAGTCCTTTGCCGGTGAGGTGTTCTGCGCTTTGCAAGCTCACTCCTGATCTTTACTCCCCTTTAAGACCTCCTGTTAATCTTTAGCACGGGCTGACTCTGTAACGCAGTGCACACCAGGTTGCCTAACTTCTTGTTTGTGTGCTCCCAGGGATCAGAAAGCTGTTTGCTGTTTTTCCCCCAGACCATGTAGGCTCACTGCCTCTGTCTCTCTGTCCTTTGTTGTCCACGTTTGGTCTGTTGCTAAAGACTCCCTCCTTGTTCTTAGGTGAATGTTCACCATCTTCCTCCATCATTTCTTTTTATCTTTCACTAACTCATACTTAAGCGATCACAGCCTCCTTTACTGCTTCCCTTCTTCCTCGGTCATCCTGAAGATGGCATATTCTGCACCGTGCCTTATTGATGATGAAGCTGACCACTATTTTTCGGTTTCTGCTGTGTGCCTAGGCTTTGCCAAAACCTATGGTACTTAGAGGGGTGCTTGGGCAGTTCAGTCGGTTAAGGGCCTGCCTCTTGATCTTGGCTCAGGTCTTGATCTCACAGTTGTGGGTTTGAGCCCTGCATTGGGCTCCACGCCCAGTGTGGAGCCTACTTAAAAAAAAAAAAAACCCAAAAAACAAAAAAACCTCCAAAACTAAGGAGGGGTTCAGGAAGTAAGGCTCAGATACTTATAAAAGGAGTTTAAAAATTATCTTCCTTTGGAGATGCACAACTTTATGAGGAGACAATCCCCACCCATGTGACACAATCAGACAGTGGGTGAAATGTGGATAGTCACTCAACAAATCCATATTCTAGGCACCATGTGGAATAGAAGAACTGGCGATTTAACTCCTGCCTTCAGTTTCCATTAAAAACTAACTGTCCTATAAAGAGAGGTGCTCATTGGCATGATATTAGCAAACTACGCTAAGAGGTTTAGAGCTGGGTAGAGATCCGTAAGACCAGTGGGACAAGTGGGAAGCCAGGGTGGTGGAAAAGGAGATCCTCAAGATGGAGAGAGATTTTCATCGGCCAAGAGGAAAGGCAAATATAGTTGACCCTTGACCAACACAGGTTCGAACCGCATGGGTCCCACTTAACGTGGATTTCTTTCAATAAATATATATGTATATATTTTTTCAATAAATATATAATATATAACATATATATAATATATTATATAATATATATAATATATTATATATATGTTATATATTATATATTTATTGAAACATATTATATATATTATATATGTTATATATATTCCTATATAGTACCATGAATGTATTTACTCTTCCTTAGGATTTTATTTTTTTTAATTTTTATTATTTATTTATTTATTTATTTTGGGGATTTTCTTAATAACATTTTCTTTTTTCTAGCTTGCTTTATTGTAAGAATACAGTGTATAGTACATATCACACACAAACCGTGTGTTAACAGTAAGGCTTCTGGTCGCCAGTAAGTAAGCAGTAGTTAAGTTGTGGGGACGGCAAAAGGTGTGTGCAGATTTTTGACTGTGTGAGGAGCAACACTGCCCCTAACCCCGCGTTGTCTAAGGGTCGAGGGTAAATTCAGACATCAGCTTTCATCTCATTACTTACTTAATACTTATTCGTCACCTACTGTGGGCCAGGATGTATGTCAGGTGTTGACATAACTGGATAGGACAGAGACAATGTTATGAGCAAAGTCCGTGGTGAGGAGAACCCTAGGGATGATTGGGAAATAAGGAATAATCCAACAGGGTAGAAGGGAAAGTGACACATGTTGAATAGAATCTTAGAATTGTACTAAATTAATACGAGAGAGCCTTACAGTAGCAATAGGGAACTATAGGCCCAGGCATGTTAAGTAAGTTGCATAAGGGACACCGGCCTTTCATTAAGATGAGTGGGGAGAAGACAGATTATAGGGTTTGTTATCAGGGAAGAAGGGTTATCTTGGACAGAGATTGAGGGCAGGGGCCCAGTGAGCAGGCTGTTGTGGTTTTCGAGCTTGAGATAATAAGGCTGAATTAGGGAGTGATGGTGACGATGAGAGGAAGGGCTGGATGTGGGCGACTTTGTGAAGAAAGAATCGATACAGATCTTTATCACATAAAGTGATAGGTTCAATGTCGCGGTGAGAGAAAAGGAAGTGAAAATGACTGTGGTTTCAAGCCTGGGTGATTTGGAGGATTTGGGGTCAGTTAAGGAAAATAAGAGAATCAGAGGAAGGAGCTACGAGGAAAGATCTAGAATGCAATGTCTGTAGCTTATATAGCACATGGCGTCAGCTGCTGTTGGGAGTCTGTGAACAAAATATAATGATTGAGCTGGAGAGCAGTTGTCGAAGCCTTTCTGAGGAGAGCCATCTTGAAGGAAACGTCAGGGTTCCCCATTGTCTGACATGTTACAGATTTTTGCATTTTTGCTTTGAGGTTGGTAATTTGCCAGACTGCTTCTTGCCAATAGTAATGGTAACTTTGGGTATTTTCATGTGCCAGACACTGGGATTAAACATTTTTAAACAGTGTTTTAATAAAAGAAATCTTAGTTTTATAAAGTTTAAGTTAATAAATTAAAAAGAAATGATCTCATCTAATTTTCATAATCATCATGACGGGTTGGAGGTGTTACCTCATTTTACAGCTCAGAAAGTAAGGCTCAGATAAGTAACTTGCCCAGGGCCAAGATACAAAAAGGAACCAGAAGGACTGAGATTGCCTAACTCCCAAACTCTAAAATTTTAACCACTCCCTTACACTGCCTCTTACTTAATACCTCCATCGTCAGGCGCTAAGCTTCTCATCCCCTCCTACTCCCAGCCTTTTTCAAATTTTCCAAATGCCTGGAATTATTTCTGTCCTCTTGTTTTCAATCCTGCTGAATTTTAAAATCACAGGAACCTCTCAAATTCAGGAAGTGTTCCCTGATTAATTCCACCTCTACCTAAACAGCTAGCAGAACCCAGACCTGATCTCGTTGGAACAGAATTCGTGTTATTTAGTGGAGAGAACAGCATGAAGCCATCCAGCCACAGACTGGTCAACAGATCAGAGTTCATACCCTACTGCCTGTGGATCTGTAGATAGTTTCATTTGCAGAGAATTGCACTTGAAAGCATATATTAAAATTGTAAGGCCACGAACTATTTGCGGTATTCTTTGTCCCCAATGTGTATAGTCTTGATACTTGTTGACTGATTGACCATGATTTCTGTTGACATTTGGTTGAGATGGAAGACAATTAGGAAGTATTGATAATACATCCTAAACTTGGCTTTAAAGTCCTTTATTGAACTCTTGGGCATGTCTTCGTAAAGCAGATTTGGTAGAATTTGCCTGTAAGATAAGTCTCCTGAAAGACAAGTTTAGTGGGGAATATAACTCTTTAAAAATGCAATTGAAAATAGGCATAATCCCCCAAATAAACCATTTCCTACAAATGGCACTTAGCTCTGATCATTCTCCTTCCCTGAGCGGGCACCAAGTCATTCAATTGTGGCTGTGTTTTGTTTTGTTTTGTTGTTTTGCTTTATCTTTTGGATTTCTGTTGTTACTGACTTGAGTGAAACCATGCCTTATTCATCTTTTTCTTTAAAAAAAAAAAAAAGATTTTATTTATTTATTTGAGAGAGAGAGAGAAAGAGTGCAAGCCTGAGCAGGGGCAGAGGGAGTGAGAGAAATAGACTCATTGCTGGGCAAGGAGCCCAACACAGGGCTCAATCCCAAGACCCTGGGATCATGACCTGAACCAAAGGCAGATGCTTAACTGACTGAGCTGCCCAGGCACCCCTCATCTTTTTCTTATATGCAATGCCTTGCACATAATAGAAGCCCAATAAATACATGCCATATGATTACTTATTATTACCTCAGTTAATTTATAAGTTGGGATGACAATTTTTATTTCCTTTAGTTCCTGTGTCTTCCTAGCTGGTCTTCAGTTCCTAGTTCAAAATTCTGGACACAAAGAGTTACTCAGTACTGCCTAATGAATGAATGAATGAATGAATGGCATTTGACTTGTGATCTTCTAAACCACCCTGGAAATATTTTTAGGGGGCTGGGGAAATTACCCGGGTAATAAGATATTTTGAGTAGTTACCAGGCTGGGTCTGGTGACTGTACCAAAATCTTTGGTCCAGCCAGTGATTCCATTTCACCTGGTTCATTCTTTGTTTCGAATAATACAGGTTTTTGTGCATTGATGTTTAAGATAAAGTGGTGCCCATTTTGCATTTCTGGTTATGTTTATAAAACAGTGTTTTATTGCTGTCTAAACAGGAGAGGGCTCTCACCACCCCTCCACCCCCCACTGCCGCGCACTGAGAAAGGACTGTTATGTGTGCTTGCCCTTCATTTGAAATATGTTGTATTTAAAGGTCATAGTGTTCTGGTTTGGTAGCAAATTATTGATCGGGGTATTATGGTAACAGCTATACTGCTGTTGGATGAAGATAAATATCTAAGAATGCAACTGGTATTACCTGGCATTATTGTTTTTCCCGGGAGCCTGGTCACCCCGTGGAGGCCAAGAGTGGTCAGCAGGCAGATATTACCAGGTAGAGTGCAAGCCAGTGGTACCCAATGCCCTCCAAGCACCACTCTTCGTACTCTGCCTCTTATCTTGTCCTGCATCTGACTTTTTGCTCTTTATTTAGAATCCCTTGATTTGTTAGAATTCTTCTGTTGCTCTCCACTCTTTTTTCTTCTTACTTAAAGTTATATTTTCATCCAGTTTTTGAAGGATTGTAAGGAGACAGTATCATTCCCTCTAATCCCCCTCAATCTTGAGTTAAATGGTGCATCCTCCGATATCATCAGAAAATTCTTAATTGTCTAATATGAAAGGCTTTTACCAGGTTCCCATTCTTCTGGAATTTTCTGTGCTATTTGAATATTCCCTGTTGATCAAGATGTAGTGAAACTCTTTGCTCTTCTTGGTATTTTATTTTAAATGTTTTAAATATGTTAAATGTTCTAGTTTTTGTTAATGTTCTTCTTTCAGTCCTTTAATTTTCTTTCTTTCTACTTGTTTTGAACACATCTTTTCTCTTTCCTTTGCCGGAAGAGCCTCAGGATAACTCTCCCTCATACTTTCGGCATGCAGGCAGACTAGAGCTAGCTGGACAAGCCAAAGACCACATCTGTAATGGCCCATCAGTGGTCCTGTGTTGATTGTGTTGGCATCATCTCTGCGTTGAACCTTGTCTTGGTCTGACTTTGGGACTGGCATTTTAAGCAATATTTTTCTTCCCTAATTAAGAGGCAACCCGAGGAAGAATGGTTTATGAAATGACACTTGAGCAGTCTCCTAATATAACTTTATTCCCTGGGAAGTCCAGGAAATCCAGTAGAGTGGATAATTCATGAATACCTAGAGTGGCCTGGTATTAAAAGTTATTATAATTATACCTTAATTTATAACTATGTTTATTTATATCATATATATCTAGACTTATATGTTACATTAATTTATATTTATAATTTGCCTTATAAAATATAGGTATAAATTTATACTTTAAGTTATACAATTTATTTTTATATAATTATATATTTATAGATCTTAACTTATATTTATAGTTCAACTCACAGCCCATGAACTATCAGTAATTCTCCCTGCCTTTCTAAAAGGACTAGAAGGCAGGTGTTTTGAGGTATGGTACTCATCTCATGCTTAAGAGGCTTGCCACCCCACAAGCTAGCGATGGCCAAGGTGAGAGTTGCCTCTCCATGGCTTCTTTTAATATGAACGTATTATCACTCCATGGCATTCTCCCATATGTACAAAGAGACTATCACAAACTTACAAAAGCCAAATGAGGGCCATATCTCCACTTCACAATGAAGAGACCAGGAATCAGAGGGGCTTGCCCACATTCCTAGGCATCGGCAACACTCTTTTTTTCCTCTGTTATCCCCAAAACCTAAAAGGATGGCAAGATGTTTAGGAGGTAGAAGCCTGGAGTCAGGCCTGGGTTTTAAATCTTAGTTTCACCACTTACTTGCTTGGGGCCATGAATACATTAACTCAACTTCTCGGAGTCTTGATTTCTTCTTTCATGTAATAGTGTCTGCCTCATAGGTTTATTCATAAATTTAGCAAATAATCACCCGTCACTTATTACATGTGAAAAATCTGCTAGATCCTGGGAATTCAGTAGTGAACAAGGGAGAAAAAAAAAAAATCCTGCTTTCCTAGAGCTGGTGGGTTGTTGCTAGAATTAAATGAGACAATGCATTGAAAATGATTTGCACGGTGCCTGGAACATAGTGAGTATACAATACATGTTTTTTGGTGAAATGAATAAAAAGTCTATAAACAGCTATAGGTGATGATACCTGTCTTTATCCAGACGTGTATCTATAAAGAAAATAAATGTAACATGAACAAAGCCTTTACTTTTCTAAGAATCAGTCTATTACATGGAAACCATTCCAAATTTAGCTGTTGTAGTTGGGATTTGTAATTTAGAGTACTTTGGTTGTAAACAACAGAATAAAAAAAAAAAAAAGAATCAACTCTTTTTCCCTTAAACAGGAGAGTGGAAGGATATCAGTGTGGATAAGGCGAGCGTATTGAACTAGGAACAAAACTACAGGAGGATTCCAATCACAATTCAGGTTTCACTAGGTTTCTCCCCGGTTCTGTGTCAGCCCCTGGATAGTGAGCAGGGAGTGGGGCTTTTGCTTTCTGGCTCTTAGTTTGTATCTAATGGGGAAGGGATAATTTTGTAAAGGAAATTTTGGTGCTGTTCCAAACAGTCTAGAAACAACTCATGAAAGCTATAGGGTCTTCAGAGTGGCGGGAGGATCTTGTCAGCATAATGTGCTTGATGTTAAGGAAACAAATGGGGTTCTTGTTCCCAAATAAACAGTGGGAATTCTACCGCCCAGTGGCATCCTCTAGAATTCCATGACTTGAAAATAATGCTGATATTTTAATTATCAGTGCCTTTAAAATATACATGTATATATACACACATGAAATACATATTATGAAACCTTATCTCTGATGTTATTTGCCAAAGGTGAGCTTTCCTTCTTACGGTCCGCACATCACCTTGGCATTTGGCACTATGCACTCATTGCCTTTTATGGTGACTGAGCAATTCTAGAAACATGTATGGAGCGTCAGTGATCAGCATCTTCTGTGAGCCCAGTGGTGTGCTGGCTCCGGGGATATGGGAGGATGTGTTAATTACATTCTGTAATCGCATATATTTGCTATCCCTGAGAAATCACTTATGTGTGTCTGCCAAGAAACATTAGTCTTTTCATTTAAAACAAATTTCAAATAATATATGTAGAAATAAAGGAAGTGCATAGTCCAATGCTTGTACGTAATTGGTAGTCAATAAATAGCAACTTTGTAGGAGTGTTCAATACCCCAAACTTCCTGGATAGCTCGGCAAAACCGGAAGTGTCCTTGAGGGGGGTGGGGAAAGAAACAGAAAACTGTAGGAGAATTCTGGGCAGGATTCAAATTCCAGAGAGGGAGTGTCCAGCAGCCTGCCCCTGGGCTCCGTACCAGCCCCTTGGTGATGTGGGGCCAGTGGGGCTTCTGTTCACTGGCTTCTTAGTGTGTATCCAGTGGGTGGCTCTAATCCAATGTAGGTTCCATGAGGGAGGGGCCATGTTTCTTTTTATCCATTCCAGTACCCTTTACTTAGCACATGGTATGCGCCTAAGAAATATTTGTTGAAGAAATGACCAAATTGGGAAGCTCCAGACAGAGGCCAAAGGGAAATGAATATGCTACTTGCTTGAGTGGCTATCATTAGTGCATAATTTTCAAAAGCAATCCTAGAACGGACAAGATGTTTAATATCTGTCATGAAACGTAACCCTCGGAGGAAAGACAAGCAACCACAGTGTGACTTCTCAGAGGGCCCTGCGGCTCTGAGCACGGCCGGGGCCTCTCTCTCCTGTGGCGGATGAGAGCCACTACGCAAAGGACTTCTGTATGTGAAAGTGAACCACACTGAGTCAATGATGTTTGCGATGACTAATGAGCCCCGGGTAAGCAGAAGCCGGGAAGCAGGGGCCGACGCTCCAGAAAATATTGACACACAGAATCCTCGCTCAGAATCCTGGTTGCAAAAGTTCAGCGTGTGGCATTTGCAACAACTGCTGTGTGATTTTCTTTACAGTTGTAATGGTCCATTCTCGAAAGGCAGTAAGCTCTATTACGCATCATGCGAGCCATTTGGGCGGAGGAGGAGGAAGGAGGAGATATCAATTTTTGTTGTTGTTGTTTTCTCTTATAACTGTGGCAACCAGTTTGCAAATACCATGCTTTATTTTGGTTCAGGGTGGGAGAACCTGGTGCTAGTTATGTATCAGATGGTTCCCATAACATAACGCTTGGGTAACCATTACTTATTCAGCGACTGTTGAATGTCTGCTATAATATACCAGGTCTGGTGACACTTTGGGTTTTTCTAAGTGTAAGTTATGTTGTTTTGTTTAGATATAGCATGTCTCTTTATCCACTTCTTTGCTTGCCTAATTCCTTATTAGCAACTGTATGTCCCCTTCTCTATCATTTCTCTTAGACTGTCTCTCTCTCGTGTCCTGCGGAATCTGGTGCCTTTACCGAGTACCCTGTAGCAACCATACTTTTGCCCCTGACTTCTCAATCTACCTGTTTCTAATCTATTCTGCTTCTCCCTCTGGATGGCAAGCTATTTGAGGGTCTGGGGCCTGTGACTTCCACTAACATAGTCCTATTACTTAACTCAGTGTCTGATCTATAGCAAATTCTCACTAAGTATATGTTGAATGAATAAGGAATTAAGTAAAGCTGAAATTATTTTTGGAGTACATTATTGTCAAGGTATAATGCTAGGTATCTGGAGAACCATCAAGCATAAGTAGGTACTTGCTTGTCCTAAAGGAGCTTCCAGTGAGTTCAACCATTCTCATATATTGGGCAAGTGCTTTTTGAATGCCTACTATGTTCCAGGTCAGCATCTATTTGAGAGTAAAGATGGGGATTTTAAAGGCTGACTCATATTAAGTGTTCTTTGTCTTGAGAGCCAAATGGTACGTTCAAATAAGACAATGATAAGTGAAGAGTGGCATAAAGAAGGAGATCACTTAGAGAAGCTGGTAAAATATTTGAATTTATTTTATTTCGAAATAAGGCCTTTCTTTCTCTTCCTTCCCCGTTTTTCTTCATATCCATCTATTCATTCATCTGGGGCTTATTCAGATATGCTGTATGTTCAGATTGCAAAAATAAATGGCATATCTGTCCCTAGGAAATACACACAGTGAAACATTATTTTAAGGTGAGCCCTGCCTTTGAACCAAACATTTTAGTACTTGCATCTAATTAGTATCAAAACACATCTTTACTATTGACATTCAGATAATGAGCTGAAAAGTATACATGATAGCAAAAATGTGTATTGCCATTTTTATGTTCTTGGTAAATGCCAATATGTGAAGCTTTCTATATGGAGCTGATAAACTTCTATTATATAATTGATATCAGTGAAATCATACTTTTTCCCCCAATTGTGGCTTTCCAGTTTAGTTTTAGATCATTCCTAAATTGTAAATAAAATAAAACTCCACATTTGAATGAAAGGTAAATAGATTGTTAAAAATAAATAAATAAAAATAAAACTCATCTTTGTGGGACAAGGGCATCTCAGTTTGAGTTTTTATTTCTTTTCTCAAGCTATGTTTCTTTGCTAAGCCTGTGGAATTATTTGACTGTATGGCCTCTCTGTCAGGCCACACAAGTTAGGAGGCCTTCAGAAATATGTTTGTGCTCCTGGTAATTGGATAGGTCCACAATCAATTTGTATGTGAAGTCTAGATATGCCCATGATATGCCTTCATCGTCCAGGTCTGAGGGAAAACCTGGAGGTGCTAATACACCAAAATGTTAGGAGAGGTCTGTTTTGTAATGGTTGTCGAAGGGATTTCCATGACCAGAATAATTTATGCTATGGTAACCTATGTTAACATTTCTATGCCTTGATAAGCAATCCCTTGCCTAAATTCCTGGAAACATCATTTGAAACTAAAAATGAAACAACAACAACAACAACAAACCCAACTAAAAATGATTCTCCCTTTTCCGAAGTAACCCCCAGTATCTGAATGGCTTATCTGACACATTTCATACATACAAGCCTTAGGGAGTTAGTGCTATTTCCATTGTCCTATCCCACTTCCTTGACTAGATTATAAACTCACTGAGGATAACAGACATAACATTTAACAATAGTATCTGTTGAAACCCTCACTGTGACAGGCAGTGTTCTTAGCAATTTCCATGTTTTAACTTAATCTTTATAACCACCTTGGGGCAGATATTTTAGTTATTTTCCCTGTAAAATTTGTCTTCATTATGGATGGGAAACTGAGTCCTGGCATTCAGGAGCTGGGCATGGGTCCTCAGCCCTAGTAAGTGGTGGAACCAGTATTCACGGCCGTGCAGTGTGACTCCAGAGCCCGCACTCTCAACCCCTTCACCGCACGACGTTGCTCGCTATCTCAGTGCTTTCCTGAATGATGCCTCAGACATGGCAGGGGCTCCAAATATGAAATGATTTACTTATCAAATAATTTTCCAAATGATTCCATAATTTGATCCAGTGTTGGTATATCCTTCTGGTTAGGAGATGTGAGTCTTGAAATATTCTTAATATTCTTGGTGAGTCTTGAAATAAGAAGCAGAGACTATTTCAGGTACTACAGGAGAATTTTCTGCAGAAACCCCTCCTCGTCATCACCACCAAAAATTCACGGTGACTAAGCATTCCTCAGGTTCGGATAGGGAAACATGGCTGACTCCCAAATTGGAGATCCATCTCCTGCGATTTCCCTCCTCAGGATGTATCTCGTTTTTTCCTGCGGCAGCATAGTAGATAAACTTAGGATATCTTTCTTTTCACTTGTTTAGTACATGTAGTGATTCTTTTTTTTTATAATAATTTTTTATTATGTTATGTTAGTCACCATACAGTACATCCTTAGTTTTTGATGTCGTGTTCCATGATTCATTATTTGTGTATAACACCCAGCGCTCCATGCAATATGTGCCCTCCTTAATACCCATCACCGGCCTATCCCAGTCCCCCACCCTGCCCCCTCTGAAGCCCTCAGTTTGTTTCCCAGAGATGCCCCTCAACAGATGACTGGATAAAGAAGATGTGGTCCATATATACAATGGAATATTACTCAGCCATCAGAAAGAACGATTACCCAACATTTGCAACAACATGGACGGGAGTGGAGGAGATAATGCTAAGTGAAATAAGTCAAGCAGAGAAAGACAATTATATAGTTTCACTCATTTATGGAACATAAGAAATAGTGGGAAGATTGGTAGGAGAAGGAAAGGAAGAATGAACGGAGGTAAACAGAAGGGGGAATGAACCATGAGAGTACATGTGGTGATTCTGTGGCCCAGTGTGATAGACACGTAAAGTATCACTGCTCTCTTGGGAATACTGCTCTTGTGCAGAATCTTCTGTGCTGCTCTGGTTCCCACCTGTCTCCCATTCTGCCCACTCTAAGAGATGTTTCAGAGAGTGCCTTCCACTAAACATGATCCCCTCTTTCTGTTCTTATCTTTCATCAAGCTGTCAAGTTTCCAGTAATTAGAAGTTTTGCTGAGGTCTCTGGTTTCTATAACCAAACCTTTCTTCTAATGTAGAAAACCAATACCCTAAGGGCTAAACACTTAAAGGAAAAACCGAAATTCTTTGTGAATCCCTTATTCAAAAAGGAAACCTGACAAGAGGCCTATCATAGCTCCATCATACAATCAGAAATAACTTTTCCTGTAATGACTTCGTGGGGATCATCCTGTTAACCCGCAAACACCACAACACACCGTAAATTCCCCGAGGACAGTGACCATCCAGTTGAGAGCTGAGGTCGTTGGTGTACGACGGCACGCAGGCACGCACGCGTACTTGCGTCTCTGCGTCATAGATCTCGCACACATCTACTTCGCTAAATCACATGAAGGCGGATAAAAATGTGCTTATGAAAAGGTGAATGGGCTTTATATGATAAGCATAAAATGCGGAATGATATGCAAACACTTTAAAAGAGTTCATATTTAATGAGACAGAAAAAGTCAAATGGATCCTTTTTTTTTTTTTTTTTAAAGAGAGAGCGTGAGCAGGGAGGGGCAGAGGGAAAAGGAGAAAGAGAATCCCAAGCAGTCCCCACGCTCAGCACGGAGCCCAAAAGGGGCT
The DNA here is from genome assembly GCF_017311325.1 of Ursus maritimus. Taxonomy (NCBI): domain Eukaryota; kingdom Metazoa; phylum Chordata; class Mammalia; order Carnivora; family Ursidae; genus Ursus; species Ursus maritimus. The sequence continues at coordinate 63,884,675 of NW_024426996.1, forward strand.
TGATCTCATGACCCTGAGATCATGACCTAACCGGAAATCAAGAGTCAGATGCTCAACTGACTGAGCCACCCAGGTGCCCCAAATGGGATTTTAAGCCACACTTAGGGTTCCTATAAGAAAAGGAAATGGGAAAAACATTTTATATCAGAGATACCATCATGAGGAGCTGCAAAAACGGCGGAAAAAATCAGAGGAGAGAATGACTCCGATGCGAACAGGAAATAGAGAGGATGGCCACAGAAAGTCAAGGTCAGCGCTGTAAGGACAGGGGAGCTGGTGGAGAACCAGGCAGGGAGCTCCCAGTATAAAGTGATCAGCTTCTTCTCAAATATCCCGATCTTCTGGCTTCTTTAGAGGAGACAGAAATGTTAGATGACATGTCCAGTTTAGTAAATGTTATTAACTAATATAGTAATGTTTAAAATCCTTTATAGCCAAGCACCATGCCATTCAAACAAAACATATATTTGGACTAGTTCTGGCCTGACGACCTTCAATTTGCAACCTGAGCTAGAAGGAGTGACATGATAAGACAATCTAAGTCTTAATTCAAAACATTATGGCATGCCTTTCCAGTGGGGATTAGTTGTAATTAAACGGATTTTTTTTTTTTTCCATACGTGATGACGTGAGGGCCAGTAGTAGAGAAAATGTGCTGAGTTGAAGAAAAGTGGAGTCTTGCTACTCAAGCTGTGGTCCTTGGGCCAGCCGCATGAGCATCATCTGGGAGATGGTTAGAGATTGAGAATCTCAGGCTGCAGCCTGGACTCCATGAATCAGAATCCGCATTTTACCAACGTCTCGTGGTGATTCGTATGCACATAATGGTTTGAGAAGCACTAGATATAGTATACTTAATATTTTTGGGTTTGTTTTTTTTTAAGATTTTATTTATTTATTTGGGGGAGAGAGAGAGAGCACGAGCAGGGGGGTAGGGAGAGGGAGAGGGAGAAGCAGGCTCCCAGCTGAGCAGGGAGCCCCAGGAGGGGCCTGATCCCGGGACCCCAGGATCACGACTGAGCCAAAGGCAGATGCTTCACCGACTGAGCCACCCAGGCGCCCCAGTGTTTTTGTTTTTGAGTAGCTCCTGTAAGAAGATGCATCACACACCGAGTTTGAGCAGATAGCAAAATTTCCGAGAACCTTTCGTGTTACTAGTGGAACATGGAACCAAAAATTTCACTCTTACTGAAGCTGGAACAGAGCAGTTAATATGGTAACGCTGACATATTTAGTAATGCTTTCACAGTGTTCAGTTCTACAAGAATTTGGTGAGCCAATACAGGGCTCAACACAGGTAATGCATTTATTTGGTAATCAGTAAGTTACCTTATATAGTCAGTAAATGTTGAGTCCCAGACAACCGATAAGATCGTTCGCTTTCACGTGTTTTTTCAATATTGTGCTCAGCCTCAAGTATAAATTGAATAGAGTGACCTTTTGATACTGTATGAAATTGACTGCATTTCCTAAGATTCTGTGGTTTCAATTACCATAAATTTTTTAGACGGGGTCCACAGCCATTGCATTGGCCCCAGCGTACTGACATCTTCTCCTCGGTTCTGCTAATGCAGTTGGCTCCAGTCTAGCATGTTGGTACTCATATGTGTGTGAGCACAGGTGTGAGTGTGTGTTCCCAATCAGAACTTCACGTCATGCACGGGAACAATATGCGATTTTCTGCAAATCAGATCTCTAATCCCTACATGGATTGCAGACTGTGAATGATCTCTGGTCCAGTGATGGAAATTGTGTTCTAGGGTGCTAGCTGGCTCTTGAATTTGTGAGATGGATAAGTCAATTAGTGGTTCCTCAGTTTATTAGCAACTTAATTGTCAGAATGTAATAGAAATTTCTGAGCTGCAACATCTCATTAGGAGCAATGAAACATGTGACTTTCTTTTTCTAGAAGAATATTCAGTGAACTGTGTTTTTTTCCCCAAAGAGATCTTGAAAATAAAATTAACACTTAAGTTTAAACGTACACCTGAGAAGGTCTAAGAGTTTTGAATTCTGCCAGTGGAAAATTGCTCTGGAAAAGTGATGGGTACTAAAGCGAGGGAAACCTGGCTTCAAATGTCTACTCTGTTTGGTATGGAAACTTAGGTGAGTTTCTTAACCTCCTTAATCCTCAGTCTCTTTGTCTGCAAAATGGTGATACTATAGATATTTCAAAGGATTGTCATGCAGATAACAGGAAGTAGCATGTGCCAAGTGCTTAAAAACATCCCTGGCACATACCAAGAACTCGGGCTACTATTCTTTTGTCAACCTAGATATTTCTCTTCACCTGCCTTTTACCCTGAAATAAGTTAGATTTTAGAACAATCTCATGTTTTCAAGATTAAAGAGGTCATCATCAAAAAAAAGCATATAGCCATTGTATCATCTATCAGGAAGAATGCTGTATCTTGCTGTCATGCTCATACTTTAGAGAAATTGACAGTTTCTGCCAAAACAAGAGTTTACTTTTTAACTCCCTGGTAGATTGTGGTTTGATTTTATTTGGCTTCTATGGCAATAATACTCTGATCACTGTCACAGAAGCTGAAAGAAAAATCTTGCTCCTCCTCTAATGTTTTATTATAACTATAGCTCCCAAAGATCTTGGCAATGTTTAGGAATAAAGAGCAGTTGAAGGGTTGTGCGTGGTGATCAAAACGTTAATTCACATTTCAAAGATAGTGATTATTTTCTGAAGCCCACAGCCCAACTGAAGACTATAATATGAAAAGAGTATTTCATTTCTAACTAAAAGTGATGATAAAATTCTGGATTATTCCACTCTTTTTTCTAATTCCCTTTTCTCTGATGTTCATTTTTCTTTTTTTTCTTTGTATTTTTATTTTTTAGTCTTTTTTTCCTTCATTCAACATTTAAATAATTATGTTGTGATATATACCAGTGACTGCCGGGCAGCTAGGATGCTGTAAACATCACGAGGGCAGGGTCTGTGTCTATTAGAACCACCATGTGTGCCTGAAACACCTGATCTCCCAAAACTACTTTCTAAATGTACAAATGAATAAAAGAAGAAATGAATGAATAAAGCCAAATGGACTTCACGAAGCTTAAATATGCCCTGAGGCCTTCTTTCCTTCTCTTTAAAGACATTATAAAGAATTTAAGTAAAATACCTGCTGTATTTACTGAGGACTCTATTTTACCTCGTCATATTTTTAAGTAAAATGAATTATTCCTCCCCCTTATCATCTTCAAATGGATAAATTTTTTTTTCATCTATATCGCTTGTTAATATTTCCTATGACTCAGTGGCACTTTTTGTTTTCTTGTTGATGTTTTTCTCCTAGTTCAGCTATTCCAAATTAAAGGCAATATCTGTAGGGTTTTCTCAGTTCCTAAGCCCAATTTGTTATAGAAGAAGAAAGGCTGTTTAATCAGGAGTAAAGATTGTGAATGGCTTATCTTAGATAGTAGATTAAATTCTTACTACATAGGGTTTCTTTGGATTTCCTCTTCAGTTTTGCTCTCTTATTGACAGGATAACATTTTGAAAATAATTTTTGAAAAGGGACATTGTTAGAGAACTAGCAGGAAATACTTCCGTAGCATTTAATGGTGCCCGTTACGCCCAGTACGTCACTCACTCTTTCCCATGCTGTGGTGGGACAGCTGTCTCTGCTGGCCAGTTGATGGCCCTGGGGTCACAAGGCCCCAACGCCTCTCCAAGGACATAGGCTTGCCTGAGACAGAATCAGAGCATGAACCCCATTCTTCGAAAGCCAAAGCCTAAAAGATTTTCATTACTGCTTTAGAAATAGTCGCAGTGGACATCCATAGGAACGGCAGCAAAATGAGAGGCCTTGGATTCGTGTTTCAGAAATAGTAAGCTGCCGAATGCTCTCTCAGGGGCAGTTGGGCAGCAACGGATGCTCTATGGTACAGAACTATTTCCGGGTCAGTCGCTGAAGCCTGATGGTTTCATCTTATGCCTGGAGGTGAAAGGATCTGCAGCAGGGCGGCCCTTAGCTGATAGCATCAGATCTTTCACGTCTGAACAGAGTGTAGCTGTCTGACTTCATGCCGACCAACAGACCTGGAAAGTTTGTTTACAGCCATTCATGTCACCTGGGACAATGAGGACTCCCGTAGAGACAGCGCCCTGGCCCTTGGTTCCTCCTTCCCTTCTAGACTTTGTTACACAGTGTCAGGCAAATGGTCAGTGTTCTCATGCAGGATATTCTATTCTGGTCTGCTTGATATTGGGGGGTGTTGTGAGGGAGAAAGGCACTGAAGTGAACGCTGTGACTATAGAACGGTAGTACAAACTCGGTAAATATCGTTTGATTGACTTTATCTGAGATACGTGTACTTTCACGTAGCATTTTTATATAATGCTTCCTCAAAGCACAGAGGTATTATGCTACGTTTACTTCTAATTACCTTAGGGAATGGGCAGCTGAGGCAGATGTCACTGCTGCCAATTTACAGATGAGGAAATGAAGGCCCACGAAAGGCAGGTTCTACGCCAGGGCCCCAACGTTGAGTAGACCTGGACTGATCTTGATGAATTATCTCATCACACTTAAGCTTTTTCTCTGGTCCCTTTTATCACAAACCACACATGTTTTACATTTTTATATTTTTATGTTATAACTACAAAAGTGCTCATTATAAAAATATTTTTTAAAGATTAAAATCATATAGGCCATATTCTTTGACCTTAATGTATTTATTTATTTTTTAAAAATTTTTTTTATTATATTATGTTAGTCACCATACAGTACATCCCTGGTTATTGATGTAAAGTTCGATGATTCATCAGTTGCGTATAACACCCAGTGCACCATGCAATACGTGCCCTCCTTACTACCCATCACCAGCCTATCCCATTCCCCCACCCCCCTCCCCTCTGAAGCCCTCTTGTTTCTCAGAGTCCATAGTCTCTCATGCTTCATTCCCCCTTCTGATTACCCCCCTTTCTTTATCCCTTTCTTCTCCTACCGATCTTCCTAGTACTTATGTTCCATAGATGAGAGAAACCATATGATAATTGTCTTTCTCTGCTTGACTTATTTCACTTAGCATTATCTCCTCCAGTGCCGTCCATGTTGCTGCAAATGTTGAGAACTCGTTCTTTCTGATAGCTGAGTAATATTCCATTGTATATATGGACCACAGCTTCTTAATCCAGTCATCTGTTGAAGGGCATCTTGGCTCCTTCCATGATTTTGCTATTGTGGACAAAGCTGCTATGAACATTGGGGTGCATATGGCCCTTCTCTTCACTACGTCTGTATCTTTGGGGTAAATACCCAGTAGTGCAATGGCTGGATCATAGGGTAGCTCAATTTTTAACTTTTTAAGGGACCTCCACACTGTTTTCCAGAGTGGTTGTACCAACTTGCATTCCCACCAACAATGTAGGAGGGATCCCCTTTCTCCACATCCTCTCCAGCAATTGTCGTTTCTTGCCTTGTTAATTTTTGCCATTCTAACTGGCGTAAGGTGGTATCTTAGTGTGGTTTTGATTTGAATTTCCCTGATGACTAATGATTTTGAACATTTTTTCATGTGTCTGTTAGCCATTTGTATGTCTTCATTGGAAAAGTGTCTGTTCATATCCTCTGCCCATTTTATGATTTGCTTATTTCTTTCTTGCGTATTGAGTTTGAGAAGTTCTTTGTAGATCTTGGATACCAGTCTTTTATCTGTAGCATCATTTGCAAATATCTTCTCCCATTCCGTGGGCTGCCTTTTAGTTTTTTTGACTGTTTCCTTGGCTGTGCAGAAGCTTTTTATCTTGATGAAGTCCCACAAGTTCATTTTTTCTTTTGTTTCTCTTGCCTTTGGAGATGTGTCATGAAAAATGTTGCTGTGGCTGATGTCGTCGAGGTTGCTGCCTATGTTCTCCTCTAGGATTTTGATGGATTCCTGTCTCACATCGAGGTCTTTCATCCATTTGGAGTTATAAAAATATATGAAAAAATTGGAATTAAAGTCATCTGAAGCCTCCCTTGCTTGTAATACTTTGGAGTTCATTCTTTCAGATGTTTCCAGTATCCATGTGTAGGACATGGGCTGCACAAGTGCTCCTTGCTAACTTCCTTGATTTAATACTATTTAATGGGTATGTTTCACTTAAATGGCATATATCTATGTCATTGTTTTCATGGAGTTCGAGTGTCATGGTGGGGTTCTTCTGGTTGTCTTCTTACTTTAAACTCAGGCTTTCATAACCTGGCCAGCCTATGGTCATAGCAATGAGGCTCTTGGTTGGTAGGTATCCCTGCCATATGCCAAAGAGATCTATTGCTGGACTTATGAGTACTGAAGGAACTCTGGGAAAGATATTAGCAACTACCAACCAAGGGGTTCAAACGTCAAAGTTTTCAGCTCCAAGTGGGTAATTGAGGAAGGGACCCAGGAAGGAAAGCCTGCATAGTAAAGGGGACAGACTCGATATGTGCTGGATGAAGATGGAGAGTACACAGTCTAACATTTTATGGAAGGTTTCAGGGTTTCAATATGGCACAGTTGGTCTACACTCATGGGAAAACCTTCTCAGCTTCAGCCCATAAGATAGATCGTGGCAAATATTTTCACCTTCCCTCAAAGGCTCTACCATTCAAGTCTTTTATAGGAGTAATTCTCAGTCCTGGTTCCCATTAGAGTCCCACCAGGGAAGCTTCTAAAAATACTACCTCCGTGCTCCAAACAGACTGATTTTATTGCTCTGGGCTGGGGGTGGGAGTGGAGAGCAAGCATAAATATTTCTTTTCAATGCTCACATGATTTTAATATGTAGCCAAAACTGAGACTCATGTCTTTACAGCATCTTTCACTTTGTGTAAAAGACGGCCAGCAGGAAATTTTCTTTACATCAAGTTTTTATACTAAGAGCTATATTTTCAACAGTTTAGAGATTTAAGTATCTCTAAGTTATTCCAGTCCTTTCCTAAGAAAAAATACCTATGCTCTATTTTCCTAAATTAATGTGACTTTTTTTAAATAAATCTGATTTTTGAAAATACTTGGCTTTCCTTCAATAAAAGTGGAATTCTTATTGTTTTATCCATTCATTTTTTCCTCCCACTCATTTATTTTGTTTACGGTAATTTATTTCGTCCGTGTCTTTCCTGCTATAATAAGCTTTGTGAGGGTAGGAATTTTAAATTATTTCGTTCGTTGACAGGTACCCAGCATCAAGAATGCCTGGTACACAGTAGGTACTCAACAAATATTTAATATTTTTTGACAATAGTTTGACATGCAAATCATGATTCCTATTTTTAAGAGGCTTATGATCTTTTAAGAAACACAGACATGGAATTTCATCGGAGCCCAGGATTTCTACAGAGGTCTGGCCTGGGAACTTCCCATCTGTAATATTTTAAACAATGTTGAGGCCTAAAGAAGAAAAATGGCAAATGTATGAGAAAGATTCTTTGCTATTGTTTGCTTTCATTCTCCCAGGAATCAACATAGCACTGTAGAAAGACTAGGGAGCCCAGAGGCCCCAAACAAATGTAGATTTAGATCAGTTAGGAGTTGACACTTTATTTATCCGTCTTCTCATCTCCAGAATCATACAGTTGGCTGAGTTGACTCTTTTTGGCTCCCACTCTTCTGTATTTCAGTTACCGCATCCTGTCATTATGTGAGCCTGTCGTTAAATGACTTTTTTCTCCTTTTATCATCCTGTAACTCTTGAGTTTTTATCCAGTTTGGTTTGTACTTCTTTTGTCATTTCCCATGTTGTGACAGGTACACACGCTTCTTTAACCCAGTTATCAAGGTCACTTTAAAAAATGTCCCCTTGAGTGTTATTAGCCACTTTGTCTAACTGGGAGCCATATGCGACCCTACTGTGCGTGCTCACCACATAGGCATATAAATCACTGATCCTCATGAGTGATTCTGCACTTAGAACTGATTCAGTATAAAGTATTTAAAGATTCCTCATGAGGGGCGCACTCGTTCTGGTATTAAGAGAAGCTCAGACTCTAAATCCTACGAGATTGCAGCCTTACTCAGATGCTTTGGAAACCGAAACCCACGTGGGATACTTAGACACAAAGTCATGGAGACTGCTCATACTGTATTCACCTGGCAGGTGTTTTCTGACAACCCACTACTCTGTTCAGAACACTTTAGTGGGAAATGAAGGTTGCTCGAGGAATCGAAGACCCAGTCCCGGGCTCTAAAGGGCTCTATTCTCTTGGGGGAAGGGCCCCGCACAGCACAGAGGATTACCAGGAAGCACACTGAGTCCCTTCACCCTAGATGCCCCCACAGGGAGGACAGCCTTGCCTCTGAATAGCTTCTAACCACCTTGAGACAATTTTCTCTCATTTTAATGCTATTGCCAGAATATTGCAGTAATCAGATCATTTGATGTCGCCCGAATCTTGGCGTCCCCAACCTTAATATACCATGTACCTCCAGGTGCCAGGCATCTGCAGCTGCTGGGTCGGCACACGTCTTGTGGTGCTAAGTGTTTATGAACAAATAGCATGGGCCTGTGTAATAGTGCCTTCTAAGCACTTCCTTGGGGCAGAAAATGTACAATCTTATAGAGAATTTATTGGTTGTAATGGGAAATTGTTACACAGTGTCTTCCAGAGTCAGAGTAAAAAACATGCTTGTATCCAGGGTTAACACAATCTGCTAATTTGCCACAATAAACCTTTGTGTCATTTACAGTATGGGCCTTCTTTCTGACATCCTGGTGCTGCTGTCCTCAGTGATCAGTGCTCATGTGTAATGTTTGTTAAATATTTTCAACATTACCTTCCTCCCAGATATACTAATATGTAAACTACGAAAATATTAATGTCTGACTCATTGCAAGTTCTCACCTCGGAACCTTTACACTTACTCCTTTCTCTGCCTAGAGCATTTCTTTCTCAGCTATTATAGCTTGCTACTTCAAATGCTGTCAGTCTCTCTCTCTCTCTCTCTCTCTCTATATATATATATATATATGAACATATGTACATATACATTATTGGATTATTTATTTTACTATCAAGTATATATATGCATACATACACACATATATACACACATATATTCTATTCTATATATCTAATATATAGAATATATTCTATATTCTTCCTCTCTGTGTTATATATGTACACACACACACTCCAGATATATCTCTGTCTCTTTCTTTTTTTCTCTATCTCTCTCTATATATGTATATTATAAAAAATGTATATAATATATATAATTAATAATATAATTATTATATAAACTCTATATTCTCTCTCTACATATATATTCTGTGTGTGTATATATATGTACTCTATATACTTTATATATGTGTATATATTATATACATTATCAATGTACATATTTTACTATCAAGCATGTATATCTATGTATACACACACACACGTATATACACACATATATTCTATTCTTCCTCTCTATGTTTTTATACATACACATACACACACACACTCCAAATATATCCCTCTGTCTCTTTTTTTTCTCTTTCTCTTTCTATATGTTTAATATTATGTAATATATAATAATCATATATATAATATATACAACTAATAATATTATATATAAACTTTATTAGGAAAAGTTTTTAATTAGCAATAATCGCGCCTCGGACAAACCTCATTGGCTACGATACTGCCACTGTGCAAAGCTAATATTATGTATAAACGTTATGTTCTCTCTCTACATACATACATTCTGTGTATGTAATGTGTGTGTGTGAATATACGTATATATAGTCTATGTTCTTTCTTTCTATATGTGTATGTATATATCCTATTTATCTATCTTTAGAAGGGGTTCATTTGTGTATTATCTGCCATCCTCTCTCCACCAAAGTGAAATATAAGTTTCTAGGAAACAGATTAAAGCATATAGTAGGCCCTCAATAAATATGTGTAAGTAATAAAATTTTATGTACTTGTACATATGCACATAAGTGTAAGTCTGCATGTGTGTACATGAAAGGAGAGTGTGTCAAATGTAGATATCATGGTTTGGCATGGCATGGATCTCAGGTGGTCACTCTATGCAATAAACATGCAAGCAGCCAGTGATTATGTCATATCACACCTGTTAATCCCAACATACCATATTAACAAGTAACAGGTAGGCAGTGAGCTTTATACAAATTGTAAGGATTTCTGAGCCTTCATGTACATGGTAATTTTGATGCCACATTGAAAATCTCTATATTGTGTAGGCTTATTGTATAGAATGGTCTTCCCTTTTCCCTTCAATTGTTCATATCCTATGCCAACCTTGAAGTCTACTTTAAATGTTCCCTCCACTATAGTATTTTCCCAATGGATCCATTTTTTGGTCTCACTTATTTTGAACTCAATCTAGTGCATAAGGACTATAATAATGATAATATTAAGAGTAGCAAGGATAAGTCCTTACTATATTCCAGGCCCTGTTTTACATAGTATTCCTGGATTTGCTCAAAATAGCCCTTCAATGTAAGTCTTATTATTATAACGCCCTTCTCAGACGTGAAATCTGAGACACAGAGAGGTTAAGTAACTTGCTGAAGGTTATGCACCTTGTAAGTGATGAACTCAGCATCCAAACGTAAGCAGTCTAACTTCAGAGTCTATATTTTGCCTCACCGCCTCTTTCATAATAACATCAAACTTGTATAAGGCTTTTATGTGCTTTTTGAGCTTTAAAAAAAATCTTAAGAAGTCTAGAAATGTTTAAGAACTCTGTGAAAGCATATAGAAGAAAATCCTCAAGAATCATTTAGCATGTAGTCTATGTAGTCAAATAGACTAAAAAACCAAAATGAACTTTATGATAATGATGACAGTGAGAAAATGTTGAAAAAAGCAGAGAATGATTGGCAATAAAAAGAGTGAAATGCCATTGGACTAATCAAAAAGAAATTCGGGGAGTAAATAACCAGTAAGTTGTAATCAACAAGGAAGCATAGACTATAAAACATGTAGGCACATAGTGTAAGATATTGGAAATAAGCATTCACATAGAATAAATAAAAAATATGTTATTAATAACTATTAAGAACTGCTAGAACTGCATGTGTTAGAAGACATAAATCTAGCTTACTTGGAATCATAAATTCCCACCATGAATTGATCTATACACTACTCAACAGCCACAAAACAGCAAATTACCCAAACTTGCATGATTCAGAATCACTTGGGGTGCTTATCAGAACTGCGGAATCCCGAACCGCTCCTCTAGGACAATCATTCTCCGCTGGGCGCAGTTTTACCTCCCACCAAATATTTGGCAGTAACTGGAGTTGTTTTGGGTTGCTTTGGTAATAGGGGATGTGCTCCTGGCATCAAATAGGCATAGGCTAGGGATACTACAAAACATCCTGAGATGCACAGGACAGCCCCTACCAACAAAGAATCATCTGGCCCGAAATGTCAAGAGTGTCAAAGTTGAGAAACTCTGATCTAGAGGTTTCGATTTAGTGGTCAGTAATGAGACCTCAAAATCTGTATTTCTATCCAGGGATCCAGGTTATTCTTATAAAGGCTTTAAGAGCTTGAAGACAGGCTTTGAGGTAGAGATAGGATAGGAGGAAATGAAGGGGAATGGAAAGAACATTCTAACAAAAGGGCAGGTCACACCCAGTAGGACTAAAGAGAGGCTCTGTGGTGACACTGGGCCGGCAATAATGAGAAATACTGAGAAGCAATGTCAAAGCAAAACCCTCTTTCTACATGGAAGGCCAGTTCTGCTTCATGGAAGGTAACTGCAGTTCCCCACCTTGGGATCTTATCCTTCGATAACTCATTTTGTATCCTCTAATATAATTACAGATTAGACTAGCACATGCCCACTTTTCATTTTCGTTCCATGGATTTTAAAATTCCAACATGGAAGGAAAGGGAGTGAGAACAAGGCTTTATCAGATATATCTGATTTGGTACCCAACTCTGCCTCTTGTAAGCTGCATGAATTTAGGCCTAATCATGGGGTCAATTGATGGTTTAAATGAAATAGTGTGTGTAAGGAAATGAACTCAGCCCCAGGCACATAGAAACACTCAATAAAAGTCAGCTGCTACTTACTATTATTTTTTATGTAAATAACATTTAGCTGTCGTAATACTTACGAAACTATTTAAATGAACAGAAAAAAAAGTGAAGTTGAGGCTTAAGATGATGATCGGTATCTTATATCAATCTTAGCAACTGATTATTTTGTAGTCTGTTTGGATCTAAGAGGATTGAGAAAATCCTGCTTCATAGAAACGAGTATTTGTAAATGGCTCCAGGTTTTAAGCTGCTCACCCTCACTTCTCAAGATATTTTTTAAAATCCCGAGACCAACATAAAATGATTCAACATGGCAAGTTAATTCAGTGGTGGCCTCCGCTGTGCTTATGATAAGAGAAATAACATAGTTGAGTGTGCATGGTGCTTTCTAAAAGCAAATTAGTTATATTGGCATATGAGCTCAATTATATAAATGTGTAAAATATATCATATACTACAGTGTTTTTTATCAATCCTTACAACACTTCTACTATGGCCATGGTCCCGTGGCACACAGTTTGAAAAAGCCTCTGGCTAAGACTATATACTCCCAGTTTATAGATGAGTGCGTTATGCAGAATGGACTACAGAAGCTCCTTCTAGTCCAGATAGATTACATCAATTGTTTTCTCTTGATTAGCGAGCCTGATGCTTCTGCATGGACAGATAGTAAGTTGGTCTGGCATGATTTTCTCTTCACAAATCATCTCGGCTCTTTGGAAATTTCTGCAAATTAATTGCTTGATGATTCATTCCCGTATCCTCCCAAACACCAGAGTTGGGGTGAATTAATCCCTGCGTTTAGAAGACCCATGTCAACCTCTTCTTTTACAAAAGATGTACATTATGTTGACTCATACAGATTCAGTGCTTATTTCAGAATCCGCCCCTCTGTGATTCTGTTCAAATTTCCTTCTCTCCCACTAAGAATATATTGGCTGTTTTCCTGGCCTATCATACAAGAACGAAGGCAAGCTAATTTCGAATTATGGCTTGAGATAAACAGTATTAATTGGGTGGAGGTGGAAAAAGGTGGAAATTTCAGAGCAAACCACAACGACAACAGCAGGAGAATGAAAAGTCACAGTATATTTTTAGGATTGGTTGAACATTTCAGATGTTATTCTTACTCATTTTTAATAAGCATCTACTCTATGCCAAGTGCCTTAATAGTGATCGGACAGACCTCACAGTGGTTCTATTATCGATAGACCATGAATGAGGAAAGTCGGTAAAATATATATTGAGTTATAGAAATAAGTGCCAAAAGGAAAAATAAACTAGAGTAATGGATGTACAGTTCAGAGTGGTTGGGAAGGTCTCACTGAGAAGGTGACTTTTGAGTAAATGAAGGGATGAAGGGGCAAGCCATGTGGCCATCTGGCAGAAGAGCCTTCTAGTAAGGGGAAACAGCAGGTACGAAGGCCTTGGGGTAGAAGAATGCCTGGCATTTTTGTGGAGTAGTGATGAGGTCAGAGTGGTTGGAGAGGATTCAGACTGATAAATGGGGGCACTGACAGGGTCAGATGATGTAGGTCTAATATAGGGCAACCAACCATACACCTCAGACCGTGATCGTCTGCATTCACACCCAAGTGACTGAGTATTTATATTCTCAGAAGTGTACTGGCTTGGATGATAAATCATGTGGTGATCCTAGGCTAGTAGGGTCACTCTGAGGATTTTGACTTTGAGAGGCATGAGAAGCCATGGAGGGCTAGGTCACAAGGGGCACAAGGTATGACTTAGGTTTTATCAGTATCCTTTAGTCTTCTGTGTTGAGAATGAACTATTGGGATGGGGAGAAAAGTGGCAAGGGTGAAAGCAGGGAACCAGTTAGGAACCTACGAGATCATCATTTGGGCACGTGCCCTGCAGCCAGAGTCGAGCCATTTTAGTTGAGGCTACGTAACTAGCTAGTGGTATAGATGGGACTCGGGCCAATTTTCCTGACTTTCAGTCTGGTGTCCTTTACACAGGGCCCAGCTTCTCTTTTAGTTCAAACTTGAAAACAAACGAAGGCCAGGCTGGATCTTTACAGGCCCATTAAGCCTTCTGTTTGGTGGCTCAACTTGGTGGCTTCCTCTTCACGTTATGAGAAGTGGACGTGAAATGTATCCCATCCCCCACCCCCACCCCACGAAATAGCTCATTTTGAACCATCAACCAAGATTTTCTTAAGCCTTTCTCTTGAACGTCTGTATTTACGCTTTTGGCTCGTGTAACCTCTTCAGAATAATGAATTCCACACGCTCAGTGCATGCTTAGTAACTTATGAGTGTGTGATATAAGCTAGTAAGTTCAAATGGAGCCTAATACAGATGAGAACACATATTTTATGCCTGCTTAAATAGGAGCATAAATATTAACAAAAATTAAATGGACAAATATAACTATAGAGGGAGTTCTTCAGTTTTGTGTATTTATTTCCACTTGATTCTTGGTTTATTTTATTGTCCCAAGAATTGTCTTCAATTTTTGATCATTGCTTTCCTCAGTTAGAGTGGATAACTGGGAGAAAGCATCCATGTGCTGATAATACACATATATAGTCAACTGCAATGGAATATATGAGCGTATACCTAAGAGACTGAAAGAAATGCGCATGTACATAGATTCTGTTTTACATATGTGTGCTTGCGATGCAAACTTGTGTGTGTTGGGGCATGGTATGAATAGACACATTTACATACGTGTTATTTTAAGTAGCCTTGATGTCCATGGAGATTTACCCAAACAGTGAAATTAAAATTTATGTTTTTTCTATTAGCCACTCTAGCAATACAACCGTAAATTCCAGCAACTTCGGCATCCAACAGAGCAAATCCAGGGTCTCATAATGTGCTTATCTTATCTCTCCTGGGAATAAAAGAGGGGACTAAGCTCATTCGCAGGGCATCTGTAAGAAGTGAATACATACAGAAGTATTTTTTCACAAGAAATGTGTGATGTAATGCAAAGTCTTTATTGTCTTGGCTATTTTTCTGCTGCACGTATACACCTGAAATTTCTTACATCATTTTTTTCCCCGTCTTCAAGTGTCCACCCTTTTTCAAAGCCATCCCATAAACAGAAAGTTAGTGGGTTATTTTAGGGCCTTCTCTTCTTGAATGGGGCAGGAGGTAGTAAACTTTAAGAAGTGCCACGTGGGGTTTCTGCGCATTTACTGTTGGGCTGTGAGAAGGTGCACGGACATACTGTTGGTCTGTATGTGGGTATAAGAGAAGCAAGAAAAAGCACATTGGATTGTAAAACACTCCAGGAAGGAAAGAGAAAAAAAAGAGAAAGAGAGTTGTTTGAGAGTGAGTATTCAAAATATTAACATCTCCAGCAAAGGCTTAGACCCCTCAGAGCTGACATGTATAATAACCAATCGGAGAAGGTGGTATCTTTCCTGATTAAAATGCTTTAAAGAAAAAAGCTAATAACCTCAAATTCTATTTCAGTAGTCTAGTATGAACTGTAATTTTTTTCTTTCATTTCAGAAATTGTTTTTTTTTAATTTTAGTTCAGCTTCTTGCAAATCTTGAATCAAACTTTATACATTAAAACCAAAATTTCACACATGTAAAAGTTTTTTGCCTTTTTGTGCGTGAACAAAATGTACAGAACTTTATGTGTAAAGATCCAGAAAAGGGACTCCTATGGTCAACTGTGTTTCTTCTTTGAACCCCTCAAGCTATCGTAAAAGTCACTTTCTCATTTATTTATTTCAACTCCTGGTTGGGGTCTAGTGGGAGAAATAATCCAAAATAGTGGATAATCCAAAAATGTCATTTATATTTGGCTTCAGAATGCATTACCAGATGTTACTCTAGCAGATTTCCCTTCCTAATTAGGCCTCACTTAAAGTAGGAGTTAATTTTGTCTTCATTAGCTGCTTCCAAATCAGCAGGATGGGGCAAGGAGGAAGCCCAAGGCATGCTGGGTATTTGGGAGGAAGCTGGCCCACTGCTAAAAGTCGGCAGTAGATCATGCTCAAAGAAAGAAATTCAAATATGGTCAATCAAGACGATAGACATATACCCTGGAAATGTATTGAGCCCCTCCTTGAAGGATTCTCAGGCTTTCGTCCATTCTTTTTTTTCTCCCGATTAACCATGAGTGCAGAAAAAGTCTGTCCTAGGAATTAGGCAGATAATAACCTGAATTTTTATATAGAAAAAAGAAAATAGAGGCTCACAGAGGTTAAGTGACCTCTCACATAGACTGATCTCTGAGTAAACAGTACCTAAGATACTAAAACTGATTAATGAGTGATAAGAAGACCCCACTGTTTCCTTCTTATTGATGATTTGAATAATGAGGAAGCAGGAATTCTCCTGGCCTAATTCGCATTAAGAGAGCTAAGATAATGAAGCTGTGATTAAATGGCTATTAAACTATTTTTATCAAACAGAGATCAAGCGAGTGTGAGAATCTGGGGACGCAGAGTGTAATTGCAATTCTACAAGATGTGGAAAAAATTACTATCATAAGCAGGGCATGGTCCTGCCATAATAGCCTGCATTTAAAAATCTTTGGGATACCACATGCCGCTTTCACTTTGCAGTTCTCCCTTCAGGTGTCGGGAAGCATCTCGGAATCCCTCATTGCCTCCTTAATTTTTTTTTTTTAAAGATTTTATTTATTTATTTGACAGAGAGAGAGAGACAGCCAGCGAGAGAGGGAACACAAGCAGGGGGAGTGGGAGAGGAAGAAGCAGGCTCCCAGCAGAAAAGCCTGACATGGGGCTCGATCCCAGAACTCCGGGATCACGCCCTGAGCCGAAGGCAGATGCTTAACGACTGAGCCACCCAGGTGCCCCTGCCTCCTTAATTTAGTAGATTTATTCCCTCTCTATGCACTTGGGTGAGCTCAGTGTACTGTCTGCCCCACCATGCATAATCAGTTGCAAGATCCTTTTGCCAACTGCTCACAAGGGAAGAAGGCCCAGATATTATGTCCCGGACCCCAAATTTCAATCTTCAGGTGACTCTGAGCACCTGAAGATGTGGAATCTGCCTTCCTTTAACTGTGCCCTTTGAATTGTATCACACTTAGGGCAGGTCAGATAGGGACCCAACAGTCCCAATGAGCAGTAATGAACCAAGTGTTCTGAACTATCATTTGTTAAAGACATAGCATTGCTTCGGAGTTACTGCCCATTCTGAATTTCAGGTTCCTAGTGCACGTGTATGTGTATCGCCTGCCAGTGGAAACTCTTTACAACCTGAGTGTCTGTGGAATGGGCTTCTTTACTCCTGGAGCGCCCTCCGGGAATGCACGGTACGGTCACCAGGACCTTTATTGCGGTGGGAGGAGCAGCAGACCCACCTTGCGTTAGGAGAGCCCAGGTGGACGCCCACCAAGGCTGAAGCTGCCTGAGAGTCTCAGAGCTCCCCTGTGGAAATGCTTGTCGGCCTGTGCCCGACCTTTCTTTCCCTCTCTGCCCCCCCCCACTCAGCTGTGCACCTTTACATCACTCTCTAATTGGTGACCTGCTCTCTCTTTTTTGCCTCTCTGCTCTTCTTTTCTTAACTTATATGGAGCTAATAAGCATATTTTTGTAAAAACAGTAATTCCGAACAATTAGAACACGGTGTCAGAGCGAGTCTTTGAAAGGTTATTTTGCAAAGTCGTTTTACTGCCTGATGTATTTCAATGCCCCGTCACCTGTGAACAGACATGTGTTCGTAGGCCAGAGTGCTTCATCTGCAGTGACTTTGATTTATTTGCTCTGTAAATTGGGACCGAAGCAATAATGGGAAGTGACATTAATTGTTTACCAGAGTCCTTTTTGTCACATCCATTGCCTTCTCTGGAGTGTTTGATTGTTGAAACTCTTGCTAAACTAATTGGAATTGCCACAGTGAGGAGCAATGTCCACTCAACTTCACCAACACGAGTATCTGTTGAGCTTCAGAACAAAAATGTCATCGGGAAATATCTTAGCTTTTTCCTCAGTCTTCTACGATTAGACAAAACACAGAGAATTTGAAATAACATTCTTTCCTTCCATAATTCAAGAATGACTTTACTAAAATAAACGGTCTCCGAACCCCTCACTGAGTCAGCCACATATGTGTCTGATGAACATGGGCTGTAAATAAGAATCACGGCCCGACCGGTCCGTCCTGGTTGAATACCAGCCTACCCTACCCACGTACCCCATCACACACACACACACACACACACACACACACACACACACACACTGCCAATCTCCCATCCCACCGCCCTCCCTCCCATTGTGGTTCCAGTAGAGAGAATTTAAATAGCTGTGGTTTAATCAGATCTTGTAAATTAATTATGACATTATCAGGCTCCAATATTTCTGCCATTGTTTTTGATGTACATTCACCCGGGCTTATTAAAGAAATTGGAGAAACTAGTTAATTTAAGTGTTCTTTGTCATTCTGACTTGATTGGAATTATTATAGTTTGTTTACACTAGGGATAGAACTAAGGCGCTATTGTATTATGTGATTGAAAGCAAATAGAGGCTTGTAGTGTTGCTGGAAAGCCAAATACAAAACTTAAATCGGGGTAAACAAAATTACTCATTTATTGGTAAACATTCTTAACTGTTTTTCTTGAGCTATTTTTGAACTTCAGTGAAATAAGCCTTTCTGAAAATTAGGATCCCTGGAAAAAAAAGTCCAATTTACTCAAACCATGTGTGTGTATGTGTGTGTGTATGTGTGTGTGCTTGAGATATCTTCAAAGATTATGTTTATTAGCTACTATGGGTATATTTATATTAATGTAAATCTCATGGTTTTTAGATGATTTAAAATAATATGTATTTAATTTAAATATTATTTCTATTTAGGACAGATGAATAATGGAATTTGGTTTTTCATATGTGGGGGTAATCTGAATTGAAAGGGAAGAGATTGGAATCTTTGGATGCTAGAATATGATCTGGGGCAGAAAATAAGTGAAAATCATTTCCATATCTTTATTATTCAGATTATATGGACAGATCCAGGAGAATTGAGGCTGGGCGGTATGTTCGATAATGATTTGTTATTAAATCAAGCAGTTTGATTTTTAAACAATCGGTCAATTTCTGGAAGAAGTGGTGCCATTCTGAAATTAACATTTCACACCACCCCCCAATTAGGATTTACCTCCTGCAGTGGAGTCCTCATACTCAGAAAGTTGTCATTCCATCCCCTGTGCCCAAATCCACTTGACTCACAATGTGAAGTCCAGGGGCATTAGGGAGACACATTATGCAAAGGTAAGAAATGCTAGTAAAGGGGCGCCTGGGTGGCTCAGTCGTTAAGCATCTGCCTTCGGCTCAGGGTGTGATCCCAGAGTCCTGGGATCAAGCCCCACATCGGGCTCCCTACTCCACTGGGTGCCTGCTTCTTCCTCTCTCACTCCCCCTGCTTATGTTCCCTCTCTCGCTTGTCTCTCTCTCTGTCAGATAAATAAATAAAATCTTAAAAAAAAAAAAGGAAATGCTAGTGAAGTCTACCATGAGTACAAATGGCTCTTTTTGGCCTCTCGAATCCAAGAGAAAGAAGTCTGTAGTTTTCCTTCTGGATAGGGACTCATCGGTAATGAGGGAAAATAATTTTTATGTGAAAATAGAATGTATACGTGATAAAGGCCTGCCTAATTTCTCTAGTAATACAATTTGATTTTCTGATTAGCTGTCTTATTCTGTGATTCTTGTAATTTTGTCAGGTCAATTAACTGGAGTTCAGTGCTAGAGAGAAAGGACGTGTGGGCACTGCTGGCTTCATTACATGTCAGCAGCTTAGGTGCATCTTGTAATAGAATCGGTGTGGGATGATTTAGCCGATATTGTTAATGTCATAGCACAAGGAACTTCAAAAAGAAGATTTATGAAGCAGGTCAAATTGGACAAACAATGTGGAGTGCTAACAGGAGGAAGAGAAAGTGATCTACACAACATATATTCTAGGCAGTAAACGCAGATCGATGAATTATCCAGCAAGTAATCGTTGACCATGCTGTGTGCCTAGCATTGGCACTGGTTGCCCAGGTGATGGGAATATAGCACATTTTCCTGTAAACAAGGTGTACAAGCTCGTACAGAGTACTGAAATAAATGTTATCATTTATAATAAATGATTCACAGGTTCTTGCCTTCCCCTGGACGGTTTCTGGAGGGCAGAGGTCATCTTTCTCTTTCTATCTCTAACACCAAACATAGCCCTGGTATAGGAGGTATGCAGATATGTTTATGCAATGAATACCTGAAGATTAACTTTCCAAGGGTGTGTGGCTGGGAGTGATTGTGGGAGTTGCGGAAACAAGTTAGAATACGTTCGCAGGGGTCCCCGTTCCAACTAACGTAGCACTAGAATTGCACCCCAGCCACAAGAAACGACCGCATTGAAGAGATATGACAAAGTAAGACTCTACCTAATGACTGACCAGATGAAGAGGACTCAAAGTCGCTCTACAGTTTGGGTCTGAGGAACTGTTACCCAAACTCAGGAAGTCAAGGGAAACAGCAGGTTTGCTGTGAAAGGTCCTAAGTTTGGGTTGTGGAGGATGAGGGAGCTATTATCAGGGAGAAATGTCCAGTGGGCAGTTCTAGATTTATGACCAAAGTTGGGAGAGATGTCAGGGAGGGAAATAAATGGCCGTGGAGTGTTTGGTGATGAGATTATAATTGAAACCATGAAAATGTATGGTTGCTCTCAGTATAGTTTCAGTTTCTGGTCCTGTTCAAACGGAGGGTTATCTAAGCATTTTGGCTGCACAGGAGATTGAAACACTATATCTGAAGATGAAATAGATGATGGTTAAAATTCTCTCAAGTGCTAAGATTCTCTAGACCTTCTCCTTTAGTTAGGGAAACAAGACATACACCTGGGAAGAACGACTGTGAACAAGATGGTGTCATATACAGCTGTCACATGTACCGACATCACAAATTGCTAGCTTGGACAGCTCAGCCATCAGAGATTGCTCCTGAGAGGTATCAATTCATTGTGTGATTCAGACCAAAAGTGAATTTGGAGTCTGAAGAAGACATGATCATTTGTGTTCTGGCACAAGCATTCGAAATTTCATGTACTACTCATTTGGATAAACATGATCCGTCTACACTGATGGATAGCGTTATCCGTCCCTCAATGTCAATGCTCTCACGTCGTCGATTTTTCTGTTTTTGCAGAAGATAGATGAAGAGAACGAGGCGAACTTGCTAGCAGTCCTCACAGAGACACTGGACAGTCTCCCTGTGGATGAAGACGGATTGCCCTCATTTGATGCGCTGACAGATGGAGATGTGACCACTGAGAATGAGGCTAGTCCTTCCTCCATGCCTGACGGCACCCCTCCGCCTCAGGAGGCAGAAGAGCCGTCTCTAGTAAGAACCCTTCCTACTGTTTAACAGGAATCGGAGTTGCCTCTGGCTACCCGCTGCATGGGTATGATGTAGTAACAATAAGGTTTGGATTTTTAATTTAGACTGATGCCAAAAACAATTCCCGAGCAGACTCGCAGTCGCAAATTCTGTGATTCTGTGTTTAAAATGTTGGTAATAACAGTCTTCATATGGTCTTACTACAGTTTGTTTTAACTGTCTTTTGCTATGTATATGTGTGTATTTTTATTTCTTAGCATTATTTATGTTCATGGTAGAAACTTAGAAAACGTAGACAACCCAAAAAGAATAGACCAAAAATTCACCTGTAAAATCAAATAATCTCTGATATAAGAAAAAAAGATTTATTTATTTTTTTTTTAATTTTTTTAATGATTGTTTATTATATTATGTTAGTCACCATCCAGTACGTCCCCGGTTTCTGATGTAAGGCTCGATGATTCATTAGTTGCGTATAACACCCAGTGCACCATGCAATACGTGCCCTCCTTACTACCCATCACCAGTCTATCCCATTCCCCCACCCCCCTCCCCTCTGAAAAGAAGAAATAAGAAAAAAAGATTTAAATCCCCTCTTGTTTTAAGATACAGCACCATGCTTGTGAATTTGAAATATATGCATCATTGTTCATGTTACATATTATTTTATTGTTTGGAGATGTCCTAGTTCATTAAGAGATTTGTTATGGCTGGATATTTAGTCTTTTTCCTATTTTCCACCATCATAAATTATATAATAATCGGCATATTTATAGTTTTATTCTTATGCCTATGATTCTAGAAATAAAAGGTAGATCAAGGGATATGCAATATTTTAAGGTTTTCGATCCATAATTCTTATGAAGATTGAAAAATAATAGCACATTTGCAACCTAAGTTCCCTAAATTTATGGGAGGCAATGAAGAGTGAATTTGTTGGCAATGAAGAGTAAATTTTCTTTTCGATGCAGTGCTTGACCAGAATTTTATTAGTTCTAAGACACAGTTTACCTTCTCATCTATGGTAGCCATTTGTCATTTGCCATAAATCTGATGGAAGACCATTCTATGTAAATTATGGAATGCTATCCTCCAAACTTTAATAGTGTTCCTGGGCATGCCATTTAGAGGTTGTTTCTCTCCCATCTCTAAGTTTTTTAAATGTTAAAAGCATTCCATGTAAACATATGGAGACTCTACTTGTACTCCTATGCATTTCGAGATTTCTGGTTTAGAAGAAACTCCCTCATAAGTAATTGCTACCCCCCCACCCCCCCCACCCGCCCACGCCATTTCTCCATTTGCCATTTGGCTTTGCTCTCTGGTACTTTGATGTCTTTACATTGATACCAGAGGATTTTCATCCACATAATTGGTTTACTGGGAGGGGTTGTTGACTCCGCCTCATACTGTCTGTCCGAGCAGGGAGGTCCTAGAAGGCCAGCAAGTCAAATGAAGAAACAGAGGTCAAGAACAGTAAATGCTTTGCCTGAGCCAGAATCAATCTCTATCTACTTACAAGTCTTCAGTGATAGCCACTCTTTTATCATAAATATCCTTTGAATCAGTAAAGTTAAACTGGATTGTGAAATATCATTCAAAGCATTACAGAATCTTTTATTTATTTTCCCTTGATTCATTTGGGTTATTGAGGGGAAAATGTACTATATTCTGTCCCCAACCCCCAGTTCCTCATTTAGCAGGGCAACTTTTCTCACCTAGTAGGTATTTGGAAATCCTTTTAGGAAGATCCTTTCTGCCTTATTTTCTCCAAAAAAAGAAAAAAAAACAAAACAAAAATCAAGGTAGACAATACTAAGTCTCAGATATAGGGAAGGGAAATACTTTCACAGTTGGTAGTGTAATGCCAATTTTTTCTTACTTTTTAAAAATGCGTTTCCTTTAGCACTACTGTGCCTTGGTGTGACTATAATTAAAGGGTGAGAGAATTAATCTTTATAATTAATTAACATGACGTTTAAAATTTCAGTAACTTATTCTAATGCTTAAAAGATGCATAACTTTTCTTGCTTTCCCCCTTCTCTGATATGTTTCTAGCTTAAGAAGCTCTTACTGGCACCAGCCAACACTCAGCTAAGTTATAATGAATGCAGTGGTCTCAGTACCCAGAACCATGCAAACCATAATCACAGGATCAGAACAAACCCTGCAGTTGTTAAGGTACAATGCAAACTTTCTAATATAGGAGGGAAAGTAACAAAGGATTTTGCTTGCAGCAGTAAAACAAAGGATAGGTTTATTTCTATGTATTCAGCTGGGATCCTGCAGTTGCTTTATAATGTGAAACAATATGAAATGGGTTTCCAAAAGCAGCGCTCCAGCTACTTTAAACTAGAAAGAGTTCATTTATGCTTTGTCTTCGGATGATTGGAATGGAAGTTCCGCCGTCTGTTACTCCTTGCCCACTTTATTAATACACGCAGCAATGTGGGTTCCAATAAAATGTGCTGATAGGCTGGTATTATCTATGAGTGACTTTAAGATGCAGGATTGCCATTTTGCCAGCTGTCTAACCTGAGAAAGATTGCTCTGGAATCCCTACAAAAGATCGATCTCTGCCATTAATTGGCGAGAATGCTGGCAATGACATAATTCGGTTAGCGGGCTGTATTAAACAATGTTTGTCTTGCCATTCACTGTGAGTGAAAACGGAGCGTTAAGGGGTACTTAAGAGAATTGTGAATATGGGGCTCCAGCAATCAGTGGCAAATTAAGGTTTAAACCAGCTTATTTTTTTTTTATTCACAGTAAAGGCGCTATAGGGTCTTGTTAGTTACATGTTGCTGAGTAGGAACATTGAAATGTAGGAGAAATGAAATAAAAAGCTGCATAAATGTCATTTAGGAATTTTAAATGTAATTTTCTTTCCTTGTTCTGCAAACAATTATTCACAGCTCATAGATCTAGTACACTTAGACTGAACACTTCATTGAAAATCTCATCTCTTCAGAAAACCTATATCCATTCTGATAAGGTTCAGTTCACTAATTTTAGCTTTCTTTATGCCTTGTTTTTAAGACCGAGAATTCATGGAGCAATAAAGCGAAGAGCATTTGTCAACAGCAAAAGCCACAAAGACGTCCCTGCTCGGAGCTTCTCAAGTATCTGACCACAAACGATGACCCTCCTCACACCAAACCCACAGAGAACAGGAACAGTAGCAGAGACAAATGCACCTCCAAAAAGAAGTCCCACACACAATCGCAGTCTCAACATTTACAAGGTAGGCTGGGGACCAACACGCAGGCTGTCGGCGGCCGGGGCGCTGAAGGCAAAGCAAGCATGCACGGGGCTGGGAGTGCCCCAACTTCAGGCTTTCGCTCCACTGCTCTATCTCTGGAAAGAGAATTCGGCACTTTATTATAGACTCATAAAAAAAAGAAACTCTTTCCTGGGACACAGGTTGAACATGTCCTATTCGGCTAATACGCAGCCTAATTCACAGTCACCAAAAAGCCCCTGAAATGTGAGCTGGGTCGGGAGGGGGTGGTGAAAGGTTTATGCGGAGTCTGAATTGCAGAGATAATTGAAATTCGGAGCAAGCTGGGCTAGCCAATATTAAAAAGCTTTTCTTTTTTCCTTTCTATTAATGGAAAAAACGAGGCATTGTTGATTTGCTGTCTATACCTTAAGAAAGAAGACACGGTGTTGGTGCAGCCTCTCCCGATTATTAAGTGCAGTCTTTTTTTTTTTTTTTAAAGACCACATGTTATGCTCATAGGTTTTATTTTGTAAATAAGGATTTGGAAATTCCTGGAATTTATTTGTGTTTGCCTTCTATTAAAAAATATTGCCCAGATCCAACGAAGCATCTGGGTTGATTTTTGTTGTCCCCATACATTCTGGAAGGCTGAAGCTTCTGAGGCAGATCAGGGTGATTTGGGGAAAACCTGTCTTGGCAGAGGTGTAATATTTTCTTTCTTTTTGGCTCTTCCCTCAAAATCGTCCTGTCTTAGGGGCCCAAAGGAAGCTTATTGAAAGTTGCTGTTGCTTTAAAATATCTCAGCTTCCACATTAACCCTACCTTTAACCTCATGGTGGAAGCAGGTATATTCATTTTTTTAAATTAATTTATTTATTTTAAAGACAGTGAGAGAGAGAGAGTGCAGGGAGGGGGAGGGAGAGGGAGAGAGAGTCTTAAGCAGACTCTGTGCTAAATGTGGAGCCCAACGCGGGGCTTGATCTCACAACCTGGAGATCAGGACCTGAACTGAAACCAGGAGTCAGATGCTTAACCGACCGCGCCACCCAGGCGCCCCAGAAGCAGGCATATTCTAACATAGCAATTACAAACACCCACTTCTTTTTTCCCTTTTGTTTCCCTGACTTCCCCTTCCAGCTGCAGAGTGGTAGTCCCTGATCCCTGTTTTGAACCATGATTATTTCATACAGGTATGCTGTTGCTGCTGCTTTTAATAAGTATTTTCTTTCCAGTGTTTTCAGTTTCCCTCTTTCATCCCTATCTCACCATAAACCTTCAGGAACCTTCTTTTAAAGTTTTAAATTGGCTCTCAGTCAGGTTTTCCCTGGTGGATATATCAAAATCACTTGGCCATCCTTTTCTGTCAGTTCAGGGAAAGGTATTTATTGAAATGGGCCACATTTTTTGGTAGCTCGCCTTGCCCTGATTGGCCCCTCACGCACATGTGCTGGACCAGTTTTTCTCAGAGCAGAACCGGCAGTGCTGTGGGATGCAATGGTGTGGAGAACCTCAGGTGAAGGGAAGGCAGCCGAGCTCACTCCAGTGAGTGGACTGCAAAATTCACTGGGCTGCTCTCCTTGTCCTAGTGTGTCCCAGTCTGGCGTTCATTTTCTGGAGCTGAATTTGAAGTCCTAAGCCAGCTATAACCTTGTAGCCAGTGAGCCCAGATGCAACACATGTTTAAAACATCTTTTTTAATTTTTATATTCTTAAAATTGTATTTGGCCCTTTTGGATTTTGAGAGTTTAGGAGGTTTGGGGTTCGTTTTTTAAATCCACTTACCACTAATAATACTGTAAACTCTTACAAAGCATGGCAGTGAGGAGTTAAATTGGCCTACGGGGAATATACTCTTTAGGTGAGACCTGCTGTATGCGGATTTTTTAAAAAAGATATATGCCTGTGGCAAAGCATACAAAGTTTATCCCAGAACAAAGCCTGTGGACAAAAACACAAAAAAACGAAACGAAACAAACAAAACGTCACAAAATTCCTATAGTTGTTAAAGGCCAAGAGCAAATTAAACATGGCTGGCTGTGAATAACCAACGGGAAATAAACGCTTAGCTTCAGGATTTATTTAAATTATGATTCAAACTTTAAAAGTAGAAAATATATTAACAATTAGAGACAGTAACCCAGGATCTACTGAGGTTTCTCTTTCCTGATGTACTGTAACGTTCTCTCAGTGAACTGCATGTGTGCTGTCTGTAACATTGTGGGGTCAAGTTCTTTTCACTTCCTTAGGATAATGGCCTGACCTTTGGCTCATGTTGGTGTCCCCTGTACTCATTTATTCATTCATTTGCTAATGTATTCATTCATCGAAAAGACCATGATCTGCATGAAAAAGATGTATTCCCCCGCCCTCAAGGATCTTAGAGGCCCTGGTCTGTCCCTCTTTGGAGTAGTGTGGATTAAACTCCCAGTAAACCAAATCAGTGTTCTTCTAGGGGTAGCTTCTGTGAGTGTGGGCATATTCAGGGATGGCGTTCTGTACTGTATTTGGTTCGGGGCTGAACCTTCCTGTAGCCTTCTCTTCCTGTTTGCCATCGGTCCCGTTAAACATGGCCACCGCCTAAGGCTCCCCTTCCAGTGCCCTTGCCATCACCTATACCCAACTGTCAGAATGTTAGGGATCTTCCTTTGAGCATTTCGGATAGCCTACCCTACACCTTGAAAACTGGATCCCAGAGACCGATTTTCAATGTGTATTTACTGTGTGACGTAGCACACAGTTCCTATCTAGCAACACTTGCTGTGGAGCCTGTATGCGTGATCCTAATTATTAGTTGAACGTCGAAAATGTTGGTAAATTTCCTTCATGAGTGTGTTCTTTTGGAAAGGCTCATTATATCAGACATACTAAAAAAATTAATATAAAACCAGTTCATTTATCTGTATATATAAAAGCCAATCAATCAAGCTACCTAATTTGTAGAAGACAGCGTGAACTTCGTATTTCTGGATGCACATTGGATGGATGATAAACCATTCAATTGTTTAAAAACTAAATCTAAATCGACAAATTAAATATGTAAATACTATTTATCCAAGTAAAGTATGTAATTTCAGCCTAATTTGGACATAAATAATATTTTCACATTTCAAAGGATCTTAATTACTGGGGTTGATTAATTTACTTTAATATCTATTGAATGCAATTCCTTTTGGTAATAGGAAAAAGAAAACATATTCTGGGCTGACTTTGTCAGTAACTAGTTTTATGGCCCTGGAAATATCATTTCACATCTTTAGGTCTCAGGTTTTTTCATCCATAAAATAAGAGTGTATTCTAAACACCTTTTTAGTTTCAAATCTATGATTTTCATTACGTAAATGACTACCTCTTGACCTTTTGAAAGTAGTTATGCTAATGAGAAAAAATTGGCATAAACCTACATACATATAAATATATCTTTATAGATAAGCATATATATACATAATATGTGGATGTATATCCCAAGGACGTTTCTCATCATGTTTTCCCCTCCTTCTGTTCAAAATACAAGACTGCCAAGGAGAAGCAATTGAAATTTTGGAGTGAGAAGAAGATTCTTACTCCACCCTTCCTAATTGGGAAATGCCTCCTGTAGGAGGTAAGATTTAGGAAGCATAAAGGAAGTAAATGAGCTCTCTTTGCAAGTCTATAGGTCTCTCAACTGATAAATGCAGTATCTTACTTTAGTTGTCTGTAAGATTTGGGGATCTGAACCCCTTTTAAACCATCAGGGTCAATGTCCACAATTTGTCATAATCTCTCAATTAATTTTCTGTAAATGGAATGGTTATTGCTTGATCTCTGGCCTCATAGAAATAACCTATTCTCAGGGCTAGATATAAAATTATACATTTTAGGAGAAAAATCAACTGAATATTCATAACGTTCTGTTGTCTTATAGTTATTCTGCTGTTTTCTTGTCTAAACAAACCGTGTACTGTATTCCAAATTAAAATAGAACACATTATTTCTCTCTGATGGTATGATGCAAATTTTGTATCCTTAACAGAGACGCTACATTTTGGGGAAAATTCTGTTTTTGTATGTGTTTTTGAATGATAGTTTACCGATGCAGATGTTGTCTGCAGTTTGTTTTAGCATAACGGACTGTTGTCTGACTTTGATCCAATATTCGGGGGTTTCCTTACTTTAGTTTTCCAGTTTCCAGTTTCCAACCTGATTGTAGTAAGAAAAAATGTTCTAAAAAAGAAAAAAAAAGAAAACCAAACCACGAAACTCAATATTTCATAATTAGTTTCCATTTTTTTCCTTTAGCCAAACCAACAACTTTATCTCTTCCTCTGACCCCAGAGTCACCAAAGTAAGTATTAAGAAATGTAACCATTTTTAGAAAGGGAAGGGGGTTCTAATACATTTGGCTACAGCAACTCCATTTCAGTTTGTTTTTATAAATGTGCCATATCTTCCAGTGACCCCAAGGGTTCCCCATTTGAGAACAAGACTATTGAACGAACCTTAAGTGTGGAACTCTCTGGAACTGCAGGTAAGCCTTACATTTCACTTGGAACTCTGTGTGTGTGTGTGTGTGTGTGTGTGTGTGTGTGTGTGTGTGAAATATGTATTAAATAATAGTGCATATTCTCCATGTGATTAATGAAATTGACGAATAGTATAAGCAACATTAGATAAGAAGTTACATATAAATATTTTCACTTCTTTTTTTCTTTTAAAGAGAAGATATTTATCGTGTGTCAGACCTGGGCCAGACCCTCTGATGTATACTACTGCTTTAGATCCTGAAGTAACCCTATGTCAGATTAAGACACCAAAGCTTGAGCAGGAGGAGAAATTAACATTTATTGGTCTCCCACTCAATAAACGTGCCAGGCACGTAAGTGGTTTTGACTAGTTTCACAACAACCTCATGAAGATAGTGGTAATTTTCTCATCTTTAAGATGAGGGTATAAAATTCAGAAATGTTAATCAACTTGCCCAGGATCACAGAGCTAGAAAGCAAGGAGCAAAGTTTTGAACCACAGTTTATTCATTATATCAATGTTTTAATTGGAATATTTTCTTACTCACCATTATACTTAACAGTATAATGTTCTCTTATATATGTTACCATTTTTATATCTTTTCAGCAAAGGAGAAAAATGAAAATGTGCCCATTCACCAAAACAAAATGTACTTAGATATTTTTAAACAAGACTGATTTTCTTCGCCATTTGGACTTCTGGACTCATTTAGTCAGTCTTACTTTATATACTGAAGAGGAAGGAGCTTTAAAAACTTGGAGTAACTTAATAATCCACAGACTTCCTAGGCAGACTTCTAAATTGGGTGGAAATGGTGCTTTTGCACTGAGTGTTTTAGGTTTAGGTACAGAACTAGACCAGAAAGTGAATCTTAGGCTGTCTGAACAAGAAGTTCCTTGGCTCTGGCCATTGCTGGTAAGGGTAAAGGAACAGTAACTTATACAAGATGCTTCCAACCAGAACTATAGTGCCCATGTACACCATGGCCATTGTCACTAAGTTTAATTTCACACTTTGAGTTTGCTAAATTACCACCTTATGAAAGGCCTACTGCATGATCGCATGATTTGGTCAAGCAGTAGAGTAGTTAATTTCATGGTATTTATATACGTATTTTCTTGTGTGTACACACATATACATATGCAAATGTATACATATCTTTATATGCATACATACATATATACACATATACTCACTTATAGACATATATGTAACATCATTTCTTAAATAAATTATAATTACTTATATGGTTATAAGTCACTTTTATGTATGTATATTACATGCAGTAGAAGCCTTCTTATCTGACCAGTGAGAATGAGTATTTGGTGGGCTTATCCAAAAAATCGATTGAAGTATACAGCTTTGTCATTTTACTTTTGCCTAAGTCATATAAAGAAATATTCAAATTTTTTTTTTTTTTTTTGTAAAGTATAAAAAAAAAAATTTTAATTTTTTTTTTTTTTTTTTTTTTTTTTGGTATAAGATACAGAGATCTTTGCCTTGAACTTAAATGTCCTAACTGGCAATCCATTCCTCTTTCTGGCACAAACTGTAGTAATAACAATGTATCTTAGATGGTATCCACTGTTCATTTCTTGCTTTTTAAAAGAAAAAAATTAAAGATATTGTGTAGTAGTCTGAGTGCAAAATCATTCTAGATTTTTATGATTTTCATATAAATCAATAATAATCATGATTTCCCATGTTTTCCCAGTGTTTCTGATACCACCAGTCTACAACCCATTTGACAGCTCTTCTTTTAGTGACATACCTTTATTGGTTCTTCTTAGAGAAACAATTTTTCTTATACTTCATTCAATGGCATCATATTTTATTACCTTATGTAATTCCAGTTACCACCATAATAGACATCAACTGGTTTGGGAAATAGGACTGTGGCTTATGATAACAACTCAGTTGAAAGGAATCTATTTACTATGAGTGTCGAGAATGTTGTATTAGTTACTTCGTTTCAGAGAGGATTGAGAAAGCTTCCTCTTTATACACCCACACCAAGGCTTCTGTTAAAAGGTTTTTATTATTTTCTTACTATAAATAATTTAAACTTACTATAAAAATGTCAAAAATATAAACTAGTGGAAAAATATTTGTAATTCTTTTTTTAAGATTTATTTATTTATTTATTTGAGAGAGAAAGAGAGAGAGAGAGAGAGAGAGCATAGCAGGGGGCAGAGGGAGAGGGGCAGAAGGAGAGGGAAACAATCTCAAGCCGACTCCCGGATAAGCACAGAGCCCGATGGGGGGCCTCGGTCCCACAACCCGGAGATCATGACCTGAGCAAAAATCAAGAGTCAGACACTTAACTGACTGAGCCGCCCAGGTGCCCCTATTCACAATTCTAAGATGCAAAGTTATCCATAGCATTTTTTTCATATGGATACTTTTATACATTATATTTATACTATAATCATTTTGTAAATATAATTTTGCATCCTGATTTTTCAGTCAACATTTTAATGAGAATTTTTTGTATTATCACAGACCCTTTATTATCAGGCTTTTAGCGTGTTATATGACATTAGTTTTAGTATGTAATCAAAACTTATTTAATCATACTCCTCTTATAAATTAAGGTTGTTTTTAAGTGTTAACATTTTGAAATAGCACTGCATTAGAAATGGTTGTTCATATATATTTTTTTTACTGAAGTACAGTAGACATACAATGTTATGTGAGTTTCAGGTGTACAACATAGTGTTTCAACACTTCTATATATTATGCGTAAGTGTAGTTACCATCTGTCACCATGTAAGTTTATTACAATATTATTGGTTAATTCCCTATGCTGTGCTTTTCATCCCCTTGACATATTTATAACTGGAAATTTATACCTCTTAATCCCCTTCACCTATTTTGCCCATCCCCCCACCTCCCTCCCTTGTGGCAATCACCAGTTTGTTCTCTGTATTTATGAGTCTGTTTCTTGTTTATGTGTTTTGTTTTGTTTTTCAGATTCCACATATAAGTGAAATCATATGGGATTTGTCTTTCTCTATCTGACTTATATCACTTAGCATAAGACACTCTAGATCCATTCATGCTCTCACAAGTGGCAAGATTTTATTCTTTCTTTTAATGACTGAGTAATATTCTATTATATATGTATACTGCATCTTCTTTACTCATCTATTGCTTTTCTATCTTGGTTATTTTAAATAATGCTGCAATAAACATAGGGATGCATGTATCTTTTCTACCTAGTGTTTTCATTTTTGTTGAGTCAATACCCAACAATGGAATTACTGGATTATATGGTATTTCTATTTTTAATTTTTTTCAGGGATCTCCATATTGTTTTCCAGAGTGCATGCATCAATTTACATTTCCACCAGCAGTCACAAGTTTTCCTTTTTTTCCACATTCTCATCAACACTTGTTATTTCTTATATTTTTGATAATAGTCATTCTGACAGGTAAAAGGTGACATCTCATTGTGGTTTTAATGTCCCTTTTCCTGATGAGGAGTGATGTTGAGCATCGTTTCATGTGTCTGTTGGCCATCTGTATGTCTTCTTTGGAAAAACACCTATTCACGTCCTCTGGCCATTTTAATCAGATATTCGTGGGTTTTGTTGTTCTGTTCCTAAGCTTTATCCTATTTTCTCAAGATAAATTCTTAGTAGTTTTTAATAGTGAACGTAAAGATAGAATATCTTGGGGTCTTCTGGTATATATTGCCACATTGCTTTCCAAAGGTGTGCTTTCATTTATAGCCCCATTAGCACTACATGGATATACTTGCTTTATTACATCCTTCCTGGCATTAGATATCTTTGTTTTTAAAATTTTATCATTTTAATTGCATTCCTTCCATTAGTGAGATCATGGTGTTACAAAAAAGCATTTCTATTTTCTTTTTGCAAAAGTTTTAACATTTTTCTTATCGATAGATGCCGAATTTTAGATAATTTAGTGATGATTTTGGAAGTTTAGTAGCCTACACTATTGAAAGACAAGTAGAGATTTATAGAAGATACATTTTTTACATATTTAGAATCCTTAAAAATACACACAGTGGATTTATTTCTGTCAGTGAACCAGAATTCATCTGACTGGTTTGAATCCTTTCCTCTTGGGGCTTTGAAGGATGATTGGATACAATGGAAATCAATTTACCAACATGTTTTTAATACCTGCTCTATGCTTGCAGTGTGATAGGTCTTAGTGACTGTACAGCAAACGGAAGACCTAGAGACTGATCCATATAAAGCATGAAGCATTGTCCTTGGCTGCTAAACAGATGTCCTTGTGTTTAAGGTGTGGGCTTATGGACTGTCGTGGAGAATAACACACATTGTGCAAGTAGCATGAAAGCAAAATATTATTTATTACCTACAATGTTTTGTTACCATCTAAGAAAGATGGGCCCACGGGATGGTTTTTAGTTTATTTAGTGTGGTGGTTTTAAGTGTGAAGATGCAAATTAGAGAAACTGAGGTAGGGCCAAATTGCCTTACAAAATAGAAAGAATTTAGAGCCCTAGGAAAACAAGGGACCAAGGAAGAACTTGGAGCATGCTGAAGGAGGCTGGGAAGAGAACTTTGGAACTTGACTGGAGGGTGGTGTGAAGAAGAGGTTTTTTTGAATAGAGATATCGTGCATTTGAACCGCGATGCAATATGTAATGATTGTGTTCTCCATGTCCTCGAACAATCTTTAGTAACATTTCTCTCAGGGTAGGGATTGCAGTATGTGACAAACAGCGATTGCAGGAGAATCACCAAAGGGAGAAAAGAAGTTATCAAGGAGAACCCTGTAACTTTGCCTCAAGTTAAATACAACGATTGCACGCAAGATTGAAAAGAATTACAAAGATGGCTCAAGGACCAGAAGAAGCATTAGGTGCTCTCATTAGTGAAGGACCCAGGTGATCCACGGAAAGGAGTGTGGAGGGAACTGTGCTCTCCATAGGCTAAACTGACTTGGGGAGCCTTAGGGAGAGAAATATTTGTATCCGATTTGAACTGCACAGATGGAAAGGGGAGAAGATATTGATGGAGCAGAAGCAAGTAGGCAGGAAATCAAAGCGATGTTTGAGTAACACGTACTTGGCAATGGGCAGTGAAATCAGTAAGGAGCTACAAGACAGAGCATGTACTTTTCCACCTTCGTCTTTTAATTGCTACAATGCTTTTCGCTCTCCTTAATCTTTTCTGGGTCTTAGTTTCCTTAATGTTTAAGTCATGTTTATAATTCCCAAATCAAATTATTTTCGGACTCCAACGACTAAAATATAGGTTGAAAAATAAAATTGCCAGTATTCAACCATTTTTGACATCCAGAAATGGCAATTACATGTGCATTCAGCCAGAATTTAAAAACGTTATAAGCAGCAAAGCTCCAAATGAAATTAGTCTACTGTGATTTTCTAAAAGCCGACGGCATGGCTTAGTGAGGTTGTGCAAAACCTTGGTTCTGACACTGGACAAACCCAAGTTCAAATTCTGAATCTACCATCTAGCAAGGTGGCCTTTGGTCATTTTAATTAACTTTTGTAAGACTCGGGATCCTAATGAACCCAATGAAGATAATAACAGTACCCGTCTCTCATTGGGTCGCTCTGAGGAGAGAGATAAAACATGAAAAAGGCTTCCTCCAGTGCCAGCGTATAGAAGTATTCCATAAATATGAGATCTTTCATTACTAATTCTGCATTAACTTTACCTGCCGAGGTCATTGTACCTGATTGCTCATCTTTTCAATGTTTGATTATCTTCACCCGTTCCCTTTCATTGGCCCTAATGTTGTTCTCTCTTTGGCACACTCATATATAAAGTTACATATTTTCTTTGTGGCAAAAATCCCTCTAATTCCCTCATAAAACTGAACATACACCATTTTGGGTGTGGGTATGGGATCTGCTAAATCGAGGTAGAAAATTCTCCTCTTTGATACTATCTCAACAGCAGCTCCTTCTACATTACTACGCATCCTGGAGGTTAGGCACTCCCCAGTAAGCATGTTGTATGTGTTATCTTTTTGATTCTCTGGCCATTGCATCGTCGAGGAAAAAGCTATATGTTGACACTAGCTCTGTGGTGGATCCGGGTTCAAAGCATGTCTGTCCAATTAGAGATGGTGTCTCTTTCCTGAAGCCTGAATTGTAAAGAGAGTAGTCAACATCTGTTATGTTAAATAGGTTTCATTTCACTTGCCAAGTGTCATTGATTGGTTATTGGCTGCCAGGAGCATTGTGTTGAGAATTCCAAGGCCAAGTCTATACTCGGTGCAAAGGTCACAATCAATTAATGATGTCAGCCATAGGTGCAGCAAGGGGGTAGACGGGGTGGAAACAGTCACGTGGTTGATTCGTTGGTCCTTGGTCTACAGGCTTAATCCATGTGGTTCTGGCCAAGGAAATGGATCAAGCTGTTGCCCAGGACTTTCTGCTGTCTTCTTTCTCTTTACTCTCACAAATGGTGGTGAAATTTTCCAAACATTGAAGTACAAGTGTAAAAAGTCAACAAAATTCTGAGACCTCCAGAATAATCCCTCTGCCCCATCTGCAGAGTCTTTGGGAAACAGGAGGGATGAGACAGGAAGTTTGCTTTATTAGGTATTGCCAGCTGGTCTGACTTTGTGATTGTCCTAAACTAGCTCATTTTGGCTGATAAAAAAAACACTTCTTTTTTACAGGTGTAAAAACTAATTTGATTTCAAAATAGCTGTTAGTAAAGCAAGATCAGAGGAGAGAATGCTCTTTTGGCAGAAGGCATTTAAATCTATTGCATATGGCGATTTTCAGAGTGCTAGACTTTTTTTTGTTTCTGAAATGAAAATGGCAAAGCAATGTCAGCTCAACCAGATGATGGTTTTAGCCAGCAGACATGAAGAAATTTGGTTAGGGACCAAAGTGGCTGACCCCAAAATTTCACATATGTATATATGTGTGTGTACATGGACATGTAGATTGTTTTTAAAGTTATTACTGTGAAAGTAATAAAAAGCAATATAATTCTTTTATAACTAAGTAGAGAAATGAGAACAACCAAATAATTGGCAGTCTCATCACCCTAACACACTGGGTCTTAGGGAAGTTGTCTTCCATTTGTATTGTCTTTTCCTCATGGTTTTGATGACAGAAGATGAGTGATTGGATGCTGTTTATTTTTCACTTTATGTTTGGCCTTGTTTTAAATTGGCAATCATTCAAACTGCACTTTGGTGGACTTGTGTTTAAGAGCCCACTCATTAACCAATCAATTTGTAATTTCTTTTATGCGGAGTTTTATGTTATTATCCTTTTTGGACTTCCCATTTAAAAATTCATTTTGCTGGACAGAACATTGACAGACAGCAAAAATTTGCTGTATCCTTTCGGTATATGTGTCTTTTGTATGTGACTTACCTTTGGGGAAATAAACCAAAGCAAAATATGAGTAGTAGTTGGTAGTTTTAAAAGGAAAACCCCAGCATGAGAGAACTGAAAAGTGATTTTGACAGGTCATATAATCCATTCCTGAGCCTGAAAAATCCAAGAAAGGGAGACCCACAAATTCTCTTTACAGCCCATTCCAGTGTTTGGCAACTCTTACTGTCAGGGATTTCTCCCATATTTCAACTATATCCTTCATTTTCTTTTTTTGATCTCATTCTTCTTGACCCAACATCTGGAAAGATCATTCCTTTGTTCCTGAGGTATCTTTTTGGGAAATAATACTATCCAAATTTCTTCTAAGCCAAGAATAACAAAGGACTTTCCTCTCCCACATCAGCTTGGGGGGTAGGGGGGACATTGGTGATAGCTGCCTGGAAGGCAGGTTTCCCCTCCCCTAACCCTGATCCCTACTCCTGCCCCGGCAATGTGGGAAACTGCATGGACGCCAATTCATATCTTAGTTTTCCATGAGCAAGAGTTGGGGAATTAGGTACATGTCATAGGAATGCTCTGGAGCTTTTCTGTGAGGCCAGTTTGCTCCCTGGGAATCAGGGGTGAAACAGGACATATTGAAAAAGCAATAAAGGCAGGGGTACTACAGTCAGAACAGCCTGGGGTGATGGCCTCCAGAGTACAGGGTGTGAGAGGTTCCCCCTGGGAGCATTAACCCTTCAGTGGCTGGCCTCTCTGGACCTCCAGGGAGTCCTGGGGAAGTTGGGGAGGAGCTTTTATAGCAAAATATGCTCACCAGCAGAGCAGTAACAATTCATCCTTAGTATCAGCCCTTCCTGTGATCCCTTGACACCCACTCCAAGTTCTTGAGGCATGAAATATAAAAGTAGGATAAGCCACACACCTCTCTGCCTGGTCCTTTTTTAGTAACTTTTTAAGCAAATAAGAAACTCATCTTCTCATTGTTCTTCCTCAAGAAATATTGCAACTGCCATGTGACCTAAGGAAAATCCCACCGTCACAAACACCAAAGCAAGTCACGGATAGAGCAGTGGATTCCGTAATATGTTATAAACTATTAAAACAACAACAGCAACAAAACAAGACCCTGCTGAAGTCATTGGGCGGATTGTGGAACACACACACACACACACACACACACACACACACACACACACACACCAGGGCAGTCATCATTTATCAGAGTCATTCAATTAAACAAACAAACCCAAAAGGGAACTCGTCAAAGAAAATCATTTTATGGCACATAATGAAAAACAAAACAAAACAAAACTTGTCTCTGACTTTTTTTTTTTTTTTTAAATACAAGGGCTGTTTAGAAGGATGACTGTGGAGTGTGTGGCACTTCTCCCCGATTTGCTGTGCAGAAGTGCAGAAGTGTGAGTGATGCAGAAGCACTTGTTTATTATAGAACACATTTCAATGCAGTAATCATAAATATTGCTAAGGTTGTGCTCTGTTGAAATATGACCTACATACTCTTGATTGTTTGTGTTACGTGATTTGTCTGACACCCATTACATTCTGGGTAATAGCAGCCATTTGTTGCTCTGCACAGCAGGCTCTTTTGACAAAAGAAAATAGGCAGTAATAAAAAAGCTCTAGTCTGAATTACATTCTGCACTGCTGAGAGTTTGTGCAAGTGTGTTAACAATGTTCTGAACTGCCTCTTGTCAGCCTTCAGCCTGTAATGGCCATCTGTCCTCACATAAATCTGTCAAAACCTGCTAAGTTCAAGAGAGAGCATGGAATATACCTTGTACTGTCAACACCAAAATGTACACATTCCCCAGAAAATCAACACACAGGAAATAATCCGGAGGTGATGGGAGGCATTAGCGCTGTTGATTTAAGCTCGTGGGGTGAAATTGAGAGTCTGGCCATTGGAGGGAAGATGAGCAAAGGAAGTGCATGAAGGAATCGAGTACTGACTGCCCTCCCAGCGCAGGGGACCGAGCTCCGGCCGGGGCACCTGGGAGAGAGCCAATTAGTTTGCGTGCAGGAAGGGGGTCCCTGCCCCATCAGTGGCTCTTAAAAGTTTGACACTATGTTAAAAAAAACCCAAACACAAAAAACAAGTACTTCTTGCGCTTTGTTTTGCTTTGGCTCTCCACTCCACCTGCAAATAGATTTTCAGTTAGGTGCTGGTGGTTCCGCCCTTGAGATTTCTCAGTCTTGCCGGGAGGTAGTCTCTGAATAAAGACATTTCAGTAAACAGTAAAAAGTTTAGGGAACTACCGGAATTGTTTTCCCTTACCCACCTACTCACTAACCCTAAAATAACTTCAGTCCATTGGGCAAGTATTATTATTATTATTTTTAACAAAGTGTGCCAACAGAAATTTACAGCCCTATTTTCACTCCTAGGGTGTCTATTTGGTTATCTCAGTGCTTCTGTAAATTTTAAGCATATGCGCAAGAACACGTACTTTCTTCAAGTTGTGGAGATTGGCCCATGAAGTCCCTGATGTTCCAGCCTCTGGTATATTATCCAGCACGTAGTAGGTGTTCAGTGAATGTCTGTTCCCCTTGCTGCAGGCTGCCTAAGATGGGAAGAAGGTAAAAGGCTTGGCTTTTAACTCAAAAGAAAAAAAAAAAAACACAAAAAAACCCACGACGACAATCAGGGTGTCGCCACTCCCAAGAGCAACTTGAGAATCAGTTATTTAAGCGATAATGAGCTTAGGTACTAGGACAAGGGTTTCAAATGTTCAAGACTAAAAAGAATTTCTATATTTAAAATCCCTAGATAGCCGAGCTATATTTAGAACTAGTCTCTCTTTAATAGTGGCCTAATTTGGTGTTTCTGAAGTTTAGGGTTTCTTTTTATACGTCTAGAATGTCAGTCAAAATACATGTACCTGAGAACAAGGCAATGTGCTGCATGGATATGACAGGACAGAGGCTCTCCATATGTGGTCCATGAACCACCTCATTAAAAATGTTTGACCAGCTTCCCAAGTTATTCTTGGGCCACTGAAATGTGAGACCCACTACTAAAGGAGAATGTAGAAAAAAAAATGTTTTAAAGATTTTATTTATTTATTTATTTGACAAAGAGAAAGCGAGCGAGCACAAGCAGGGGGAGCCGGAGAGGCAGAGGAAGAAGCAGGCTCCCCGCTGAGTAGGGAGCCCAATACCAATACGGGGCTCGATCCCAGGACCCTGAGATCATGAGCTGAGCCGAAGGCAGACGCTTAACAGACTGAGCCACCCAGGCGCCCCTAGGGAGAAAAAAAATACGAGTAAGAATTTTTGCAAAAAGAAGCCCAGGCAATATTCCACTAAGAGCATATAATTTATTTGGAGAGACAAGATAAAACATACATTCAAAAAGAGATGTGTAAGAATATATAGCATTATCTGATAAGTATCAAACGAGTGATCCTGGCAGTAAATTATTAGGAAAGTAAAATCTATCCTACTTTGGAAACCACGAGAAGATATATGAAATCGGATTTTAGGATGTCAAATGTCGTCTCCCCCATTCAAGGGCTACGTCATTTGGAATATTTGACTGTTATTTGCTCAGCAAAGAGAGATTATTCATCATTATTTCTTTGAGCACGTTAGCCTCCTATGAGAAATATCTGAGAATTTGTCATTTGTTTGAGGGGGGGCATCAGGATCTTAAAATTTGTTGTAATGGCAATCGAAGGCAGCATGCGGTAGACATCCGTTTTATGACGCGGCTGTGCAAAAACAAGGGAAAAAGAGAGAGAAAGGAGACAATTCGATTATATAGGAATTTCTTAGATTGAGGAAAAGACATACTTGTCCGCGAAAGAGGGAACAAAAGGAGAGTGTGCCTCAGTGACACTGATGTTTCGTTCAATAGTATGTCCCCTCCCGGTTATCTTCTGGAGAACAGTGCCTGGCTGCTACTCGAGGGAGCTTTTCTGGGACTCTGATGTGTCCCTTCTCTTTATGTTTGTATTTCCCTGTCTTTCTGAACTTTTCTGGGATGGATTTCCAGAATCAAATTACCTTGCATTTTTGTAGGTTTTCTCTCATTTAAAGAGGGTTAGCTATGCATAATAAAAATTGCCAAATATTAGTGTAAAATATTTTATTATAGAGGAGATATTAATATTAATGTCTTCCACTTTTTTATTGTAAAGTGGGAGAAAGAGGCAGTATTTTCCTGATCATATCAAAATTTCAAGTGGCTTTCTGTAACCTACTTGGTTATGTGTGTGTGTGTGTGTGTGTGTGTGTGTGTATACATACATATATGTGTGTGTGTATATATATATATTTTTTTTTTTCCTTTCTCCAGCAGGGTTAGATTTCTCTGCCATTTCCTTGAAATGCGCAGTTGCCTTAAGTCTAACCCCAGGCTTGTTAGCAGACTAGAAGTTCTTTTCTGCTGAATAGCCTTTACCCATCCTTCTAAATAGAAAATGTGTGGTAAACTCAAATATTCCCTTGTAAGCATAAAGTCATTTGAACTCCAGCCTGCCCTTCTTCAAAGTTCCTTGGCCTCTGGAGCCGTTTCCCAATTACCCTCCTTCGGTGTAAAGGGATGCCTAGAACTTTCTCAGGGGTAAAACACAGGGGAGGCAACTGTGATTCACAGACTCTCCCACGATGGCCTCTGATGGCATTTTTCTGCTCTTCCCTAGAAAAGGACAAAAGGCCCGACTGATGGGGTTTCTCTCGTCTCCCTTTATTTATTTAATTTTTACTTTTTTAATTAGTTGGTTGCTGAAGTTTGGATCCGCTTCAATCCTTCAGCCTCGCCGCCCGCCCCGATGTGCTCTAAATAAAACGGCCCACTGGCACTGCGATATTTAGTGTTCCTGTTCATTTAGGGTTCTGTCGCAGAAGCATATTTTAGACGGAATGTATTAGTTATGCTTACAAGAAAGTATTATACCTACATTAGCCATGGTTTACTAAGTTAATGAACTGTGGAGGCAAAGAAACATCCCGTCAAGTTGCAGAGCTGTCTGGTTCCCTGCCTCGGTCTGTCGTGTGTTTCTGAACTTCACTTGGAAGTTGTGTCTGTCATTCTGACCCTGCCCCACATTTGCTGTCATCCCATCTTTTTTTTTTCCCTTTCTTTTTTTTTTTTCTTTCTTTTTTTTAAGTTGCCTAGTTCTTGGGCTCCATGGGTAGATATCCTTGATGGGAGAACAATTTCTGAGCCACTTGTGTAGACCGCGCCCCCGGAGACGCGAGCTCTGGTACTGCCTGGTGTGGTGGAGGCCGGTAGTGAGGCGTTCATGTTTTCTGGGAAGCAAGATCTGTTAGCACGGGCGTTTAAAATACAAAATATCACGGATTTCACGGCTGCCCGGCGGTAGTGAGGTCCATCTTTCCTTGGTGACAGAGACCGAGGGGGAGACAGGCACTTTTTCAGGCCTTGTCATGAATTTCGGTTCCTTGTCTGAAATCCTGGAAAAGTTCAGGAAACATGTTCCTGGCATTTAACAACACGATCTCTGTCTCTTGTCTCTCTCCCCACCCCCCACCCCCTCCTTGTTGTTGTTGTGGCTGTTTTTCCTTTTTGACCTCAGGCCTAACTCCACCCACAACTCCTCCTCATAAAGCCAACCAAGATAATCCTTTCAGGACTTCCCCAAAGCTGAAGTCCTCTTGCAAGACTGTGGTACCTCCGCCGTCGAAGAAGCCCCGGAACAGTGAGCCTTCGGGCGCCCAAGGCAATACCTCCACCAGGAAAGGGCCCGAGCAGTCTGAGCTGTACGCACAGCTCAGCAAGACCTCCGTGCTCACCAGTGGACACGAGGAAAGGAAGGCCAAGCGGCCCAGTCTACGGCTGTTTGGTGACCATGACTATTGTCAGTCAATTAATTCCAAAACGGAAATACTCATTAATCTATCACAGGAGCTCCAAGACTCTAGACCACTAGCATATAAAGATGTCTCCTCCGATCGGCAGGGGCAAATCTGCTCTTCCACAGATTCAGACCAGTGCTACCTGAGAGAGACTTCGGAGGCGGGCAAGCAGGTCTCTCCTTGCAGCACCAGAAAACAGCTCCAAGACCAGGAAATCCGAGCCGAGCTGAACAAGCACTTCGGTCATCCCAGTCAAGCTGTTTTTGACGACGAAGCAGACAAGACCAGTGAACTGAGGGACAGTGATTTCAGTAATGAACAATTCTCCAAACTACCTATGTTTATAAATTCAGGACTAGCCATGGATGGCCTGTTTGATGACAGCGAAGATGAAAGTGATAAACTGAACTACCCTTGGGATGGCACGCAATCCTATTCATTGTTCAATGTGTCGCCTTCTTGCTCTTCTTTTAACTCTCCATGTAGAGATTCCGTGTCACCACCCAAATCCTTATTTGCTCAAAGACCCCAAAGGATGCGCTCTCGTTCAAGGTCCTTTTCTCGACACAGGTCGTGTTCCCGATCACCATATTCCAGGTCAAGATCAAGGTCCCCAGGCAGTAGATCCTCTTCAAGGTAAACCTTGGCAATGTCCACCCAAAGAGTAAGGTCCAACAACTGCATTTAAAGCCCACAGACAGCCCCAGCCCCTCTCACCAGGCCATTCCCAGCGCCTCTGGAACTAACCAGGTTGTTGTTAGACATTCCTCCCCCATCTTCTCTGAAATCTGTCAGCCTAGAGCTGACACAGTGCCTTGAGCCAGTCGGATCACAGAGAGCAATTTGTAAGAAACTTGCTCATCTAACTTTTTCCATTACCTGGAGAGCTGCCCTATGCCAGGATAGTTGAGATCCATGCAAGATAAAGCTGACAGTGCACCAGACTGGCGCTCGGCGTTAACATCAATAAGAGGGGCTGGGAGAGAACACATCACTCCCAGACCTCTAAGCTGACTAGATGATCACAAACTGTCACTGGGAAACCTCACCAGTAGCTAGGAAGAAAAAAAGCTGCTTTATGTCATCCGGTGTTTCAGGGCATGCTCAGTTGGGCCGATAAAGCGGGGGTAAGTGGCAGTTGCAAATGCCCTTTTTGTTTTTCTTCTCGCTCGCAGATCTTGCTACTACTATGAGTCGAGCCACTGCAGACACCGTGCGCACCGAAATTCCCCTCTGTGCGCAAGATCACGTTCCAGGTCGCCCTACAGCCGTAGGCCCAGGTAAGGAAGCAGGTCATTTTCCTTTGGCTCCTCCTCTTGCCCCTCCTCTAGATGACACCGGTTAGCTTGCACCCCGCCCCCTCCCCGGTTCGTGATTCATTGTGCTCGCGTAAACGGAGGCGGTTGACTTAATGATGAAGTTATGTTTCTCAGGTATGACAGCTACGAGGAATATCAGCACGAAAGGCTGAAGAGGGAAGAATACCGCAAAGAGTATGAGAAGCGGGAGTCTGAGAGGGCCAAACAAAGGGAGAGGCAGAGGCAGAAGGCAATTGTAAGCAGCTTGGAGCTCACTTTCGCTTTAGTGGGTTTCTTTTCCTTTCTTATTTCTCTCCTTTTTTCTTTTCTTTTCTCTTCTTCTTTTTCCTTTCTCTCTCTCTCTCTCTTTCTTCCTCTTTCTTTCTTCTTTTCTTTTCTTTCTTTCTTTCTTTCTTTCTTTCTTTCTTTCTTTCTTTCTCTTTCTTTCTTTGATTAGAAAATAAACTAAAGCTAAGGCTTTGTTAGAATATGCAATATTCCACAGCCTTTTGACTTTAAAACACCAATGGGTCCCCAATCCCTCTTGGGGAAACAAAATGTTAAATGAGTGTATGTTTTCTTATTCATACTTCATATTTCTCATTCATCTGGAAGCTCATTTACTGTTTTCCACTTTTGTTTTCCAAAATGGAGGGAGCAGGGATTTTTTTTTTTTTTTTTTTTTTTTTTTTTTTTTTTTTTTGGTCAAATGCTGGTTCCATCAGGTCAGACGATGAGTTTTTTGGACTATTGTCTGTGGCCTTTTTGTCGGAGTGGGAGATAAGGCGGTATCAGTGTTTGGTTTCAGTTTTTTGTCTTTTGGGCAGGTGTTAGAATTGGATTGTCCATGAAGGGACTGGGTTCGAGCTAGATTTGAAGAAGGCAGGACAGGAAGAGGGGCTAAAAAGTCATCATTTCATACTTGTGCTGGGTCAGCATCTCACTGGGTAGTTGACACATCTACATTTCTCATGAACTACTTGGCAATAACCCGTTCTGTATTTCGGGACTACTTTCTGCAGGGTATCGCGTTTCCTTGACATACAGGCATTACTGGTTCTTTGGTCTAAAGATCCAGGTTATGTTGAACTTGTTAGTTCTCTGCCGGTCAGTAGTTTTTCAGCACCTGCTCACAAACAGGTAGACTTCACCCCACCTCCTTCCTATTGCTTATCAGCCTAGAACTCAGATGGCAAAGCCCCCCTCACTCTACTTATCAGTTTTGTTCATGGCA
Source organism: Ursus maritimus (assembly GCF_017311325.1). NCBI lineage: Eukaryota > Metazoa > Chordata > Mammalia > Carnivora > Ursidae > Ursus > Ursus maritimus. Next base: position 63,929,431 of record NW_024426996.1, read on the forward strand.
GACATGCCTAATCAATTATGGAACTCTTCCCACTGAGCGCACAGGGAAGCTTTGGGTCTCTCCCAACTCAGTGCTTCAGGGAGCACTGAGTAATCAATCAGAAGTGGCACTGCTTTTGTTCCCTTCAGCTGCCTATATGGGCTAGCTCCTAGGAGTCATTTCAGTTAGATCAGCTTTGCACATATCTTGCATAGAAAGTAACCAACATTTAGGGAAATGACTTTTAACTGTAAAGGTTAGATTTATATAGTGCCTACTACCACCCACAAAATCTTGAAAAACCTACAAAAAAGAACTAATGGAGTCAGAATCAAGCAGTGGCCAACAGTTATCAACTAGAGGGAAAAGGTGAACCAAGAGGCTTGTTCATCACAGGCACTCAAGGAAAAAAAGAAGGGAGAAGTAATTGAATACTTAGGCTAAAGGTCTAGAGTGTCTGCTGTCATTTAACATGGAATCTACCGGAGACTGAATCAAAAGTCTTGTGCAAATTACAACACTTTTCCTCATTTTTCTCAACTTTCAAATGAGCTGTGATATTAAGAGCTGCCAGAGTGTCATTAGTTAACACTTAAGAAGACTAATGAGAATTAAAAATTCAATTTTTCTGATTTTGCTGTATTTAATTAATAGCCTGTTCAATAATTATAATAACTCACATTTATATAATGCCGTGAAGTTTACAAAGCCTTTTAATATGGCACATTACAGTTAATCTTTACAAAGAGAGAATCATGTTGAGCAAGCATGTAGGAAAATAGTTATTTCAGTGTTTGCACATTCATATTTTATAAAATCCTTCATGTTTCTTCCAAAACGTATCACATTGAAGAGAGAGATTAATAGTTTCATCGAGTATTTGCTCATTTGGGCAAAATACACCACTATAACCAAAGCTGTGGGTAAATGTAGCTATACGGCTTGTGCTTCTTTTCTTCCTTCCAAAGATAATTTAGTGCCAGATACTTAACCAAAGTCCATACAGGGAGGGAGGGGTCCTTCCATTAGCTGGCTCTTTCCAAAACATCAAATAGTGTGATTGGTCTACATCCCATAGTTGATGCCTGCATCAAAAGCAACCTTGAGGTCACTAGCCCCAGACTGAAAGCAGATACCTCCTGCCTTTTCTTTGTGTCACAAATGTTGACCGATTCTTTAGTTAATTCTTTGAGTAAGACAGCCTTTATCAGTTCTCTCTCAAAGATGGCTTAGAGAGTACAGATGTCAAGTTGGCCTACATTAAGTCATCAGAAATTAACTAAGCATTTGTTTAGAATTTTTGCTTTGAGATTTTGTTTTTGTTTTTGTTTTGGAAAAGGAGATTAAAACAACAACAAAACCCCCAAAACTAGGATATAGAGATGACTTAGTTTACCAACACAGTGAACTATAGTTAATAAGAGCTTAATATAAAGATTTGGGACTTATTCTTAAACTAATCCCCTCTTGGACAGTGATATGCTATTTCTGCTTAATATAAGTGAAAACTGATGATCCTTTATGTGACAAACATTTGCTAGGTGCTTGGGATGTAAAATTAGTTTAGACCTGGAATCCAGAGAGCTTCAAGTCTACTGGCGGATAAAGATATGCAAACAAGCAATAGGGTATGTTAAGTGCTATTGCAGAAGGTAATCTAAGGTACGCTGGTGACAAATGGGGGAATTTCCTTCTAGACCTGAGAACGACTGAGGGCATCCATAGAGAGGGTGAGATTGATCTGAAATCAAAAGAGAAGGAGGAGAAAGTTTTTCTACACCTGTGCTGTGCAATATGGTGGCCACTGGGCACACAGTAAATGCAGCTAGTTCGGAATTAAGATGCACTAATAAATGTGATTGAATTTTAAAGACTTAGTTCAAAAGAAAAGTGTAAAATGCCTCATTCATACTTTTTATATCAATGACCATTTGAAACAATATTTTGGATGTATTGAGCTAAGTAAAATACATTATTAAAATTCAATTTTCTGTTTCTTTTTATTTTTTAAGATGTGCCTCCTAGAAAATTTAAAATTGTAAATGCAGCATTGTATTTTTATTGGGCATTGCTATTCTAGGCAGAAGCTAGAGCTCCTACTAAGTCCCTGGACAAAAGCAAGGTATATTGGGAAACTGCTGGTCATTTACCCAGAACACTGGGGCACGGGAGCAACAGGAAATGAGTCTGGAGGGCTCCACGAAAGCCAGATCCCTAAAGTGTCCTGGAAGTCATGATAAGGATTTTGAAGTCTATCTCGGAGGCATAGTGGAACTACTTAATGAGTTTACCCATGGGAAGATTTTCTGATCGATTTCCTTCCTCAAGACGATCTGCTTTCTTGTGCCACAGTGCATTTGCAAAATGTATTTTTATGGACTCGGGCCCAGAGACACATGCAATGGGTTTTGATTCGTTTGACTGGATTAGCTTGTGATGTCATTCATGAAACAGCTAAAGGAAATAGGACGGTCCACCCAAGCTGGTTGGGTAGGTGATTTCCATTCATATTTTTGAGACACCTTTAAAATACTGAACAAGTAGCAAATTATGTTTCGGGATGTCGAGGGTATGGTGCTGGTTATCTATTAATTCAGATCAGTCATATAATGAGAGGCCTAGCAAAGCAGAGGCTCCAGAAGAAAATGAAAAACAATGTTAAAATCATCTAATAATTGATATTTTACAAAATTAAAGTAGTCTTTGCCACCTTTGTCTTGTGGTCTATGTCGCTTTCATTTTGAGTTCCATAAGGAGATGGTTTAGGAGGTCTGTCTACTTTTCATTGCTTATGCATCTAAAAATCTTATCCAGACCAGCCTGAGTGCAACAAGTCTGAGAGTTAAGAGAAGACTAATAATCAGTAGTTACTGACACAGAATCTTATACTGTGGTTGACCATTGCCGTTGTTTTGGTTGCTCCTTTCCTCCATGTTCCACCAAAACCCTTTCACCCTCTACCCTTCCTTAGTGTCCTAGGCTTGCAATCATTCAGGTTAATCGGAACTTGTAAGCCAGAGTTTGGTACTTAATGTCTAAACTGTCACTGCTCTCATTTCTTGAGGAGTTCTAAGTCCAACTCCATTTGCAGTCGGTACAATTTTCTGCCAGAAAACATGATAATGGGATGTTAATTTAAAGGGCAAATCTACACATTAGGATATGGCTCAGTGCTCAAAACCCAAACCGGATGTGCCTTGGCAATGACAGCGCCACTCCATTTCTCCCTTCCATTCATCCGTAGGCAGCCCCTGAGCCAGGAAGAGTGCTTCATCACGGATAATTATCAGCTTCTTCCAAATGGGGAAAAAAAAATTGTGTAATTTTTCATAGTTATTGTTGGAGAAAATAGTTTTCTATCCAAACCTCTTTCAAGAGATATTTCCTGTGGGTTAGAATATATGTTCTATAATGAATTGAAGGTCACTATTTAGAAATTAACAGCTTTATTGAAAGTTGTCCCACATTCTCTGAGTCTATAGTGTTTGTGCTTTCTGTCTTTTCATTGTGTTTCCTTGCAGTTAGCTCTAGTAGACTACCCTGGATTTATTCACACTGATCCAACCTTAGACTCTAGGGGAGAGTATTCTGGGGTGGTAGTTGGAGGCAAGTAACTTTGGAAAACTGAGTGCTGTTGTTTTGTTTCTCCCGTAAGAGTGCCCCCTAGTAGTAAGCACTTAGTGAATGCCTACTGAATTAAATAGCGTAATCAATACGAAGGGAAAGAGAGAAAAAAAAAACCCACATTTTTGACCTTTTGTCGAGGTTTTGGCATTTCTTTCTGTCCATACATGCCTTTTCACAACCATCCGCCCCCTCACTTTATCTTTAGATGGAGGACCTCGCTATATCATTCAGCCTCAAATGGCATAGATTTTATCCATTCATCTCACATATAGTATTTGGAATTTCTTTGGAATTTCCGAGGAAGTCAGGGTGGTAGCTGATCTGGAAATGAATATAAATCTTTCATGGCTGAAGTTGGCATGCAGTTTCCTTAGCGTAGGAGAAAGAATTTTTACATTATCCTGACTTGGAAATGTAGAAGTTCTGAGAACCAAAATCTAAATTACATCAGGCTGTTCCTTGTTGTTACCTAGCATTGCAGAGCATTTTGGTGAGATCACCCATACAGAAGCATCAAGCACTGTACTTGGCATATATTAGAATTCAATAAATGTTAATCTCCTTACTAAATTCCCTTTCTCTTAGTCAAATCCCTTTTACCAAGGCTAGCTTATTTGTTGTTGAGAAACAACCATTGTATGTTTTCCCCAGCTAACTGGGAGGCTCTGTTCTCTTTTTGATAAAGATTTTGATGATGCAAAGTCAGTTAATTTCAGTTCTTTTTTTTTCTTTATTTATCCCCCTGTATTTTGATGTAACGATGATTTACTATACCTGTTAATGCAATATAAATCTTCAATTTTGTTATCCACCCCATCAGCAAACTAGCTTTTGTGAAAATTGAAGCTAAAAGATATTTGATGAATGTTCCATCTTCCTCAATGGTGAAAACTGGTCTGAAAATCATTTTTCAAGGAGCTTTTTCCAAAGGTTTAGAGTTCCTCCAAGCCTTTAAGAAGTTGAAAATGTTATTAAGCAATTTGATTTCTTTTCCTTTCATCTCCTGTTTAGAAATTAATGTCTTGAAAAATTGGCTGCAAATGTTAAGGTTTTTTAAAGATATGGAATCTATTCATCTGTCTAATAAAACTGCAACATGTTAAAAATAATCGTTTCTTTGCTAGACATTTTGGCCAATCTTTGAAAGATTTTTGTCTTTGCTTTTAGACCTTCAGATGCCTTTTAGTTTCATTTTTAGCACTAGGAAAACCAAGCACTCTAATCATTTTCTAAAATGAGAATTTCAGCATGTATTCAATCTCTGATCTTTGTAAGGAAGCAAGACGTGGTTCCATTCCTGTGTTTCATAAAAGGAGACGATAGACAAATAAGTAGTTTATGTGATTGCGCACCAGCCCTTGGGGTTTCTGTTTTTCCCATCTAGATTGTGTCTTCTTTTTACTGCAGAATGTATCAGTATCCGAAAAGGTCCTCTGGTTTATCTTCTTTGTAGGATCATTGTTGCATACAGTTTTGTATAAAGAAGCAATTCAGAGACTGTCCCAATATGTCTGCATATGGACGTGCATATGGTCGATTTTAGCTTTAACTTCAAATTTCCTTGAATACGTAGGCTGTGTGTATTCCCATAATGGTAGTTGAGCAATTTCTTTGTGATGGTTCAATTTCTTTCTCTGTCTTCTACATTCCCCCTCCTTTTTCTTTATACAGTAGTAACCTTCCTAAAAAGGCCCATTAAAAAAAAATCAACTAAAAAACCATAACACCCATGCAAGCAGGCGCCAGAAAGTTTAGATAACAGTCCCATCCCATTTGGCTGTTTGGCTGGAGCTGGCTGCGTAAATAGAATGGAATGTGGTGTTATGACTCCCTTACAACACTGTATAACACTGCCCCAGGGTGAGCCTCGCCATCCATTTATATTTATTGATCTCCAGGGTGTGCTGGGTGCTCTGGAACAATGCAATTGCAGCCTTCAGTTGAGACGACATACAATCTACATGGAAGTGAATCAGGCAGTCGACTCTGTTCGCTCTACTTCACCTGGTCAATTATTTAGGCCTGATTGCTGTTGTCAGAGGAACTGTGTTTTACTGAGTGTTTCAGTGGAGGCCCACCTCCGATGTTCAGAAGTGGTTTTTAAGAGTGAGAGTTCTGCAAACATGTAGTCCTCCATTCTTCTTCTACTTAAACCTGCAAAAACAAATCCTGAAAGTCTTTGTCAAGTCACTCAGCTGAGCTACGTGGGCAGGGTTTTCCCTGTGATTAAGCACCAAAACTGGCTTTCATTCTCCATTGTCTTAAAGAGTCTCAGAGTAAGGATTGCATGTAGGCATACAGGTAAGGGTTAAAAATGATTAATTGATTGGTGATTGATTTTTCAACAAATATTCATTGAGACGCTGGTGTGTTTCAAGTACCCTTAAAATACAGTAGTCAAGAAGACATGCGTTTTTTGCTTTCCCGAGGCTTTCCTTGTAGAGGGAGGTAGACGTTACACAATGAATTAACTATTAATTATTTAATTACAACTAGGCAGAGAACTATAAAGGAGAAATAGTGTACTATAAGAACAACTAATAGGAAGCCTGACCTCATCTCAAGTCTCAGAAGGAAATGATTGTTGATTTCAATGTAATTTTATAGTATGCTTACGTTGATGAAGAGGAGGGAGAGGCAGTGTGTGGAGGATCTTACAAGTAGCAAGGGGGCAGCAGGTGCGAAGGCCTTGGAGAAGGAAAGGAGCACAGTATATACAAGGGGCTGATAGAAGCTCAATGTAACGGGAAAGTAAAGGGAAGAAGGGGATGTGGGAGGTGAAGCCCATGAGAAAGGCAGGGCCTGGTGGGTCCTGTTAATCATTTAGGTCTTTCCTTAAGAGTTATGAGGCCCCTGATATGTTTTAGACAGTAATTGACATGATCAGATTCTTGCTCCCTTAGCAAAGATTTTTCTGACTGAAGTGAAGGAATAGATTAGAGGAGGGTAAATATAGACACAGGATCCAAGTTAAGAAGCTGCTATGCTAGTCCAGAAAGAAATGCTGGCAGCTTGGTTTAGGGGAGATGGAATAAGAGAGACAGAGCAGAGAGAGAGATATTTAGGAGGTAAAAATCAACAGGGCTTAATGAGTGATTGGATGTGTAGAGGGGACTAAGGGAACAATCAAGGAAGGCACTCAGGTGTTTGCCCTGAATACCTGGCTAGATGGCATTAATTTCACTGACACGAGAACAGTGGAGAAAGACCCACAGGGTAGAGGGTGGGACTGGAGAGCTGGGTTTGGGGACTGCTGGTCTAGTCTGAAGTGCTCAGAGGACGTCCAGCCAGAGATGTCAAGTAGACAGTTGGCAATTTGAGTCTGAAGCTCAGAGGAACTTCTCTGATGAAAACAGAAATATGAATGTTGCATTCGGTAAAAGAAGATGAGGCATGGCTGATCAGATCACCTAGGAGAGTATATACTATAGATCTGTGAATTGTTTAGTTATATTTCACAAGTGCTTACTGAATTCTCTTTGCCAGGCCCTTGGCTAAATATTAGGCATATGAAAAGGAAAGGCGTTCGGGGAGTAACATAGAGCGTCTCTTTGCCATAAGCCCAAATTACCCTTTACATCATCCAAGGCAGGATACTCTCAGTACATCCAGAGAAAACTCGTGAGCAAACTGAATCTATGCCTTCGTCCTGTGTTTCCTCGTCTCTGCTCCCATCTAACTGAAACCCCTGCAACCCTAAGTTCACATCATTCTTGTTTGTTCTTAGTAGGTGTAGAGATGAGGTGGTAAGCACGTTCTTTATGTAAGCTCCTTGTGTTCTGGAAAAACCTTCCCTCAGTTTTGACAGACATCATCACCTTTGGTCTTATCTTCTTAGAACAACTGATACATGATTGCTTCTTACACTAAGAAGGGTTTTCTTTACTGTTGTGTGAAAATGGAGTCCATCCTTTGGCTATAAGATATTATTTCCATATTTTGTAGGTTATAATTTGCTGATGACTTTCAGATTATGATGATATTGACTCCATTTCTGAAAATCAGGCCACACCCTTCTAGTCTGTTCCTAAAATAAGATTCATTGGCAAAGTGAAATTTATAGCCTCTTTTATAGCTCTTATTCTTCAGAGACCCATGGCTTAAAATAGCCTACATTTTAAGACTGTATTTTTCAAATTATTGTCTTTGGACCACCTATATCGGAATCACTTGGGTGTGCTTATTAAAAATGAAGATCATTGAATTGTCTTTTCCAATTTTTTTTAATACTGCCGGGATAAACCCCAATAATTTGCATTTTAAATAAGCACTCCAGGTAATTTTTATTTATTCTAGAGTTAAGAGTCGTCGTTTTGAGGGATGTCAAAATTTGTACATCTCATTATGAGAATCCTGAGTAAAATGAGAAATTAAACAGTTTTGCAAGACAGGTCAGTTTCTGACCAATTTTGAAGATTAAGAATCAAGTCACAAGGGTTAGGGTATTTAATAGGGATCGTGATAAACAGTGATAAACAGATCGCATTACCCTATTTCTTTTGTAATATGTCGAAGCTCAGGAGAGAATAACAGAGCTGGTGAGCAAAAGCAGAAGAGAGTGAGCTGCAGAGTAGGACCTGGGAAAGGAGGGGGGAATCCAGAGAACGGAGAAATGGACGCTAAGACTTGGGTCGCGTGTCGTCTTTTCATTCCGTTTTAGCGGATGTTTGACTTGAACCAGCATGCTCGGTGGGTTCTCGGTATGCATGACTGTACATTTTGGAACGTTTCTAGAGGTGCAACTTCCTTCCTATCTCCAGAACTGGCAAAAGTCTCTCCTTACTCCCACCCCCTCCCCAGGAAGAACGCCGTGTGATTTACGTTGGTAAAATCAGACCTGACACGACACGGACGGAACTGAGGGACCGTTTTGAAGTTTTTGGTGAAATTGAGGAGTGCACAGTAAATCTACGGGATGATGGGTAAGAACCTTCAAGATTATTTCTTGTTTAGAAGCTGACATATGTAAAAAATTATGGCCATAAGATTACCAGGATGGGAATGCTTTGACAGATGACATGTTGAGTTCAGAACCTTATTTATTTTCTTTTATCCCTATTTATTAATCTTTCTAGTTGAGATTTCCTGTCCCAGAAATAAGTATTTAGCTGCTTGACAGGACAATCACACTGATAAATGGATGCAGTGGTTCAGACGTTGGCACCAGGGAAGTCTTCCAAAGTAGGAAGGGTTCTAGGCATCTATGTTAATGCTTCCTCGCCAGCTTTGAACCTCTCTTCTTTGTCCATTGCAGAGACAGCTATGGTTTCATTACCTACCGTTATACCTGTGATGCTTTTGCTGCTCTTGAAAATGGATACACTTTGCGCAGGTCGAATGAAACTGACTTCGAGCTGTACTTTTGTGGACGCAAGCAATTTTTCAAGTCTAACTATGCAGACCTAGGTATGGATTTTATTGTATGTGAAATGAGGAATCCATAATGGAGGGCTCAAAATGAAAGCAGATGTAAACCGTAGGCATATTGGGTTGGACCCTCACTTTATTTTGCTGAAGGGAATGTTTGAATACAGATTTTATCTTATTTTTAATCTTTTTTAAGGTACAAGACAGTTTCAGAAGCAAAGGGCTCGGGTTTTGGCGGCAAAGAGCAGAAGTAAATTCTTCGTACTGTGTTCTCAAATGTTGAAAGTCTGCACTGTTTGTGCGTGTGCGTGTTGACATGTGTTTATGTTGTGTGTGCATGTGTGTGTGTGTGTGTGTGTCTTTGCATAGGTTTGCAATGTGCTTTCTGTGCCTGCCCTGAATCCTTCTGTATAAAACTTAGCATTATCATCTTTGTCTTACGGAACAGAATATGCAATAGAATATTCTGGTGCTTTTTTCCTTATTATCCTACAAACTCTTAAAAATGTTAAGACATTTTCTACAAATTACACCTTGAGAAAATATAATTTCATATGCTAAATCACACTATACTTTCTTTAAAACAAAAGAAGAAAAAGAAACTCTGTTATTTTTTGAGTGTTTCCGTATGCTAGGCACTGTGCCAGGGGCTCTGCAAACATTTTCTTATTTAATTACCAGAACAATCCTAGGAGGTGGTTATTATTATTATTATCATCATCCTCTCATAGATAAGGAAACTGAAGCATTTGTAAGTATTCCTTTTTCCTGTTGTAAAAGTTATACAGACTCAAGGGGTAAAATTTGGAAAATGTCAAAAGTATTAGGAAAAACAGTAATATCACCTGTCAGCCCATCACCTAGAGATCTGCTGTGTGATTTACAGTCCAGTCTTTTGTCTCAGGATGTCTAATTTCTTATAGTTGAGCTCACGTAATTTAGATCTATCAGTTTTTATTTTTTATTTATTTTATTTATTTTTTTTTAAAGATTTTATTTATTTATTTGACAGAGATAGAGACAGCCAGTGAGAGAGGGAACACAAGCAGGGGGAGTGGGAGAGAAAGAAGCAGGCTCATAGCAGAAGAGCCTGATGTGGGGCTTGATCCCATAACGCCAGGATCACGCCCTGAGCCGAAGGCAGACGCTTTAACCGCTGTGCCACCCAGGCGCCCCTAGATCTATCAGTTTTTAAATTCAGCTCTTCTCAATGCATGTTATGTAAGTTCATTTTCTACTGTATTCATGGGATTTAAAATAATTTATCAACTTACTTTAATGGTTGCACAGTATTGTGTTAGGTGAATACCATTATATTTAATCATTCCATTATAGCTAAACATTTATTCAATTTTCAATTTTTTTGGCATTATAAGTAATGCCAAAATGGACATCTTAATTTTCTTCCCAATTTTAATTTGGTCCCTTTGCATGCCAGTCCCTATTTAATGTACATATCGTAAGCCTTTAAATCCTTTGATGAAGGAATCAAGGAAGGGAAATGGCAAATGTCTTGTGCATATGACGTAATTAATTTAAATCAATTTATAACAATCATCATAAGATTAACATATAAATCTGTTCCTCAGCATTACTATATATCTGTCTGCACTTGCTTTGGCTTGGTATAAAGAAAGAAATGAATACCAAATACAGGGATTTTTTTTTCTCCGCTCCACCAAAGTGATGTCTTCCTACAGTAATTGATATAGGAGGTGTGCATTGTTCAGGGGGAATATGCTATAATTCACTTCACAAGCTAAATAGATAGTATGAAGCAGGGGAGAGGCAGCTGACTGTCAGAGAGATAGAGGCCTAGGGATGAAAATATAAAAGGTGGCAAGTCATTTGTTCAAATGTTGGCTGATAAAAACAGTCAAGACGGATTGAAGTCTTAAGTTGATTTGACTTATTTTCTTCAGTGATGAAGGCCAGGGTGTTTCCAGTCTTTCAAAACATCTAGAGTTTAAAATAAGCTACCTAGAGGGGCCTTTAAATCACGATTCATCACTGGTAGAGGGAGGATTGGATGGTATTTCCAAATTGAACTGGAGCCTCCCTGAAATATTTCTAAGAAGAATGCTTCCCCTCTTGTTATCTTTCTGCCTCGCCAGCAGCAATAGAAACTTTGCCGTTGCTAAGCTGGCTCTGTATTTTCTGAAAAGTATGTTTGATGTGTATTGTAGTAGCATGGGTTTTCTCCGATTCCCTCAAGCCCTACAATTTCACGAAGGGTAGTCGATCTGAGCGTAGGCATAGCAGAGTGGAAAGAGCCCCGGCTTCGGAATCTGATAGACCTGGTTTTGAAACCTGACTTAGCTGCTGACCTTGAGCAAACAATTACGCTCCCTCTGCCTCCAGTTCTTCGTTTGTAAACTACATCATAATGTTGTTGCAAAGATTAAATACATGTTTGTGATGTGGTTGGCGTAGTATCTGACATAAAGTAGGTGCTCAATAAATAGTAGCTATGTTTGTAATTAAAAATGATGGCAATGAGAAGTTAGAAATGTCAAGTTATTTTAAAATGAAAGCGTCAGCATCAGGGGCCAGCTCTGGAACCGAACAACACACATTCATATGTGTCCTGTGTTTGTCCCCTGAAGAGTTCATGTGAAATGCTTTAGGGCATGACCCGTGAATTTGATGAGCGTGAGACCATACTGGACACTTAGAGGGATTGGGGGCTCACACGTGTGTCTGCTGAGAGTTAGTGAAAATGATGTGATCTAGATTAATTTTACCAAGAGTTAAGAGCCCTATCATTTTAAAAAGATTTAATCATTTTTTTTTTCTGTTTTGCTCCCCAGATTGTTAGCTCACACATCCTGTTCCTCTATTATCGGGGCCACCTGGTGATTACTACAAGACTATGAGTACAGAATGTGGTGATTCCATGTTAATATTATGAGCCAGTTTTATAAGTGAGACTCAGGGTTAAAGGGACAATCAAGGTTACCTAGATAAAGCCAGGATTTAAGCCTGGTTTCAGTGAATCTCTAATCTGTGAGTCTGTTTACTGTCTTATAAACAGATGGATCTTTCTCAAAGACCTCAATGAAGAATCTTAAAGATGAGAGATAGAAATTAAATTAGGACTATAGGGGTGCCTGGGTGGCACAGCGGTTAAAGGTCTGCCTTCGGCTCAGGGCGTGATCCCGGCGTTATGGGATCGAGCCCCACATCAGGCTCTTCCGCTATGAGCCTGCTTCTTCCTCTCCCACTCCGCCTGCTTGTGTTCCCTCTCTCACTGGCTGTCTCTATCTCTGTCAAATAAATAAATAAAATCTTTAAAAATAAATAAATAAATAAATAAATAAATAAATAAATAAATAAGGACTATAGAACCAGAAGAGAAGGATGGGTTAATATGAAGAATGTAATAATATATCCATCAGGAATTAGTTATGGTATAAAACTTTTAAACATATAAGAAAAATGAAATAAATAACATTCATCTCAAATTCTTCATTAACTCAAAAAATGTATTACATTATCAGCATCTCAAATATATACATAACTTTATATATACTCTTGGCATTCATTGGTAAATCATCCCAAGATCCCAACGGGAAGATTTTCAACCCACTTTTTTTTTTTTTTTTAATGCTGGTGTTCAAGATTAATACATTCATTCAACAAATTCTAATCTTAGTACCTGCTTTGTACCAACAGTTTTCTAGGTGGAAAGACTGCGGTTGTATTGTGATGTGTTTCTATTTATATGGTATCATTATTTATAACAATTTATTTTAAAAAATAATTAGAGTGGCTTTTGACTTTTTCCTGTCAAAATTCTATTATATCTTACTTGTGTTGCAATATCCTTTCGTGGCAAGAAAGAGGTGACCTAGATGTTGTTGTCTCAGGAATTGCATGTAACCATGTATTCATACAGTAGAAAAGAGTTTGTAGATGCCTATTGTGTGACATAGTCTGCCTGTGTAAGTGATTGCATATTTGTAAATACCAGCTATCATATTCATAGCGAAGAAACTATCGACAGCCACTGTTTCCAAATATTTTTTTCGCTAATGAAAATATGGAAACACTGAAATTTTGGGTTTGATCTAGAGGAACCCAAAGTCAAGACATTTTAAGTATTCTCAAAATGTCCTTCAAGAAATATCTGTATGTGTGTTCTTTTCTTTTTTCTTTTTCTTTTTTTTTTTTTTTTAAGATTTTATTTATTTATTTGAGAGAGAGAGAGCGCATGAGTGGGATGGGCGACAGAGGGAGAAGCAGACTCCCTGCTGAGCAGGGAGCCCAATGCGGGGCTCAACCTGGGATCCAGGACTCCGGGATCATGACCTGAGCCAAAGGCAGATGCTTAACCTACTGAGCCACCCAGGCGCCCCGTATGTGTGTTTTTGACATTTCTGTGCTGACCTTAATGCTACGCAGACTCTGGTCACCAGGAGACTCTTCTAACGTTATTTATGATGCAAGTGCAATTCCGATTTCAGGTTAATCTCAAGCAATGAGCAGGACTTTTTGTGTGTATGTGTCTACAAAAAAAGATTTTGATTGGAATGACAGCTGCTCTTGAAGCTTTAGTGATACAAGCCAACTGCTCATTAGGCTATCTATGAAGAGAAGGATGGGAGCCGGTGTAATTTAAGAATTGACTCTGCGAGATGTTAGTGAGGAAAGATTGGCCATTTTTGTCCTGTCTTTTATGTCTGAGGCCAACTGTAACTGCTGTTCTTACCTGGAAAAACTTGCTCGGCAAAAAAATCAGTAAATACAAGGGATGGTAAGAATGGAAGAAAAGAAAGTGAAGGAATTTCCTTGTCTTTAAATCTAAGATGGCTAAAGTAGGTTGAAGCTAGGGCGAAAAATCAGGCTGGTGCTGGAGAGCTTGAGGGATTGCAACCATTTCAGCCAAACAGCTTGTGAGGTCAATGAGTACGCCGCCATATTATCTAATCTCATACTCTTCTGTCACTTCGGACATTTCTGTTTCATAACACTCTGGATAAAACACAGAAATGTTCGTCTGTTTGTGGGATTGTTAATACTTCCCAGAAAGGACTGGTTTTCCCTTCAAGTAAGGGCTCTCAAAAGAATGAATTTATTTGCAAGAGGCTTTCTATTATATTTCTAAGATGTCTTTCCTCATTTGCAAGACCAGCAGACATATCTGATTTTTTTTATAAATGTCACTGGAGAAATATCAGAAATATTTAGAATCAGAATTTCATTTTACATCCATCGTTGTTGAAACATGACAATTTTGTTAAGGGGCTATGTGAAGTATGTCAAACTCTTCACAAAAGCTGACTTGGACTTGTTCAAGGAAGACCATGGTTTTATTTATACCTGTGTATTTTTACTGTTGTATTAGTGAGGTTGACTTTGCCTTCTCTGGACATGAAGTGTTTCCCTATACCTTCTAATTTGGGGTGAATTTGTGCCCCTATTGCTGGGGTGCTCCCAAGGTACTGGAATAGATAAGTGGATCATATGTTCCTCATGCCTGAAAGGAGAGCAGCCGGGTGGCGAGTAGGTGACGTTCTGATGATTCTCCCACCCTCCCTCTCACCAGGCTTTCATGCTCCGTGAAATCAATCCCATTGACTAGGAAAATTAGTTCCAGCTTCTACTCTTACCTCTCCACTTGAGTTGTTGAGGAGCCTTGGGTAAATCATTTAACATTCCTGGAAGGGGGCAGGACATGGCTATTTTTAACGTGTATTCATTGGATACATTGCTATAGATTAGAAATATTAAAGTTTGTTCTGATTACCTCCTAGAATTGTTTAAGACTAAAAAGAGTCAAAAAGTAGTGTTTTGAATGCTTACCACTTCTTACCCTCTGTAAACATGTTATCTAAACTTATACTCTCTCTTCCTTTCTCTCTGTAAACATGTATATTTTTAAATATTTATTTTTATGCATTGTATATAGTTATATATACATTTATAAATATGCTTATATATCATTTACAAATTATTATATTTAAATATAAATAATATAACAATAAAATATTGGGTATATATGCCCTCTGCAAATATATATACACATATAAAACATATATACCAATAAAATATATCAATATATATATATCAATAAAAGTTGGGTATATTTTTAAAAGTGTATCGATTGGATAAGCTATTATTGAATCAAGTACTCTTGAGTTGGACGAGTGAGTTAATGACGAGAGTGTGTCTAACCTGGCGTGGGTTTCTTGCAGATTCAAACTCAGATGACTTTGACCCTGCTTCCACCAAGAGCAAGTATGACTCTCTGGATTTCGATAGTTTACTGAAAGAAGCTCAGAGAAGCTTGCGCAGGTAACATGTTCCCTGGCTGAAGATGACAGAGGGACGGTGAATACCTCACGGGACAGCGCGTCCTTCCCTAACTGACTATTGCAAGTCATACTTAGGAATTTCTCCTACTTTACACTCTCTGTATAAAAACAAAACAAAACAACAACAATACAACAAGAACAACAACAATGGTTTACATGAACACAGCTGCTGAAGAGGCAAGAGACAGAATGGATATCCAGTAAGCACATGTTTATTCATGGGTGTCAGCTTTGCTTTCCCTGGAGTCTCTTGGTGATGGAGTGTGTGTGCGCGCGCGCGTGTGTGCGTGTGTGTGCGCGCGCGTGTGTGTGCGTGTGTGTGTGTGCGCGCATGCACACGCCTGGTTGGGGGGGACTATGTATGCACAGGTGGGGACTGGGGGCACCTGTACCAGAGTGTGCCAGGGCAAACCACTTCAAATGGCAGCAGTTCCATGAAGACACACTTAAAACCTAGAACTTCAAAATGTTCGTATTCTATTCAAAAAGAAAAAAAATGCATAAATTCAAAAGGAAAGAAAACTAACCAACCAACCACAAACCACCCTAAAATGACAGCCACTGATGTCTGGGCATCAACCTCCGTACTGTGTTTTTTAAGAAAGTGCAAAATCGACTTGAAGCAAGCTTTCTCTCATAACATGATGGTTATATGACAATCCCGAAGAAACCACAGGTTCTGTGGTTTCTCTCTCTCTCTCTCTCTCTCCCTCACTCCCTCTCTCTGTCTGTCCGCCTCCCTCTCTTTCTCCCTCTCCTCCTCTCTCCCACTATCTCTTCCTTTCTCTCTCTCTTTCTGTCACTCGTTCTGTCTCTCTTTTTCTTCTTTTTTTCCTTTTGCCATGGAGTCTGGGTGGGAGAGGACACTGCGGGCAGCGGAATGCTAAACTTTCCTAACATTTTGAAGTTTCTGTAGTTCATCCTCTATCCTGACACCCATGTCAATGTCCAAAATGTTGATCTTCCACTGCAAATTTCAAAAGCCTTGTCAAGGGTCAAGCGAGCAGCTTGTTCAGCGGTCCTTTCTGAGGAGCGGGCACGGTGTTACATTACTAATGAGAGTTGGGTAGAACTCTCTGGTATGTGTTCAGATAGTGTCATTGCTACATTCTCTGATGTAGTGAAGTATTTACAGATGTTCAATGGAGTATTTTTATTTTGTGTACATACTATACGACAATGTTCTTTTTTGTTACAGCTATGCACTGTAAATGCAGCCTTCTTTTCAAAACTGCTCAATTTTTCTTAATCAAGAATATTCAAATGTAATTACGAGGTGATACAATTATTGTACACTCACATATTTAGAAGCTGAACTTACTGCTTATATATATTTGATTGTAAAAACAAAAACGACAGTGTGTGTGTCCGTCGACTGCAAGAACAAAATGATGCTTACGCGTACCCATCCCTTCTTAGACAAGCTTCGAGCTGAGCATCTTGTCGAGAAATATCCTAGCCCCCTAAAGGTATTAACCACTTATGCGATATTTTTCCACATTTTCTTGTTGCTTGTTTTTCTTTGAAGTTTTATACACTGGATTTGTTAGGGGAATGAAATTTTCTCATCTAAAATTTTTCTAGGAGATATCATGATTTTATGTAAAGTCTCTCAATGGGTAACCATTAAGAAATGTTTTTATTTTCTCTATCAACAGTAGTTTTGAAACTAGAGGTCAGAAATCTTTTTAAAATGCTGTTTCGTTTTAATTTTTGTGATTTTAATTTGATACAAAATGCTGAGGTAATAATTATAGTATGATTTTTACAATAATTAATGTGTGTCTGAAGACTATTCTTGAAGCCAGTATCTCTTTCCCTTGGCAGAGTATGATGATGGTATTTATCTGTATTTTTTACAGTTATGCATCCTGTATAAATACTGATAATTCATTCCTTTGTTTACTAAAGAGACATATTTATCAGTTGCAGATAGCCTATTTATTATAAATTATGAGATGATGACATTAATAAAGCCAGTGGAAATTTTCTACCTAGGATGCATGGCAATTGTCAGGTTGGAGTTGAAATGTTTCATTCGGGAAATTCAGCTTTTGCAGAAGCAGTGTTTCTACTTGCACTAGCTTGGCCTCTGACGTGACCATGATGTTGTTCTTGATGACATTGCTTCTGCTAAATTCAATAAAAACTTCAGAAAAACCTCCATTTTGAGCATCAGGATTTCATCTGAGTGCGGAGCCCTGGAATGGAAGTCAGTAAAGTTTGGAGTGTGTATTCAAGTTTCTAAATTGAGATTCGATTACAGTTTGGCCGACATGACTTTTCTGGAAGATGTGAGATACTTACTCCTTAATCGTTCTTTTCCTTTCTCTTGCCCAACACAATCTTATAAAACGGATTTCACCCCCAGGCCAATGCAGCTAATTTTGGGAGCTGCATTCATTTATCACCAGCATATTGTGTTCTGAGTGAATCCACTGTCTGTCCTGTCGGATGCTTGCTTGATTTTTTGGCTTCTTATTTCTAAGTAGATAGAAAGCAATAAAAAAAAATATGAAATAAAAGAACTTGTTCACAGGTTCTGCGTTACGGCAGTAACACATCTTTAATCCGCCTAATTCTTGTTGTTCTGTAGGTTAAATGCAGATATTTTAACTCTGTGTGAACGCCAAACTAAAGTTTACAGTCTTTCTTTCGGAATTTTGAGTATCTTCTGTTGTAGAATAATAATAATAAAAAAAAAAAGACTATTAAGAGCAATAAATTATTTTTAAGAAATCAATATTTAGTAAATCATATTATGTGTTCAAGGACCAGATGCGTTCTCTACTTTGCCTTTAAATTTTTGTGATCCAATTTTAAATACATTCTCCTTTTTGCCCTGGATGTTGACATGAGTAAAATACTTGGTTTCTTTTCTTACTTATCAAAAGACAACACTACAGATTTCAAGTTGAGGATTAATTTGTCCCCACTCTGGCCTGACAAATATCGTTACCATGAAGATAGTTTTCCTCCATGGACTTCAAATCGCATCTAAAATTAGTGCAAAGGGAGAATCACTAACCCATCTGAATAGAGCTTTTTGTATCTTATGCAGACCCTGTGGGTAGCCCATCAAAATGTAAACTGTGTTCCTTTTATTTTTATTTTTAATTTTTTTTTTTTTTTGGAGAGAATATTTCAAATGAACACATGCACCCCATCATCACTGGAGGCAAATTTCAGCATAGAACTGTAGGATTTTTAGATGACCGCAGGCCAATGCCTTCACGCTGTGGTAAGTACCACATCTACAATTTTGGTGACCGAACTGGTGCTTTAGAAATGTGGGGTTTTGTGTTTTTGTTTTTTTAAAAGAGATGTAGCGGAATAATTCTTCCAGTGCAACAAAATCAGTTTTTGCTAAACGACTCCGAGAACAACGCGGTTGGGCTGTCAACATTCAAAGCAGCAGAGAGGGAACTTTGCACTATTGGGGTATGATGGTTGGGTCAGTTGAAAAAAGGAAACCTTTTCATGCCTTTAGATGTGAGCTTACAGTAGGTAATGATTATGTGTCCTTTTTTGATGGCTGTAACGAGAACTTCAATCACTGTAGTCTAAGACCTGATCTATAGATGACCTAGAATAGCCATGTAATATAATGTGATGATTCTAAATTTGTACCTATGTGACAGACATTTTCAATAATGTGAACTGCTGATTTGATGGAGCTACTTTAAGATTTGTAGGTGAAAGTGTAACACTGTTGGTTGAACTATGCTGAAGAGGGAAAGTGAGCGATTAGTTTAGCCCTTGCCGGGCTTTTTTTTTCCCACCTGCCAATTCTACATGTATTGTTGTGGTTTTATTCATTGTATGAAAATTCCTGTGATTTTTTTTTTTAAATGTGCAGTACACATCAGCCTCACTGAGCTAATAAAGGGAAACGAATGTTTCAAATCTACTTCTGCTTTTCTTATTTATTTTAACCAATCTCATGTTGGCATGTTTCTCAGACCAGTACACATTAGTGGCTTTATCATTATTCCATTTTCTCTCTGGATCTCCTTCCTTTTCTCCCGCTTCTCCACATTCATGGATGGATTTCAGCTCTAAGGTAACGTAGACCTTCTGTATTTTACCTTTTCTCCTTTCAAACGGCAAAGGCGGAAGTGGTTTCTATAATGAGCAATGACGTGGGGCTTTAGGAAATGGATTAACTAGGTTTTGTACAGAAAGTGTGTATTTTTAAGTACAAGCCATTGCCCCTCGTGAGAATCCTGCTGAATATTCAGCTTAGGAAGCAATTCTGTAGTTGGACTGAGCGTGTTGCCAAGACTTGTAACAGGGCGCAGCCCCCATCGTGTGCAAGTCATATGGGACGAGCTGATAGCTGCTGACATAGCTTGCTGTCAGGATGTCTGTCTACTGTGCCTCGCAGGTGACTGGTGGTCCTGATGACCAAGATGACAGAGAATGCCCTTGTTCGTGCTCTGCCCTCTCCCAGTTTTACATGGTCGTCCCCACTCCCAGCCACCTGCATTGCAAGACCCACCATAAACATGACATTGGGGAAAGACTCTAAGATTTGCCAGTTGTTTTATCAAAACAGAAAATAAAAATTACATTATCTTACCCAAATATGACCCTCACCTCCAACCGTGGCTACCGAGCACGCCTGGTGGATTACCCTCGGATTCTGACTTGTCTCCATTGATGCTTAAATTGCATACGACATTTTTAATCTTCTGGCTGGACCCAGCAAGGACATGGGAAGAATGCGGGTCTTTCTTTTAAAGGGTTAACTTTTTACCCTTAAAAACCTTTTGAGAGGAAAGAGGGAATTTGAAGAAGTAACAGTAGTAGCTGCTGGCCTGGTACTAGGATATTCTGATTAAAAATAAAGGATTTATTTCGTGTTGTCCTCAAAACATTAAATCACTTCCATCCTTGATGACACTAATGGCAAAATAATTATTGAAACCAAAATTAGGCTGATAAAAATAAATGAACACTGAATATGAATAGTTTATATAAAAGGAGCTTGTCTCAATTCAAAAGTCCTCTAAACTAAATCTGTCTAAACTGTACAATGTGATATTCAAACTCCCTTTTCAGCATTGCTGGTGTTCTCTCCATTGTAGGATTATTTAGCTAATCATTGGATATAATTTACAGCCCTAACAACATTATTATACTCATTTGACACTAGTATTACTAGCTACACAGTTGTAACCCAGCATTAATTATAGAATATTTTAACCAAAGCGTACTTTTTGCAGTATTTACTTTATATTAATTTTATATTTTGCAATTCTTGTTGCCATTCCTTGTTTTCAACCACATTATACACCATTATAAATCAATCTTCGTACTTTATCAAACAGCAGAGAGTAATAAAGAAGGTCACAACTCATAGAGGAGTTCCTTGGAGGTTTGTAACATCATGATTTAAATCTCAGAAAGATTTAATCAAAAGCTGAATTAATCCCTGGGGGAAAAGATGCTATATAGATTCTATTGATGGGCACAAAGCAGCCCATTTCTTTTCATTGGTCTCTGTTAACACGTTGGGAAAAAGAAACATAGTTTTTGTTCGGGAAAGAAAACAAGATTTCCTTAATGGGGGAAGGGTAATATGAAATGGCCTTTATGCCTTGTTTCTTCCCTTTCATTCAGAACGATCCGTTTCATTCCACTTGCCGTGGCTTTTTCTGTTCTTCTAGTGCGCGGTTAAGCGGTTCTTCTAGTGCGCGGTTCCACCCCCTCGTTCCCGTCCGTATATCCCATGTGATTCCAATAATTCTGCAAAGCTCCACTCCAGTCAAGCGTGTGGAATGTGTGGGTCACATGAACTGGTTTCCAGGTCTTCTGCTGTAATCAGGTGACTGCCCCGGGGCAAATTCTCAGCCGTTCAGGGACACTGGAAACTTGCAAGAAGAAATGATCATAAAACGAGAGTATTTCTAGGGCCAGGTTCTACCGAAAAGCCTATCGTTCCATCACTAGGATGTATGCTAAAGATAAGAGGACATCACCTTCCCGTATGCCTCTTTTCCGCCCATAATTCCATAGGAATGTGACCATATTCCCGTTAGCTCAAAAACCATTACTTACCATCGGCTGACTTATAGAAGGGGCAAAGTGGAATTAATTAATTGAAAAAAGTGAGAGAACTTTTAGAGGAGAAAACCAAATGATCCTATAATATTTTCATGATTAAATTAAATGAGCATAATTATACATGCACAAATGCACACCAAGGCATTATTATAATCGAGAACCTTAGAATATGATATTGTTTCAAATTTATGCATATAGCACTTACTAAAGGCAAGGAGCTGGTGTGATATTTGAATTTGCATATTGACCATTTTCATATATTTTCATATATTAATTTCTAGTAGGAAGAAGCTGAATTATTAGGAAAAATCCTAGGGTGATTTAGAAAAAATATTGTGCTTCTGCTCGTTTTTGAACATCAGGGGCACTTAGCAACATTATCTTTCTTCCCCCACATAGTTTTCTGTGATGGATTTTCAACAAGATGACATCCAAGTGAAAGCCGAAATTAAATGGGAAGGAAAGAATGTTAAGTGGTAAAATCCTAAATAGCTTATTAGACTACTTAATTGGAGGGAATTTATTTTTGCTGCTGTTAGGAACTCTATAGTCAAGCTTCTCTTTAACAATACTAATTGATGGGGGGGAAAAAGTAGCTATGGTAATACAGTTACCGCACGATACCCTCCAGCAGGTCGTTTAAGGGAATTCACAGGTACTTTCCTTTGATTGACTTCGGTGCTGTTGAAAATCAAGTCCTATCTTCATTCATACGGTTGCTTTCTCTCTTCACTCCCAACCAGGCCTCTTACTTATTCCTACCAGAGATTCTCAGTGCACTTAAAAGACCTGAAAGGCAATGAGACCATGCTTGTTCCCGGGTTAACCATTGAGCCGGTTTTCAGCTCGATTGCTATACCCTTCCATCAAGTGGCTTATTTTTCATAGTGCTTAGAGGTAGTGCCCCCTTTAAGCACTCCCCTATTTGTTGGCAGCAATATGTGTACCCTACCCCAGAATAATGGTTAATTAGTCTGCTTCCTAGAGAAGATTAAGTTAGTAAACTGGTCACATAGCCTGTGATGTCACCATGTTAGTTTCATGTCAGGTAACTTAATGGTCAAGTTCAATGCATGGCCTAATTTTCCTCCAATTAGCTGGCTACATAGGATAAACATCCTGACCCCCATTCCATAAGCTGCCTTTCCCAGGGTCAGCCACCTGAATTGCAGTGCAGACCGTCCAACAGGAAAATAATTGGAGGAAAAACAAAAATTGGAGTTCACCACCCAATGTTTGGCCTCAGTGTCTGAAGATGGGAAGTACCTGTGTGTTGGGACTGACATTTTCCAATTTTTAATGGCAGGTTTGGTGGCATACAAAGGGAGTGCCAGTGCATGCACCTGATGAATGAAACAATTCATAGAGAGCTCATAAGAGTTTCTTTGTCACATGGTACCAGGGTCGCACTGAGCCACCTTCTGCCATGGCACACCATGCAAAGACTAAGACTAGAAAGGTCAGCTCTTGAAAAGACAAGAAATAAATAGAAGGTTAACCAAACACATTTGAACTCCACGTACAAAACAAGGTTTGCGCAAAGATTCCCCATGGTTTCTTATTTGCCTTTCATGCCGACTCATTCTGTGGGATTCTAGAAACAAAAGAGGCGATTGTATAGGCGAGGCAGTAGAGCTGTGAAGAAGAGAATGAGCTTCATACTGCCGGTTCTCTGTGTGTGTGTGTGTGTGGTTGTGTGTCAGCTATACAGCACCGGGCCTTTACCGACCTGATGTCGCTCAGAGGAGTTGATTGAAAGCCTGTTTCTTGCCTTGGCTGCTGGATTGGTGGAAGGCTTTTAGGGATTTCCATGGCCAGGTTTTTGGATGGAAATTTTCAGCTTTAATTTGGAATGGTAAAAAGATGCCCCTCTGTGCATTCAGTAAAAAATGCTTTTCACATTCCAATAGTGCATTGAGGAAGAACCACCTTTTTTTCTTCTAGTTGTTCAGCTTTACCATCCCAGAGTAGCCATGTGAATTGAGGACACTTCTCAGACTTTCAGCATTTGGAAGGTTAAACTTGAACTCCCTCAGAAGTCTTATGGGTAAGACACTGTGGAAACATTTAAATTCATGGCATTGGGAGGATTTAAAAATATTATTTGACCTTTTCACATTCTTAAAAACAGCCTCATCAACTCCACTTGGAAACTAGATCAACCCGGAGACTTCCTTTCTTAGAATCGATTCTCAGTGATGCACCTGGTTACCTTGTTTTCAGAACTTCCCCCTCAGGTGTGATGGCGGTGCTTCATCTGGCCCATTTTCTCTACCATCTTCATTTTAAATGACATGAATCTTCTGTGGCAATGAGAAGACTAATTTGAAAAGTTGTCCTTCATCTGAAAGTGCAGTAGACTCATCATGAAGACAATGATGATGACCGTGATGGGATCAGCTAACGTTTATTGTAGGATTATTATGTCCTTGCAGCTGCCCTTAGCTCTTTATGTGAATCTTCTTAATATGTCCCCCCACCTGAAGGAGGGGGTTGATCTACAAATGCTCCCATCTCGTGCATGAGGAAATGGAGGTATAAAGAAGTTAAGTAACTGCCAAGATCTCAGCAGAATCCAGTTCACCCCCCAACTGATTTAATTGACTGTCTTGCTACCTATAATGCCTCAACAAAGAAAATATAAATGCCCAGAAGAAAACATTTTCCATTGGAAATAATTGAAAAGTTGGGATGGTTTTGTTGAGACCATCTGGTTGAAGCCAAACTTAGCATACATTGCATACATTCATTGAAGTCTTCCTCTTTTTTTTTTTTTAAAGATTTTATTTATCAAAAGAGAGAATGTGCATGAGTGGGGGCAGGGGCAGAGGGAAATGAAGGAAGAGAATCTCTAGCAGACTCCCCTCTGAGCGTGGAGCCCCACAGGCAGGCTCGATCTCACAACACTGAGATCATGGCCTGAGCTGAAATCAAGAGTTGGATGCTTAACTGACTGAACCACCCAGGTTCCCCTCATTCAACTCGTCCAATGGGTCAGAAACCACATTTAGCTCTAAGAGCAAAAGGAAGAATTAGATAAGGGTCCTACCCTATGTTCTAGCTGGCAATATAGTAAAAGAAAAATAAAATATGTATTTATTAATAGCAGGACCCTTAGTGTGAGTGTGGGTATGTATGTTCTGGAATGTCTATTACTGTATAGCCAATGTCTATGAAGGGTAAGGTCAGAGATCCTCATACTTAATGGACAAAAATGGCCCCAGTGCTATGATCTCATGGTATATAATCTGATTTAGAAAGACTGGTAGCCAGCTTAAAAAGAAGTAGACTTCCTCCCTACGTTAAAGTGGATTTGGAGGTTTAAGTCCGCACACTATTACCACTTAGGCATTCAATAACAAAAATAATAACTTATAGCTCTTAATGATTTTACAAACACTAAAAGTTGGTTGAAGGCTGAGATAAGCGACAAACAATAGGCATATAGACTAGTCACCCTTTAACTGGATGCTTCCTTGTTCCTCTGATTGTGGTCATTGCTATCTTGAATATCAGCTGTTCATGAATGACAGAGGACCTCCTTAAAATTTCTCAGGTGTATTTGTCTGGATTTGTCTCTATCATGCTAACCTTTCTACAGTTGGGTCTTACGATTACCATGGAAATCGATCAGTAGACATTCACAGTCCCAGTTTATGGATGGTCTTTTTGGGGTAATGTCTTTTTGCACCTAGGACCAATGGTAGGAAAAAGAGGGGTGGGTTTCCAATACTGTAATATTTGGGCTCCATTTCCAATTCAACTGTCAAGCTCAGTGAGGTGAGTTAAAATCCGGCATAGGAAAGAGAGGTAGTTGATCAGGGACTTTAGTCTTTGGAATTCTGTGAACCTTAAAGAGTCCAGGATTTGTGGTCTCCATGGTGAGAGAAAGATGTCTGAGAAATGGCTAACAATGGCTGCAAACGAGGTGTTGTCATGGACTGTTAAAAAATGTAAGTTTAATTAGAAAATATTTCAAACAAACGTGTAAGTTTGTAAAATAATCCAATAGAGCTCTGTGTATCCACTTCCCAGATTTATAAGACCTTAACGTTTTACTCTGTGTGCTTAAAATCTCTCTTCAAACAAATCACATCCCCATCTTCTTCCCTTCTCAGTAGTGACCCGTCTCCTCTGGTTGGTGTGTGTTATTCCCCAACCATTTTTTTTTTCTTTTAACTACATTTTCATATATCCAAAATTAAGATGCAGTATTATTTTGTGTCTTTTGAAAATTTACATAATGTTTTTCTACTGTATGTATCCTTTTTGCAATTTGTCAGTGGTGCCTTTTAATGCAAATGCAATTAGAACAATTCAGCCCTGGTGTAAGCCAGAAGGAAATCCTTCTTTCCAGGTGTTTGGAGTTGCCCGAGCAGCTGCTGCAACTGTCCCAGCTAATCATTCTTCACAGTGTTCCTGACATTCATCTTGGTTTCCTATTTATCACTTTGGCTCATGGTTAAGTGCATTTATGCAATATCTTTAAAAATCTTCGACCCTTGATCCACACCCTCATCTTGCTTATTGAGTGGTTATAAAGTTATCCCAAGGAAACAAGAGGTCAAAAAATCAGAGCAGAAGATGAAAACCCACACCTAGGTTTTTGTTTTGTCTGTTCTGTTTTGTTTTGTTTTGATAGGGGAATGGATTCTTTGATTTTCCTTCTTCGCTAAGTCAGAGATTTTTGCCGGACTCCTAACCTTCCCATCCCCACATACCTGTGAATGGCCTTGCCCTCTCCGGAGAGGACATTGGGGAACCCAGCACTGAAAAAATTATTTCTTGTAATAGTAACCGATTAAACTAGTTACCAGCTGGGGACCATGTTTTAGCACTTAAGTTAATTGAACTGTTGCAAACTAAATATGATTCTAAATTGTTTCAGTATTCCAAAGTCCTTCATGCGTGCAGATAAAAATGAAAAAAAAAAAAAAACACCCAAATCGGTTTGAAATGTGCAAATCAGGCCTACAGTGCTGACATTTAGATCTATGACCTGATAACTCTGCAGTAGGTAGCTTGAAAAATTGTGTGGGCTTTTTTTTTTTCTTCTTCTTCTTCTTTTGCTGAGCTCTCCTTTGAAACCCCTGAACCACTACTTGATGTGATATTCAATAAGTGGAAGTCAGGCTGCAATCAGAAGGGGAACTCTCCACATCAGGGTTTTCCTACCATTTTGCCCAGAAAATAATCTCTTGGTGATTCATTTCACAAGCCAAGTAAGAAAGGAATTGTCGAAAAGGTAGGTTGAGCTTAATAGAAGAAATGCAGTATTTTATTCTGGAAGAATCTGTCTAGAATTTGGTTCTTGAATCTGCTTGGGGGGCACGTTTCTCCTTGGGGTGGTGGCCTTTCTGTTTAGGACAACTGTACACAATCAGTGAATGTTAATTTCAGCAAGGAGGTAGTCCTGAAGTATATCTGGATGGCAGAAGATGCTGCTCCCCCATCTGATATGCCCCTTTCTCTTCGTGTCTCCCCCATCACCCAACAAATCATAGAGATCATTTCCCTTCCAGAGTTTTCTGTTGCTTTGCATTTTCCAACCCTCTGCATAGATCAGGCCAAGGGTTGGGATTGAATGGGTTGTTTGCGAGGCTCGGATGGTTTGTGAACCCCTTGGCAGCTTAACAAATCATTGTTGAGTAACAAGTTACACAAGATCCATGGTAATCCTTACATCCTGCCAAGGTCATCCTGGCACCTCCCAAAAGAAACCTACTGGTAAGAAGGAGTGAAATGCCATATCTGTGGACTTCATGGACTCTCACTGAAAAGATGAATAAAATTCAAAGGATTATAGAACTAATGTCACGATGAGGGTAATCAAGGACACACACGAGGATACTGGGAGTCACAGAAGCTAAGTTCCTGGCTTCCAGTCATGCGAGGGTAGAGGCCCGGTTCGAATAGGCTGCCATTGTGCCAGTTACACCACGGGTTGCTGAACACCAGACACTATCAGAACATGAACCAGAAGCACAGGGACAATAACAAACTCATGCAGAAGAAACAGAGTCCAATAAGACCACAGGGATATTGACTGACCGGTCGGCTGTGGCCAGAAAGGGAGGCCGAATCAATTTTATTACAGATTAGGCTGTGTAACCATAGTAGGAGTTGTGAGGTCCCTGTACAGGTTTCCCTCCCCTAAAATATCTCTTTCATGGCTTACAAATAATATAACTAATCAACCTTCAGCTATCCCTTTATTTTGAAGTTAAACTGAAAAAAAATGATAATAAATAATGAAAATAATATAAGCTAATGAACTATAGCCATTTCCATTTTAGCCCACTGTTGCTGGGATAATTTCAAGTTGTGTTAGGGCAAAAGTGAGAGAAATCTGGATACCCAAGCCCTCGCTACCTGGAGGAAGGCAGGAAGGACAATGACACCGGGTAATGAGAAAAAGGACGTATAGTGGGTGTGTCATTGACTTCAGTATCACACTGAAGTTTGAGTGGGCTCCTAGAAGAAGATGTAATACTTATATTCTCAATATCTAACAACGTTCTTTTTCACTTATTTATGCATTCATTAAACATTTATTGAACGTCTACTTTGAGCATTGTACTAGACCTACAAGGGATGAATCATACAGATCCTATCTTCCGGAAACTCCTAATTAAGTATAGAGACATATACAGTATTTGACAAACTTCAGAAAAATACCTGTTCTGTCCCAGACACTGTTTCAGTCACCAAAGTCGCAAAAATGAATTAATGGGAGACCCTGTCTTCAAGCAATCTGTGATCTAGTGGGTGTATACAATGTCGTGATGTAACTAGGAAATGTCCCAAGATCTGTGGAAACAAACCCCACTACCTGGAAAGGAGGGTGGACAGTGAAGGCTCTATTGTATCCTTACTGCCTGAGCTGACCTGGATATATAGAACTGGGCACTGGCTGGAATAGAAGTAGTCCAACTGTCTTTTCCCCAGATCTCTCCTGGAAGTGAGAGCATCCCAGATTCCCCTACTCTGTCTGCCTATGATGACTTGCCATCTTTCCTTGACTCGGTTCAAGTGTTGCCTTCTCTACAAAAGCTTTCCTGACCTATCCCTCCCTCCCACCCCAGATTTGTAGAACTGACTCCGTCATTTTTGTGTCTTTGCATTTACATCTATCACAGCAATGACAATATCATATTTTACTGTATGAGTTTACCTTTGTTTTGTCCTTTGAGTTTGTGAGGATATTGGCTACCTGGATGGATGGATGGATGGATGGATGGATGGATGGATGGATGGGTGAGAATTTTCAAGTTTAGCTAACCTAATGCCCAAATGCTATGGCTATGAATCATTTCTGGAATATCATTCTTTTGAAGCTTTTCTCAAAATGGCAATTTGTGATTCTTGAAATGGGAAGATGATCCCTCAAGCCCTCTCCGACAAACTGGGTGTAAGGAATACTTGTGTGATGGCATTTTCCCTCTCATGGCTCATTCAGAGAATCACCCCCTGACACAACAGTTTTGCTGTGTGAGATGTGGTTTCTTCATCTGAGGGTAGTTGTGACAAGTTTGCTCCACCCAGTCTATGCCAAACAGCTGTCTTTTCTCAGCACTTTACGACACCTCCCCCCTCAGGCTAGCTCTGGGGAAGCCGTCTGTTGTGTCCTGCTTCTCAACATCTTTTGCTCTTCTTTCCTACGTGCTTGATTCTGATATTGGATTCCTTGGATTATGTATCATCTAGGCCAATCTTTTTGGTTTCTTACCCAAGAGGGAACTTGGGTCAGGCAAGGGGCTGCTGATAACTTGGGTACAGAGCCAGCTTTCCCAGGAGTTGGCCATTATTTTAGCAGTCTGGTTATAGTTTTAGGGAAACGTCTCTGGGGGCCTAGCAATTTCTGCTGAATACAAAGACTTAGGAAAGCTTGAAACTTTGTGCAAAAGCTTCGCCTGAGCTCAAATGGAGGAAGCCAGAAGAGATTTGCTCATGCCTTCCAAATATCTGTCCCCAAAGTCTCATTCCTGCTATTCCTGTGGCCAAATGAATTGTCACATCCATGTGCATCCCTTACCTAGCAATCTGTTTATCAAGAAAGAGAAGCCTGTTGTCTCCCGATTTCTGCTTTCCAGGTGACTGATATTAATTAGTTTGCAGCAGGCACAATTTATCTCTAGTTGAAACCAAAGCAGATGAAAATGCTGCCGTGCAGTGAGATTTCTTTTCTTGAAACGATGAATGGGATGAAGATACTTATCTGCGAGAACAAGTTTCAGGTGGAGCTTCCATCAGCCGTACTTTGAAATGCATTGTTAGAGTACGGCTGATCTGGGTAAGGGATAAAAATAGCGTGTCATATTTTGACTACATTAACTCATTTCCAACAGAAGAGGCTGAGGCCTCTGCACAATGATAGACTTGCTCTGAAGGTACAAAGCACCAACTAATAACTCTGAAGTTAGTGCTCAGTTATTGGCATTTCTTAAAAGATACTACTAATTTCCCCCAAGCTATGGCTCCACTATAGAATTCCTCTCAGTTCCCAGGTACAGGGAACAATGGTCTCAAATGGCCCTAGCCCCCCCTTTATTATCACTGATTACCCCCCTAAAACTGTCCCTTCTGGGGAGTTTGCATATGGAGTCAGCTCTGATCTCCCAAGAAGTTGACAAGTAGTTAGAACAACCTGACAATAAAATAACCGTCTTCCTTACTTATATCCTCCCAAGAAATGTATTTCTTTACATCTCTTAGCCTCAATGTTTCCTCAGGAAAAAGTGGGAAAATTAAGCCTATTTTGTGGAGTTGATAGGACACTTCCTGGCTGATCTGTGTCAAAGAACCAGGCAGACAATGAGCCCATTCTTGTCTCTTCTTAGTGGCAGTTGAGATGCCTTCCAAAACATGGAAAGTGATGAAATCTGAGGTCAAAAGGATACTTTTTTAATCAACATTATTTTAGTTCCCATACCTTATTAACAAAAATTCTGGCATAGGTTGGACGGGAAGCTCTGGGTTTTAATTCCGGCTTTGCTATCGACCATCTATTCACACTTTGCCAATGCCCTTTATCTCTGCAGGCCCCACTGACCGCATCTCAGACTAACGAGGGCAGATGGCTTCCAATTCTAACATGGAAATGAGAAATATGCTCTCATCCTTCTCTTCTGGCCATCCCATCATATTCTTCTTCATTAGTTTCTTTCCCTCTGCTTACCTCTTTCATGCTGATATTACCCTGGCTTTTTTTCTTGAATCATCTTTCTCTTCTTTATGTGTGTTCTCCTTAAGATGTATCACTGAGTCCAATAACACTGACTTCCCAAAGACCGTGGGAGGTGACTTCCACATCAGCTTCACCAATCCAAATCCCCGTCCCAAGCTCAGCCTCATAGACCTACTAGATATGTCCTTTGAGTCTCCCCTGAAAATTTAAACACGATACCTCCCAAACCAAACATATCATCTTACTCCCGAAAAATCTACTTATATTCCCCTTTTCGGAGATTGTTTTCAACTTAAACTGCCCTGTCCAAAAATCTAGGAGTCACCATAAATCCTTCCTCTCTTTCCTCACCACATCTAATTTCATCAAATTAAAGATCACCAAATCTTCTTTTGGTGATTGTTTGTTTTTCGTTGATTGTTTTTCAAATCGATTGTTTTTCATCTTCTTTATTTCAGTTATAACCAATTTCACCACTTCTTCCATTTAGCAGTCCAAACTCCAATTTTTATCTTACCCTGTTTTTATTTAGAGCCCACTGATGTGCTCTCAATAAGACCCCCTGGAACCAAATATCAAGCCCTTGGCATTGAGTGTAAGTTCATCTGTAAATGGTCTCTCCTTCCTACAAACATTATTTTCACCGTGCTCCCAGCCCCACTGTCCCCTGCTCCAATCTTACTCCATCATCTGCAGGGTCTGTAATACAGTACACCCTATTCTGTTTCTGAAGCTTTGCTAAAGCTATCCCCTCTGCTTGGAATCCCCTCCCTCAACTGCTCTATCAGAGAGGCCAGAAGTCTGTTCCCCAAGGTGATTCGGAGCCATACTTTGGGGTAAGACATACTGGAAATCAAATCTCAGATCTAGTAACTTGTCAAGTTTGTAATGGTAGTAAGCAGGTTATTTATGCTCTCTAAATTCCAGTTATATCACCTTTAAAATGGAAATAACAATACCTGCTATAAAACGTTGTTCTAAAGATTAAATATGATATATTGAGTATGGTACATGGGAACATTCAATAATTGTTAACTAATATGTATCCTTTCCAACTTGGACTCTAAGCTCCTCCTGTCCCCCAACGACACCTCTCTATGTCGGGCAGCTGGACTTTAAGCTCCATGACGTCAGGACAGGGTCTATGTTATTAACGTTTTTCTAGCACTTGTCGCTCTGTCTGACCCACAGCAGACTAACCATAAAGTGTTTGTCATTTCCATTAAGATTCAACGCAAACACTGTTCCTTCTGGAAAGCTCTTATTAAACCCCTAATCTTCACTCAGCACTGGTTAAGTATTTCTCTTAAGTAACAGACTCTGCTTATATGCTGTTGAAATGGTTTCACTTTCTTCCTAGACCCTTGAGGCTCTGGAGGACAAAGAGTAAGTCCTGTGTATCCTTGAATCCCCAGTACCTTTCCCAGACCCCTAGAGTAGCACTCAGGAAAAGCTTTTTGAATGAATGAAGAGGTGAAGGAATAGATTCTTTTACTCGTGTCTCTTTTCTCTTTGATTTCCTCTTGCCACGCTCCATTTACATTTTGCTTGTAAGAATCAGGCCAAGAATGAGTGAACCAATGGCTCTCAGGCCGGTGAGACCACTCCTTCTCCCCAGAGTAGACATCACGGATAGCCCCCTGGCATTCTGCTACAATAATCGTATTGACAGTGACACCTGGGTGGGAAAGTTTCTTCCATCCTAGGAGCTTTAGACAAGCTTTCCCCTGAGCAAGGGCATGAGAACAGCACAGACAAGCTGCTGGAGACTGTGCAGCCTTCCCTGAAGGAAGTCTGACAAGCTGGAGTGTAGGTAAGAGTCCACCGTGTGACGCTGCCCGGAGGGGTTTGCATAAAAACCTGGGAGGACGGCGCTTTTCTAAATGCTCGGGTGAGAGGGGCTGAGAGACGGTCTGGAAAGGGAGAGGAACACTTCTCTATCTGTCCTCTGGGCCATGGCCTCCAAACCACCTTGTAGGCCCAGCGAAAAGCCGGGCTGACCCTGATATGCCTCGAAATGAAAGGGTTTGTGTGCAAATCAGGGAAGAATTCTTTCAGCACCTACAGGACCGGTGCCAAGGAGCTAACATTTGGAAACCTCAACTCAGTGCCAGGTCATTGTTTGAAAAGCAGCAGATCTCAGAGCAAATGCCAGTGAGATACAGAGGGGAAGAAGTGAGGACAAGGACTCCAGGAATTAGCTATTCAAGAATGTTCAAGAAACCTGATAGCTCTTTTCCTTGTCAAAAGAAAAGAGAGAGAGAGAGAGGGAGAGAGAAAAGGACATTCAAAGGAGCGTTCGTGGAAGCCGGCTGCTCAGGGTTTTCAGGGAATTGGGAGGGCAGATGCTACAAGGTTATTGGAGTCAGTGTCAAATGCGAGAACAAAGTGGCAGTGACATGAGCTAAGAAATGACTAAGCACTGGCGGCCCGGAGTGGCTCATAGATGGAGCCAAATGCCAGCGAAGCAGTTGTCTCGACTCATTTGAATACTTCTGAAGGGGGATGAACAATAAGCAGGAGGGATGCAACCTCTTCGATAAGGAATATCCCAAGATGAGAAGCTCACGCTGCCTCCTCTCAGTCTTAGCTGATGAGCTGGGCTGCCTCAGCCGTCCTTGGGAGTCACTGTCTCTGGAGTCGCAGAACCAGTGCCCACTAAGTTTCCACTGGCTGTGGGGCCTGTGTTCTTAAGGGATCGCTTCTTATTGGCAGTGTGGGACCCTCCCGCTCCCCCCAACGCTGCTCAGGGTTTTGAGATAAAGGGCATAGTTTGACACTCCAGCAATTAAGCTTCTGGTTAACACAGACTTTTCTTCTTCTTCCTCCCACTTAGGTTTCTCCTTTTGCATCCCAGTTTCCGGATTTTGGGGAGCCCGAAGAATTGGGTTATGGTGAGGTGAGGGGGAAGATAGAGAAGGCAAAATTCATAGTACACGTTTTATCTTGGGGGGAGTGTTGGAATGTGAAGGCACATATTAGATGCTTGATAAATAGTCCTGTCCTCATATCTCCCTCTCCCTTTTCAGTTACCTCTCTCCCTTGCTCCTCTTCCTTTCTGCTTTAGTAAGAAAGATAAAGATTGCTTTGCAAAGAATTATTGGCAATGACTGAAAGTGATAAAACTACCATTTACTGTATGCCTCTTCTACATTAGACTTGCTATTAAAGCATTTTTATGATCTCAGTTATGCCTCATCACCCCACCGAATAAGAGGGGCCACTATACCCATTTTACAGATGAAGAAGCTGAGCAAACACAAAGTCAGTCACAGGTCCAATAGCTAAAAAGGGATGAAGCTGGAACTCCAAATTTAGGTTTTCCAGATCCCAAACCCAAGATTTTTTATGGCGCTGCATTTATCTCGTGGACCATGCCAACATGGCTTTCTTGGAGCAAACCCATGTCACTCATTTGGCACCTGGGCCAGGCTAGTTATGTCAGTGACTTAGGTGTGGGTGGCCTTCTGGTTAGCATGCTCCTTTCAACTCTCTACGCTCAAACAGCAACCAATCATGCTGTCCTTTTGCTTGAGCACTTTTGATTATCTCCTGTAACCGGGACTCACCCAGCCCATATCTTTGTCCTTCAAGGGCCCAAGTCTCTACTAGCTAATTAAATAAACTTATCTGGGCTAATAGCTCTGAATTCCAAAGCCAGTGCCCTTCCTTAGGTACTCAGTGTATAATCAAAGATGGGAATTTCAGTTAGTAAAAGATTGCTGAGAGAGAGAAATTTTTGAAAGAGGGAAAACTTCACGGCCTCTGGGATCTCACTAAGTTGCAATCACTCATCCTACCTACAGGTTGGCAGTTTTTAATTCGCAAGAGCTCCACTGAAAAACTGAGGATTGAGATTCTAGCCTCTAATTTTCTGAATAATAAGCTCGGGTTAGGAATGATTTTTGCTGATTTGTTACGTACTTCTTGAGCACCTACTATGTGCTAAACTCTGTTGTAGGTGGGAGACTCAGTGGGCTAATAAGTGATGTCCCCAGCAAGGTCCCATGCCTCTGGATGTTTTCCGGCTCTCTGGCTCTCATGGACATTTTTAGAGCCTGTTGAACACTCAGGAAGACACCCTTGAAAAGATCAAGTATCAAGTGGCTAGGGAGGAAAAAAGATTAAAAGAAAAAAAAAAGAGGGATATTAGTTTTAAACTGCTCATTTAGAATTACTAGTTTCAATCAATGACAATTTCAAGATATTAAATCCATTCTGGAGTAACTTGTCAAAAAAAAAAAAAAAAGAAAAGATGCCATTACTGATATTCTCCGAGGTTTTTCTAATAAGATCAGGGTCAGTGATGGGATATAAGCTGGAAGATGAATACGATGTCAGGATGCAATCGAGTTCCAAGGAGTTCCGGTGCCTCCCAGCACACGTGGCTGGAGCAACTTCGTTTGGATCTGAGACAAAGGGAGGTCTTTGGTGAGACTGTCCCAGGGAACAGCGGCTGATTTCTTATCACATAAAGAGTGTTGGACCCTCCTTGTCTTTAGCCCATGGAGGAACATTTTTTGGCCTTCTCCTCTGCGGTAAGGGAGAGACAGGGGCAGCCATGTGAGCCTTTCTGCTCCTCAGATTCTGTACTCATTTCTATTTTGTCCAGAAGCCCGGATAGATTCTTCACATAGTCCCAATTCAACCAAATCGTGACTCCATCAATGACTAGCTGTGTGACTTTGGGCAAGCACATAACTCTTCTAAGCCTCAGTTTCCTTATCTATAAGATGAGGCTGATACTATGAGTGGCTAATAATACCAGCGAACATTGATTATTTTTCTGTTCAAACAGGGCCGGAGATTCATCTCCTCCCTGGATGCTCACGGTCCCTGAGTTAAGTGTGATTACACCAACCAATAGTTATTATGATCAAGAAGTGTGGTCAGTTCAGAAATCCTTAGAGGTGCGATTTAAAAAATATATATTCATGGTTATGGTTTTTAAAATTGCAAATGATTGTGCATCTTCTGTGATAACCATGTCTGCCAGGGAGGAGCTTTCCTTACGGAACAAATGGCGTCATTTGGAAGAACTTCCACGAGTCCGGGACGTAGGGCTCCCTGAAACGCTCCCTCAGTCATCTCACTCCAGTAGTATGGCAGGACATCTGAGTGACTGAAAATACTCGCTAGTAAACAAGTGCGGGGAGGGCTACGTGCAGGGGGGATTCCTTGTCTAATGCAGAGAGAGATTGAGAGAGAAGGAGAAAGAGTGTGTGTGTGAACGCGAGTGTGAGAGTGTGTGAATGCATGTGTGAGTGTGTGTGTTTTCATATGCACCATCGGTGCCCTTGACAGTGAATACAGGAAATCAGGTCCTCCCCTGTGACCCTGATTCCATGATCTGCTCCGTGATTGGGTCTGGAAATTCCCAAATTGAAGCACGCAGGGGATGTATGGGTTACGTCTTCAGCAGGGCCCTCGTGCCATCTCCCTGGCTCGGGCGTCAGCCCAGCAGAGAACACGTTCCTCTTCTTAAAGAAGAAAGGGGAGAATCCCTTCAGCTCTGCCATCTCTTCTCTCCATCCCTGCTGGCTTCTGGTCTTTTCGCTGTTCTACTCTTGTTATGGGATCTGTGAGAAAAGAAAAATCAATTCTCTAGTTAAGGTCAGCCAGTAAAATTTGCTCCTAGGTCCCCTAACCACAGCCTGATGAATGCAGCCACATTTCTCCCGGGTTACAATTCAATAAAGCCTCCTAACAGCCTTTATCACGACTTCCCTTCACACAGGTCCCTCCACAGCCCCCTTGCATGATCACTTTTAAACCTCCTTGTAGGGCGATACTTTTGTCTTTTAGTTTTTCTGGATCGTTTAGGGAGGTGAATTGGCCTGGGGTGGTGGTGATGAGGGTGAGGGTGAGGGCTCAAAAAAAAAAAAAAAAAAAAAGTCCTGGGTTTTTAGCTACATCTAGTCATTCCAGTTAGTGTTCACAGCAAACTATGAAAGTAAGGGGACCTTCAGAAAGTGCTGACTGGCAAAGGCTTAAGATAGCTCCTTCCTGGCTTCACCTGGTTCCTGAATCATCATGCGACACCTATTCAACCATTCATTTATTTATGGTTGGCCATGGGTGGGGAACATCTTTCGAACCCCTACCATATGCAAGGTAAAGACGCTACTGAGAAGAAAGTGTGCCGGTTGTTACGCATAATCAGAGAGGGCAAGAGAGACAAGCAAACCAGTGCTTTTAATTGCTTTCAAATGGCAAGGGAAGCACCTGTTTTTCTTTTAGGGGCAGAAGGCATCAGAGGGAACCTTTCTAGACTTGGTTGTAATGTATTGGGTCTTGAAAATCAAAGATGAGTTAATTAGGGGAAGAAGGATGGGAAGATAGTGTGCTCGGACACCCCACAGACCTATACTAAAACTACATGTCTCCCACATATTACCAGTGTTACCTTAGACCAATGATCTATCCTCTCAAAATGCAGGTTCCTGAACTTAAAAAGATAGATAACCTGCTTTGCAGGGTTTTGGTGAAAACTAGCAAAAGATAAGCATAAGACTCGTGTCTGACACTGAGTAGGTATTCAACACATGGAGACTCTATTTTTATTGTGATGATGTGTAATAGTTATTTGTTTTATATTATGAATCCATCAAGGATCATCCCAATAATAATTAGAAGTAAAGCATGATCCATTGAGGAAACGAGAGAACATCAGTTCGGTGATAGTTATGGAGGAGTAGAAAACCTGAGCAAGTGACATGTGTGTCTAGTCAGGCAGGAGCCACTTAATTAAGGGCCTATAGCCTGCATGAAGGATTAGAAGTGGTCTTCTTGAAGGGGATGGGATCCCCTGAGGTTAACCACTTTTTTAGGAAAGGTTGTGTGGAAGCAACTAGACATCCCACTGCTATGGCCCTTCTTGTCGTCAGCTGTCTGATCCCAGCTCCCAAAGCCTTGGTTCATTTACCACCTAGCCATGGAAAATAAAAACTCAGGCACCACTTTCCCTCTGTAGAATTCTCAGCAATTTTTCAGAGTAAAACATTCTCTGTGAAATTCTTGAAGATTTCTCCCCCTCACTCTGAAATGCCCTGAATTTCAAGCAGTTATAATGTTGCTGACTCACTTCTAGTTTCATAAGGATCTGGGTTGAGTTGTCATATGTTATAAATCTCTAGTTTAAGGAATCTCTCCTA
This sequence comes from Ursus maritimus, assembly GCF_017311325.1. NCBI lineage: Eukaryota > Metazoa > Chordata > Mammalia > Carnivora > Ursidae > Ursus > Ursus maritimus. Next base: position 63,967,131 of record NW_024426996.1, read on the forward strand.
CTGCTCTTAGGGTAGACCTAGAAATGTGTCAAAGGAATTCAAGGTGGGCTAAACATAAGTTAAGCTTAAAAAGTGTCCTTTAATTTTGCTCATTTTTTTCCCTAGTAAAGGAGACCTTTAATGTTTTTACAGAGAGTCATTATTTAATTTTTGTCTTAAGGAGGAAACGTCAAGGAGTGGACTTCCAAGATATATGTCTATGTAAGACCGATTGTATGCAACGTAAATCTCTCAGGGCTTGCTTTAATGCTTTATGGAATCCTTCCTACATCATTCATGCAAAAAGATGTCAGATCTCTGACAGCAGGCAAATTTCTCTTTGTAGGATTTTGGCTTGACTTTGTCTATCATGGACAGAGATATCTAGCAACTTCGGGAAAGTGGACACCAAAGCCTATGTGTTAAACAGGAACATAAAGATGTAGCAATGCACAGAATGAGGAAAAAAAGGCTGGGCTGAAGACAAATATGGCGGTGTCGCAGTTCCACCCCCTCCCCCCAAGAATCAGCTCCATCGACAAAGCCTACAGAATAAACTCCATGGGATTTGAATACGATTTTGCAAGCCAACTTTTATCAAGGCACCTCTTTCCTAGTGAGGATAAATTTGCCTGTGTCTCTGCAGCACTCTTCCTGCAACACATGAATGGGTTGGTGGATGGATGGATGGACAGATGGACGGATGGATGGATGGATGGATGGATGGACAGATGGCCTGAAACAGCAGCCCCTGCCTGAAAATGTAACTTCTTAACTCATCATTATACTAATTTTTTTCACCACTAAAGAAGGTTTATCTCTGAATGCTTTAGCCTTTAATTTTTTTACTAATTTCTCTGAGATTTTTCTAGTGCCACACCTTGCTTTATCACTCTCTTCTTTTATAGGTTTAACCCTCCTTGACCTAAAGACCACGGTCAGGGGGAACAACATGCAAGCCTGCCTAGTCCAATGTACATCTCCTGATTGGGAAATTGAGCTTCTACCAAGCCATGGTTTCTTAGAGGAAGGGATGCGGACTCATGAAATAGGCAAGGCAATATGCATATGCAAATATATAACTTATCTCTTACGCTGCTTTCATCGGACTGTAGGTCTGCGGTGTCTGAACAGCTGTTGATACTTAGGCTTAATTTTACACAATTATACAATATAGAAGGGTATTGTCTCTGCGTTTCCTTACTGTATATCACTTCTATCCTGCACTAGAAATGTAAGCTCCGGGAGGGCAGTGGTTTTGAGGCTTTTGCTAACTGATGTACTCTCGTCACCCAGAACAGTGCCTAGCATTAGTAGAAACTCACTAAATTTTTGAACAATTGAATGACTGAATACAAAATCAAAATGTCCTCCTTTCTTTGTTTACTGTCTTTTCCTCATGCAGTTTTTTTTCCTCCCTTGGGGGAGGGCTCACAGCGTCACCTACAATGAGAGAAATTACAGTTATTTTTAAAGATCATGCCATTTTGTCATGAGGAGCTGGAATTTCCATGCCCATTCTTTCTCACTGACACCAGCTGATTTTATGTCAATGTTGCTATATTTTTCACATTTCTTACATTTCTTGTACTTCCAGTCTTTTTTAGCAGAAGCTCGCTTTTCTTAGATTATTTATCTCATATATATATATACATATATATATGTTTATTTCTAAAATGTTAAAAGTTATTCAACTTAATTTTATGCCTTGTATTGTTCCCCGCTGCCCATATTTTCTTTTCTTTGTGCTTTCTCGTTTGCTCTTCTCATATGTAATCCTTTCCTTTCAAGTCACCAAACAGCAATTGCCCGAGTTTCCCGATAGCATCTCTCTCTATTTGGGTATCTTCTGCAGTATCTTTTTAGCACCCTTTCAATACAGCCCAGATCAAGGAGAACATTCCATGTACCTGGCAGGAAAGTGTTAAGCATTAACTCCTAATATCCTTACTCCTTTGTATCTATCCTTTAGGTGGCCAGATAGACTTGAAGTAGAAAATGGAAAGTCACTCAAGCCAGGATCTCTTTTCCTATATAGAGGAGAGGTTGTCTTTCAAAAGCTCTATCTAGAAACAAATTCCTTTCATTGACAGCTGCCATTTGTCCAAAAGGACAGATAAATAATCTTTTGTAGAGGTAGGGGAGGCATCTTTTCGCAGTAAGACCAGTTTTGATCAAGTTTCAAATGTTCAGATGCAACGATAAAGGGACAGGGATCAAAGCGATTGATGACCAATACAAAGGGCGTAGATTGTTTACTAGCTATAGTGACTGGTACAAGGTCATAATAATGGGGCTTTTAATAATTCAATGAGATTCTATGTATCATCCTGACAAGGTAGTCAATTAGGACTTAAGGGAAATAGGAGGGGGTACAAAACAAAATTGAAACACTTGGTACCCTCCAACCTCCCTCCCCCCAAAATATTATCAATTTCCGGTGAGCATGGATTTTTGGTTGGATTGTGAACCATACTATATAATGCAACTATGCAGTCGTTGGAGGTACAAATAGGTTTCACATTATGTGCCAGTTCCAAGAACTTGCCATTATGAAGGATTCTCGAGTATTAGGTGGTATCTGTGAGAAAATACACTGTAATCATCAGCAATATCTATCATGGGCATAGTGCTTGGAAATGCTAGCTTGAGTTCTGTGAATTTTTTATTGTTGATTCATGTCTAATTACTACTTCAAATATGTTTAGTTTTCTTCTGATAATTTTTTGGGGGTTCTAAATTTGTTATTATAAGATTTGCTTCTGGAAAGATTGATGTATCATAATAGCCATCTGGCCCTTGTACTGTTTGCGCAGTTGGGGTTGTTACAAAATTGTACCCTGACAGATTTCATAGCAGAGAACAGATATCCCACATGGACATGAGGAAACAGAGATGTTGACCTAAGAAAAGATAAAAATGTGCAGTGCAAAATTCACCATTGTTTTCACTTGGGTAATGATGTTAGAGACCTTAATTGCATTACAAAGGACTCTGTTAGTAAGGATGTTTTCAGCAGCAAACACCGGCAAACTCAATCAACAGTGGTGTAAACTAATACAAGTAACTCTTTTTCACTCAAGAATCAGGAGGCTGATGATTGCTGACATGTGTTCAACAGCATAATAGTGTCAGGGCTTGCAACTCTTTGAATCTCTTGGGGTTTTTTGTTTGTTTGTCACGGTTATCAGAGGGACACCACATCACCAAATCTCATGTCTACCTTAAAGTTAGGACAAATGGGATAAGGTAACTTATCAGTGATGACTGCTCATTTCATCAGTAAAGTAAAAGCTTTCACACATTACCTCAGCTTCACATCTTTTTGTTCGGAAGTGTGTCATATGGCTCACCCTGGTTGCGAGGGAAGCTGGGAAAGCATATTTGTAGCTTCTCTGGCCTCTATTGAATTCACCAATCAACAATTTCTGGTCCTCCTTAGGCTAGCGAGCACCCATGCGTATCATTCTTCATATCCACATTTTAATAGAGTCTAGTCGTCCCTCATCCACAGCCAGTAACCCCAAATACCATTTATTTTAGAATCTACCTTAAAGTATATCATATCTGAGTAATGTCCACTCCTCACTATCAGATCCAGATGTGAACTTTCTAGTCTAGTGACTATTAGCTGAAAGATAAGTTATCTATTCCCTTCAGCCAGTATACAGTAGTGGTAAAGGAACAGGGTAGCTACAAAAAAATCTTTATCTTAGAAAAAGGAAGAATGAGAATTACATACAAATTGCTGGCCTATAACATAAGTTAAATAGCAAGGACTCTGTTTCTGGCAGTGGAGTCTACTTTTTTATTAGACAATCTCCCTATCTTTTCCTAAGAGGATCCCTAGTATTCATCATGACTTTATTTGCAGTTGACTTTAAAAAGATACTTTTCCTGAGGAATGTACAACCCTCCTAGTTTATTTGTTATTCATGAAGTTTCAAAGGCTTATAGGGTTAAAAAGTCACGAATCTGAGGTTTCTTGAACAATGCCATCCCCCCAAAAAACATAGTAACTTTGGGGATGATTTTGCTTTTAGCAATTTTCATATGGGACAACTAAAGCCAATACACTTGTAAAAGTCGTCTTTGTGAGAAATTCTGTCTCCTAGCGCCTGAGTTTAGGATTAGTCTAATGGACAATGCTTTGTGGAGCATGAAAAAAAAATAGGCTTGAATTAGAAAACACAAGCCTAGATAAAATTTTGAGGTATACTCTAGTGGTTGCTAAATATTGGAATGCTTTCATACTCCTTGGTAAGTAACTGCTTCCCCACATCCGCAGTCTTTACCCTTAGACACAACTACTGGAGAATTAATGCTTGACATAGTATGGAGACCTTCCAGGATCTTCCTCCAGTCCTCTTGCCAACATTCATTTTGATTCCTCATTGCCTCTGTTTGATCAGGTATTAAATATTCTGTATATCACCTCTGGTTTATACCTAGTTAGGGCAGTGCAGAAGTATGCTCATTGGTAAGGGGGATCTTGGACCAAGCCATACATTTTTCCAAGGAAATGTCCCATTAGAAGAATGCTAATCAAAGCCTTAAAAAGCAACAACATCAGGTTGAAAGGGCAACTTGTAAGGAAGTAATAAAAATAAAGAGAAGGTCAAAAATAGGTTGGTTTGAGACAGAATATGAATTGGTTGAAAGTAGATTCAGGAGATAATTATGCTAATGCAGACCAACCACTGCAGCATTCCTCTCCTGTGTGTCTTGGCGCAGTGCACTGCCCAGGGGCATGTCCTTAAAGCCATTGACCCATCCTGGGTATAAGCCAAACAAGGAAGGGTCAGAAGCAGAGCCCAATTAATCAGGTACCACCAGTATAGGAAGGCAAGGGACCAAAGACCAGAAGGTCAGGTAAGAGAGTGGGGAGCAAGAAGATGTCATAGATCTCAGAACACAGGCAAAATCCAGAGTCCAAGAGGTTGAGAATTTGACAAAAACAGCTCCCGTTATAAGGGTTGAACTTGGATGCTAGGAGAGAAAGTGCTTCATTGTACTCTATTACTGCCTGCTGAATGTGGGTGACTTGGGACCACAGATGCTGGGTATTGTCAGGAAGTCTCAAATGTTGTTTGTAATTAAGGGCTAGACAGAGATGTCAGAGAGAACTTACCTAGATTTTACTACTGAATAATCTTTGTTAATCCATTCATTTATTTGTCATGTTTCTTGAGAATATACCATTATTAATATTAATAATAGCTAGCTTTCTTTTGGAGCAGTGTTTAAACATGCTGGGCACAGTTCTAAATGCTTTACATATTATAAATACTCATTTAATCTTTACAGCAATGATATGGTACGAGGTTTTTTTTTTTTAACTTCTCCTCTTTATAGAGGAGATATAAACCTGTGTCCACTTTGTTTATCAAGCTCTTTACAGGCTTATCCTCAACCATCCATCCATCTATCCATCCATCCATCCATCCATTCATCCACCCATCCAACCAACCATCCATCCATCTATCCAGCCATCCAGCCATCCATCCATTCAACAAACTGATATGTCAGTTGCACTAGGTGTTGGGAATATAATGGCGAACAAGATCAGAAAGATCACTTCTTTGACAGTTTACAGTATGGCGGGAGAATAGGCAGTTAAATCATTACATGTGAGAAAATGTGATAGTAAGGTGCAAGATTTAATATGAACTCATAGGTGGGACACTTGGTGTTGTTTATTAAAAGGTAGAAAAGTTTTGATGAATGATATTTAAAATGAAAAACAAATGGCCACAAAGAGTTCAGTAAGTAGAAGTAAAATTATGCTTAAGAACTGGAAAAGTACGCATTTCTTAATTTGAACATAAAGTGGGAAGGAGAAGAGGGTGAGATTAGGCAAGAAAGAAAGGCAGGATGCCAGGCCACAAAGGGCATTCTGAAGGGCTTGGACTTTATCTTAATGGCACTGGGAAACATTTGATGAGTGTTAAGTAGGGAACTGACAAGATTCATTCATTTTGCATTCTCGAAGTATCACTCCAGCTGCAGTGTGAAGGATGGATTGGATGGGGGCAAGACTGCAGGCAGAGTCATTGGGGATGGATTCAATTACAGCCTCTGACTGAGAGCTAGCAGTGGCTTGAACTATGGTCGTGGCCATTGGCATAGAGGAAGGTGAACGGGCTGGAGAGATATCTAAAAAGGTGAGCGAGGCAGAACTTGCCATAGACCTTCCACGTGGAATATGGACTATGATATATATTTTGCTATTCATTTGGAGTTAATATGATTTAAGATTTCATGCCGTATTTTTAACATCTAATTGAGTGACTGGGAGCTTATGAGAAGCCTATGCCAGCAAAATGTATTTTTATAGTTGGTAATACAGAAGAGAAGAACCTCTCATTTTCATGATACAGGCCCAATATTTATGGCAAAGGATGGGTTGTACTAGAGAACGAAGGTGCTTAATGTACACTGAATTTTTTCCTGCAATTATGAAGCCAAGTGGAAGTTCCACTGAGAGGTGTGAAAATATGGGGCTCACTGGGGAAATCTGGGGGAGTTCTTCCTGACTGTAGCTGTTTATTTTGAGAGAAGAGTATGGTAGAAAACATCCAGTCTCACACGCTGAGATTCTAACCCCCCACCCAGGGTGCCTTTTCTTTAAATGAAGAAGGACTTGAAGCCAAAGTCTAAGAAAACGAAATGACCACAGCAACTTGGAAGAGTCTGAACCCAGCCTGAATGCCCACACGAGCCTGTGACGTAAAGCCAGAGTAGCCTCATTTTTCATCCATTTCATAACCAGGAAGTATGTGAACAGAAGCCTCTTTTTGATTTTATATTGCCTCCTTATTTTTTTTTTAAGATTTTATTTATTTATTTGACAGAGAGACAGCCAGCAAGAGAGGGACACAAGCAGGGGGAGTGGGAGAGGAAGAAGCAGGCTCCCAGCGGATGAGCCTGCTGTGGGGCTCCATCCCAGAGCGCTGGGATCACTCCCTGAGCCGAAGGCAGACGCTTAACGACTGCACTACCCAGGCGCCCCTGCATCCTTATTGAATTTAACTTTTGTCCAATTGAAAAGACTCATATTTTATTGCCAGTCATCTCAGTAGCTATTCAGCTGCCTGTGGAGAACAATTTTCTCTCGCCTGTGAAACATACTTTCATGGTTGTTGTTTCATACGATAGTCTGTGGCCTACTCTTGTTTCTGTGGTGTGGCTGGGCAAGGACTAATCACCAATCTGTCACCATTTCTGAGCTCCAGCCCCTCACACCTTGTCTTGTTCAGGTTTGTGTCACACATTATCAACAACAGCCGAATTAAGGAAACAGTGCAAGTGTCCATTGACTGACGAAGGGATAAAGAAGAGGTGGTGTACATATATATATATATATAGAGAGAGAGAGAGAGAGAGAGAGAGAGATCTCTATATATATGAGAGATATAGTGGTACATGTATAGAGTATATATAGTAATATAGTAATATTTATAGGAATATTACTATATATAGAATATATTACTATATTCCTATACATGTAACTATATTACTATATATATATATATACTATATTACTATATTCATATATATATACTATATTACTATATATGTTTATAGGAATATTACTCAGCCATAAAAAAGAATGAAGTTTTGCATTTGCAATGACATGGATGGGGCTAGAACAATGCTAAGTAAAGGAAGTCCGTCAGAGAAAGACAAATACCACATGATTTCACTCATATGTGGAACTTAAGAAACAAAGGAAATTAATAAAGTGGAAAAAAAGAGAGAGACAAACCAAGTAAAAGACTCTTAAGTACAAGGAACAAACTGCTGGTTACCAGAGGGGAGGTGGGTAGAGGGATGGGTGAAATAGGTGATGGGGACTAATGAGGGCACTTGCTATGGTGAGCACGGCTGCTGTATGGGAGTGTTGAATCACTATATTGTACACCTGACACCCATATCACACTGATGTTAACTAACTAGAATTCATATAAAAACTCTAAATAAATAAATAGGCATTCAGATGAAGCCAGATATAGGGGCTCCTTTGCCTTTGATCCACAGCTTTCTTCTCATTTCTCAGTGAGGGAGGCAGGATGTTAGAGGCCCTTCAATGCACAGCAGCTTCCTCAATTCATGGTCACAGGGCACAGTTGTAAAAAATGGTGGAGGTGACAGAATTCCCATAATGCCACCACCGTCTCCTGCCCACATGATTGAAACAGCCTCTTTTCTGATCTCTCGGTCTTCATTCCTGCCTTCCTCCAAGCCAGCCTCCATTTTGCAGCCAGTGTGATCTTCCTTAATGTAGCCTGGTCTTTTCTGTTTCATTCTTTAAACCCTGGGAGATTTTAGAACCCTTCACAATCTTACCTCCTACCAACTCTCCCTGAATTACTATGGGTCCATCCAGACAGATCTTTCAATTCCGTGGTGGCTTGGCTCTACCTTTCTGCCTACCCAGGACATTCATATGAAATTCCCACTCCCTGGAATATCTGTCCTGTCCTCCTACCTATTTTCCAGGTCCCAGCTTAACTGTCATTTGCTCTAGAAATTTAACAATCCAGAAGTAGGTTTGATGTCCTCTGATCCCCATTTCTCATAGTCTTCTTTATTTCCCTTATGGTATTGTGTAACGATTCTCTTTCGTAGTTGTCTGTTTTCATTTCCTCATAGAATATAAGCCCCATTGAAAGGAGGGACTGTATTTTTCACCTTTTTTTTTTTTAAGATTTTATTTATTTATTTGACAGAGACAGGGAGAGAGGGAACACAAGCAAGGGGAGTGGGAGAAGAAGAAGCAGGCTCCTAGTGGAGGAGCCTGATGTGGGGCTCGATCCCATAACGCCGGGATCACGCCCTGAGCTGAAGGCAGACCCTTAACGGCTGAGCCACCCAGGCGCCCCTGTATTTTTCACCTGTAAACTACCAGTGCCTGGTACAGTGTCTACCATAGAGCCAGAGCTTGGAAAGTATTTGTTGACTCTTTAGGGTTGTAGGAGAGAAATATTCTCCATTTCACAAAAGAAATCTCCCTCATTAATCAATGGAAGTGTCTAATAATAATTAATTAATTAATGCTCACATAATAAATATTTTCAGCACCTATGAATATGCTAGGGACTATGTTGAGCGCTGAGGATATGGAGATGAATAATACATTTTTCTTTCCCTCAAGACATTCCAAGTCTGATTGGGGAAATAGACAAGTAAACAGGTATAATACAATGTGACATACGCTGTAATGAATATATGCGTATGTTGCTGTGGACCATAGAAACACTGGTGCTTAAGTGTACCTGAGCATCTAAGGATATGCCATTCAAATGAGTCTTGATGAAGTACACTTGCTTGTAAGCGAGTATCTGTCACCCAAGAAGAAAGAAGCAAATCTTAGGAGGAGGAACTAACATATGCATCTGCAAAGGATCAAAAGTTAGCAAGAACATTGGCGCAGTCAGTAAACTGGTTAGTCGAGTGTCCAGCAAGAGTAACTCATTAAACCTGTAAGGTGGTGAGAAGCTAAATCATATGTCTTTGGCTACAATTTGAAAATTGGGGGTTATTGATTGATTTTAAGTATAAGAGAGATATGCTCAGAGTGGCACTTTAGAAAGACCCCTCCAGCAGCCATGTGGAAGATGGATTGGATGAAGGTAATACTAGAGGCCAATGAGAGCTGTTAAGACCTTTTTAATTTTATTGGTGAAAAATATGGTGGCTGGCTGTATTTAAGCTTCTAGCAGTGTATCTGGAGAGGAAGTGAAAGGGTTATGAATGACTTAGGAAGCAAGAACCATATTATCAAGCCTTGCAATAGGCGGCTGCTTCTTAGATTATTGTTCTCTTCTTTCTTTAGCTAATTACCATTGATCCTTTATCATTCAATGCAAGGGTTGCCTCTGGCAAGTTTTTTTGATATCCCCACCTCAGTCTGATTAGAGAGCCATTCCTTTAAGCTCTCATTGAATGCAGCATGTAGCCTCTGCAACATTAAAATGTAAGCAGTTTGAGAGCAAAGATAATGTCTAATTCAACCTGGCAAAGGGCTGGCAGAGTGTCTGGCACGTGGTATACACTTCATAAGAATTTATTGCATAGATAAATGCACAATTGACGAGTCACTACTCAGAAATGGAAAGTAATTTAGTGTGACTCTCAGGTTTCTGCTTGGGCAACAAGGGAAATGGTAGGGATAATCACTGAGATAGGAATAAGAGGGAGGGAGTAAATCTCAGAACAGTTTGGGGAGGGTTAACAATGATGACATTCACTTGGGACTGGTTGGGTTCAATTAGCTTATGAAAAGACTGCCTCCTTTTTTTTTTTTTAAGGAAAATTCCTAAAAGTGATCTGGCATGAGGTCAAGAGTTGTGGTTCATCGATTTATAAGTAGGTAGGTAGTAGTTGAAAATATTATGCAGTTTGGTCATTCAGAAACTGTGTAGAGTGATAACAAAAAAAGGCTTAACAGAGAGACCTAAGGGTCACTGTCACAATAGTGTTTGTTAGGACAAGAGGTCAGAGACCCGTAACAAATAGTTAGACACTAACAGAAGTTTGGAGAGAATATTGCTACAGAAGACAAGACAGAAATGAGTTTCAGGAAATAGTCAACAATAGCAAATATTTCCCAGAGGACAAGTATAATAATTGAAAATAACCAATTCATTTTTTTGTAATTAGACCATGTGTAAAGTTATTTATTACTTGTAAAAAGCAATTTCAATGGAGTGTTGGGGATGCTATAGAGTTTGTAGTGATGTGAGAAATGGAACCATTGGAGACAGTGAATGTAACATATTTCTCTCAGCTTGGCTGTAAAACAAGGGAAATGAATAGGTAGAGTATGGGGAGGGATGAGAAGTGGGCTACACTGTTGAGGGAGCTTTTTTTCTCTTTCCAAACGGAAAAAAAAAACACAAAATATGATGAAATCTTGAGAATAAACAGCAATTAGAGAGAGAGACATGAATAATATAGGTGGAGGAGCCATTTGCAAAAATGGAGTCTAGGATAGAGTAGGATTAAGAGCACCAAAGGAAGGATTAGCATTGGCTGGAGGAAAGTCCCATCTCTTTCTGAGATTCAAGGGAAGAAAGGATGTGCACATGTGTATATTTAAATTAAGTGGAGGAACTTATATACACCTGATTTGTTCTATTTTTCTGGGGAGTAGGTAGCAGGATGCTCTGCACAGAATGAAGGGGATATAGGTGATAAAGAATATTTGCCAACTGGCTTCTGTGGGAATTAAAAATAGAACTAAAGAGACTAATGAAAAAAAAATATTGTGTAGCTGTCCAGACCTTGCAAAAATGGGTGGAAGTATATCTTTAGTGCATTGATTTGTACAGTTGCATGACTTATCCAGCATCATCCAGTGCTTATATTCACCTAAGATAGAGAAAGAAGGTAATTATAGTGATCCAACCTGACATTAACAGAGTGCGCACGTAAGTTTCTAACCAGGGGTCCATGATTCATGGTCCATGTGCAAATTCAGGAGTAGGTATCTTGTGGACTCTGAAAAGGATATGCAAATATTTGTACATGTACAGGTTTTTAAGGGGGAGAGAGTGTATAGTTTTCATACAACCTTTAAAGCAACCCATGATCAAAATTTTAAGATTAAAATTTTGAGGGAGAAGTATAATTGTTGGGAATGAGTGATCCTCAAAAGGCAGTAAAAGAGTTAGGAGGTGATTCTTTCTTTGGGGTTACAATGTTATATAAGTGAATTAGTTACATATATATTTTAAAAGGCAACAATTGATAAAGAGAATAATAACCAGAATATATGAAGAACTCTCAAAACTCAATAATAAGGAAACAACCCAATAAAAAATAGGCAAAGTAGTTAAACCTACAGCTCACTTGAGAAGATATATAGATGACAAACATATGAGAAGATGTTTAACAGCATTAACTATTAGAGTAATGTAGATTAGAACCAGTACACAATTATTAAAATTTAAAACATGCCAATAACAAACATCAGTAATGATATGGAGAAACTGGAACTCAAATATATAGCTGGTGCAACTTCAAAATGGTATAGCTTCTTATAACACAGTCTGATAGTTTCTTATGAAGTTAAATATATACTTAATCATACAACCCATTAATACATTCTCTGGTATTCACCAAAGAAAAATGAAAATACATGTCTATACAAAACCTAAATGTAAATGTATACAGTAGCTTTATTCACAATTGTCAACAACTTGAAACAGCTCAAATATCCACCGAAGTGTGGATATAATTTGGATATAAATTGTAGTGTATGATGCAATAAAATACTATAATAAGTATTTTCTTCAGCTATAAAAAGGAATGAAGTACTAAAACTTGAAACAATAGATAATTCTCAAAAAGCATTATGCTAAACAAAAGAAGCCAGACTCACATGGCTGCAATACTGTATGACCTCCCTTCCATAGCATTCTGAAAAAGGCAGAGGTAGGACATACCTTACATCAGAGGCTGTCAAGGGCTAAGAGTGATGAGAGGGGATGTTCTACAAAAGGACACAAAGGAACGTTTTGGGGTGACAGAAATATTCTACAACTTGATTTTTGTGTGGTATCCTGACTATATAGGTTTGTCAAAATGTGTACAACTGTGCATCGAAAAAGAAGACATTTTGTTGTATGTAAATTGTACCTCAATACACGTAGGAAAAAAATAGAGCACAAAACTCTACAAAAAAATGTTTTTTAGAAGCGTGATGGCATAGTTGTGTAAATGGGTTTGGACCATTTTCTCTTCAACATCACCTTTCACATAGGGTTTATTGTCTGCTCCAGCTACTTTCTCAGCTACAGATGTACAGAACAGAATCCTCCAATATTTTTACTGAAAAGAGCTCTGCCAGGAAAATCTGAATGTAGTAACAGTGGGAGAAAGGATCCTACTGGAAAAATGAAAATCAGTGGAAAACATCTGTACTACTCCCTACTCAGAGTCTTCTTTCCAACTTATATTCTACTAAAACATTGAGTTTAATTAATAATGGACTCCATTGTCTTATAGCATTATACTCAAAGGCAAATTTTTGTCCCAGGGAGAGGTAATCAAGTTAGTTCTTACAATTTCTGTTTCATTTTAGAGAACCATAGAAGATGACCCCAACAAGAACCTGGAGATGAGAATCCAATGATGCAGTGTTTATAAGTCAGCCTCCTGAGGCAAAGAGCAGGGTGGGAAAGAGTAGCAAGCGGATCTAAAGACATAAGTGGTGTTGAGTTTGAGAAGTTCTTTATAGATCTTGGGTACCAGCCCTTTATCTGGAGTCATTTGCAAATATCTTCTCCCATTTCGTGGGTTGCTTCTTAGTTTTGTTGACTGTTTCCTTTGCTGTGCAGAAGCTCTTTATCTTGATGAAGTCCCAAAAGTTCATTTTTGCTCTTGTTTCCCTTGCCTTTGGAGACGTGTCTTGAAAGAAGTTGCTGTGGTCAATGTGGAAGAGGTTAATGCCTATGTTCTCCTCTATGATTTTGATGAATTCCTATCTCACATTGAGATCTTTCATCCACTTAGATTTTATCTTTGTGTATGGTGTAAGAGAATGGTCGAGTCCTTGGTGATTCAGGGTCTTTTCTGGGTCCATATGAATTTTAGGATTGTTTGTTCCAGCACTTTGGAAAATGGCTTTGGTATTTTGGTCAGGATGGTGTTGAAAGTATAGATTGCTCTGGGCAGCATAGACATTTTAACAATCAAGTCAAAAAATGGGCAGAAGACATGAACAGACACTTTTCCAAAGAGGACATACAAATGGCTAACAGACACATGAAAACATGTTCAACATCATTAGCCATCAGGGAAATTCAAATCAAAACCACACTGAGATACCACCTTACACCAGTTAGAATGGCAAAAATTGACAAGGCAAGAAACAACGAATGTTGTAGAGGTTGTGGAGAAAGGGAATCCCTCTTATACTGTTGGTGGGAATGCAACCTGAAGCAGCCACTTTGGAAAACAGTGTGAAGATTCCTCAAAAAGTTAGAAATAGAGCTACACCTATGACTCAGCAATCGCATTACTGGGTATTTGCCCCAAAGATACAGATGTAGTGAAAGAAGGGCCACATGCAACCCAATGTTCATAGCAGCAATGTACACAATAGCCAAACTGTGGAAGAAGCAGAGATGCTCTTCAACAGACGAATGGATAAAGAAGATGTGGTCCGTATATATAATGGAATATCACTCAGCCACCAGAAAGGACGATTACCCAACATTTGCATCAACATGGATGGAACTGGAGGAGATTATGCTAAGTGAAATAAGTCAAGCAGAGAAAGACAATTAGCATATGGTTTCACTTATTTGTGGAACATAAGGAATAGCACGGAGGACATTAGGAGAAGGAAGGGAAGAGTGGCCAGGGGGTGGAATCAGAGGGTGACATGAACCATGAGGGACTATGGACTCTGGGAAACAAACTGAGGATTTTAGAGGGGAGGAGGGGTGGGGGATGGTTTAGCCCAGTGATGGGTATTAAGGAGGGCATGTATTACATGGAGCACTGGGTGTTATACGCAAACAATGAATCATGCAACACTACATCAAAAACGAATGATGTACTATATGGTGACTAACGTAACATAATAAAAAATAAATAAATAAAGACATAAGGGGATTATGATTAGCACGGTCAATTCCTTTGGTGTCTTGAAAACTAGTCTTGTTCTTCATCCATTACAAAACTTACGGCATAAACACAGGACACAAACAAAGTCACTTCTGTATTATCGTGGGGAGTGATGTGGATTCTTTCATTCTTCTACCTGAAACTTTAAACATTAGCCACTGATCATCATATAAAATATGTAGTAGAAGAAGAGAAAAAGTAAAAAAATCCTAACATTGACTTATGCTTTAGCAGCTGGTCATGAGGCCTAATTGGTCAATCAACACTATCATCTCCTACTATACACTTCTGGTCCCTCATAGCTTGTGGCAGCACCTTGGCTGGAGAAGTGGCGACCTGAGTCTTCATTCCCATAATTTTGCTTCCCTAGGGGTCTTTTAGGGAGAGAGAGAGAAAGAGAGAGAGAGAGAGAGTGTGTGTGTGTGTGATTGATTCAGTTTTCCATTCGTTAGTACTTTGGGAAAGGATTATTTAGAGGGGTCTAGAAGACAGGCTATGTTCCATCTATGGTCCTCCATGTACTCTTTGATAGCAACAATCTGATGGCCCAGATCCAATCATGCCTGCAGATACAGTGACCTTTCTCTGCCTGTTGGTACAGCTGCATAAGAAGCATGAAATGGCTGAGGGAAAGAATCAGCTTCTATTTCAAGAGAATCAGGGTTTGTACTTTGTTTCAGGTGTTCCTCTTTTGGCACTAGGATCTCCAAATCCATTAAGCTTTTGTATGGTCAAACCAGTGAATATTATAAGGATTAGCCCATTGCCGAATTGCTCTTGTCTTAAAAAGTATCACCTGGTGGAGGATGTGTTCTGAAGGGTACTATCCTAGTTTCCTAGGACTATTGTAACAAAGCACCACAAACAGAGTAGTTTAAACAACAGAAATTTATTGTCTTACAGTTCTGGAGGTGAAAAGTTCAAGAATAAGGTGGCAACATGGCCATATTCCTTGTGAAGACTCTAGGGTAGGGTCTGTTGTAGGCCTCTTCTAACTTCTGGTATTTCATTGACTTATGAGAGTATAGCTCTAATCTTCATATGACATTCTTCCTGTGTGTGTCTATCTGTCTCTGTGTCCTTATTTTCCCCTTTTTATAAAAACACCAGTTATATTGCATTAAAGGCCCATCTTACTTTGCTGTGACCTCATTTAACTTAGCTAATTAGATAAGCAATGATCTTATTTTCAAATAAAGTCACATTTTGAGGTAGCAGGAGGGTTCAGACTTCAACATGTAAATTTCGAGGAGACACAATGCAACCCATAAAAGGAACTGTGGAAATCGGTATGGCTACGGCTCCTCCCACACAGAGCAGACAGCAGAGTGCACCGTCTAAAGTTGTGCCTACTGGAAGAACTAGAGTGTTTCAGGAAAATGGAAGGTATCCATCACAGTTCCTACTCCATGAGGTTAGGATGCTTTAAATCATCATCTTCATTATCTTTATTAGGTCTTGAATTAAAGAGTCATTATACATGAACACCATGACCGAGTTGGCCACCAGAGCAGGTAAGTAGCACCCTATTTGCCTTTTCAAGTCTTCTCTCTTCTCTCTGTTCTGTGTGTTCTGTACTACACGTTCCCAAAGAAAGTTGAAAATCTTACTGAAACAAGATCTTGATTAGATCCAGTCTTTCTGCATTAGCACAGATGTAAATGGTCGTTTGCATAATAGACTTGAGTGGCAATAAAAGACCCCTTTCTTGCCTCCACGTCAATCCCCCTTTAGCCCACTTTAAATTCCAGAATTGTCACTATTTAAGAGGCACAAATACTTCCTGTTACTGTATTCTATTTAAAAGTCTATTGTTCTAAGAAAATTTTTCTTTGGGATAAGATGGGTTTGGGCAGCAAAAAGACGACAAGCTCAGGGATGGGAAAATATGGACAACACCTCCAGCTCTACCCCTAATAGTCTGTGTAGACATGACAGACTGGATCTATTCGGTCCCTTATGATCTCCCATGAATGATAAAGATACTAGATAAAATCAGAGTTTCTGAAATTTGACTGATCACAATAACCCCACAAGAAGCTTGTTGAATGACAGTTTTCCCGACCCCACTCCAGACTGATCGCATTGAACTCCCTGGAGGAAGGAACCGTGATTTTGTTTTTATACTACTCTCACCCCTGCACTCCACTGACAAGTTAGGGAAACTCCAGACCAGGTTATTTCTAAAGCCCATTCCTGCCTCAAATATCTGTTGACACCGAATAAAAGCCACTGTACCGATTAACCCATTAGCTCACTTTATTCCTCACATTTTTCCAGTTATCATCGAGTAGCATAGGGTCTTGAAGGATAAGGCCTGGGCAACTTCTGATGAGCAGACAGTTTGGGGCAGCAGGAGGCCCAGATGTCAGGTGTGCTGAGGCAACTTGGATGGCTTGAGGGTAGAAGGAGGGCCTCATGGATAAATTTGGGAATAAGAAAAAAAAACTGTGAATGTGTATATTATCTATGAATATATATATATATATTCATATATATGAATCAAGAAGAAACAGACTAAGTGTGCAAATTATGGATACATTTATAGAGACTGCTAAAAATGGTAGTGTAGATCTATATTTATTGAAATGAAAAATGCACAAGATGGATTTCTAAGTGAAAAATAGATATGTCTCATAGGTTTCATTTAAAAAAATTTCTTTGAATTTGAAGACTATACACTTGAAGTATGGGTGAATTTCTCTGAGTGGTCAGAGTAGAGCTAATTTTTATGTCCCCTTTCCTTTTTATATAAACTCATTTTTTTTTTACAATGAGAATTTAGCCTTTTACATCATAAACAACAATAAAGCGATTTCCATTCTGACAATAAAAGAGAGCACAGGTCGCATAGGGGAGGTGAGGATAGTGGTTGTTGCTGGACACATGTGGGGGAGCACACAGGGCGGGTGAGAGGAGGAGTTGGACAGAAAGCAAGGAACCAGCCCAGGGCTGGAAAGGGAAACCAAAGAGGAGAGGCCAGAATGGCTGAGCCAGTTGAAGTCTGCATTCTCCTGGGTTCTTATCACTCCTCTTGGCACCTTGGCCAGGGCTGCCGTGCTGCACTTTGTTCCTTCCTGGGGCTAGTGAGGAACCCGTGGGTCATTGCAGCAGGGATAATTGCCATGTTGGATTGTTTAAGATTTAACCCCTCTGCTGCCAGCTGTCAGCCTGCAAGCTTGCCTGGGGCCTCGTGCTCGCTCCACAGACCAGTGTATTTATTTCTGATATGCAACCCAGGATTGCAGGGTTGACTAGCAGCGTGGAGGGAAGGCAAGGGAATGGAGGCTATTTATAGCAGAAGGCAACAAAGGTTTCCTTTCTTTCTTTTACCCAGAGTTGTATTTCTCTGAAACTCTGCCCATGTTGTGCAGAAATCAAAAGGGCAAGAGAACAAGTTCTTCGGAGCTAGTTGGAAAGTTCCAGGGTTCTGTTTTTAGAGCAAATCTGCCAGCTTCGGGGGAGGTTGCCACCACCCTCGGATTCTAAATCAGCTTGATGGCAGTGCAAATAGATGCAAATGAGGGTCAAACCAATTTCCATAATGAACAGCACAAGCAGAGCGGACTCCTCTCCACCTGACTCAAAATTACTAGAAAATCCAATGAGGAGGTGAAAAGAAACAAAGAAATAAAGGGAACGCAAACATCTTAGTAACTTGAAGACTGTCGCCCTTTGGATCCTGGCAATGAAAACTGTGAAGTCCGAGAATGATTCTGGGACGTTATTGTGGAAGCCGGTCCAGGAGTGGAGGGGTCCAGCATAGGTCTTCTAAGGGTCTTGGTGGTGATCAGGTCCTTTGGGCGATCTTGGTCATGGTTCATCCTTCCCCATTCCTAGACTTCATTTAATACCATACCCTTGTTGGCCTTGTTTTCTTCTCCTTTTATAACAGCTTCACAGACATATAATTCACCTACCATAAAATTCACCCTTTTAAAGAGGGTGGTTTTTCAGTGTATTCATGGATTTTTACAACAACCGCCACTACCTAACTTTGGAACACTCTTGTCACTCCGGCTGGTCAGCAGCCCCTCCCCAACCCCCCTCCCCCAGCTCCTGGCAACCACTCCTCCATTTTCTGTCTCGGTGTCTTTGCCTCTTTTGGAGATTTCATACAAATGGAGTCATACAATATGTGGCCTTTGGGGACTGGCTTCAAGGTTCATCTATGTTGTAGCATGTGTCTGTACTACATTCCTTTTTATGGTGGGTTGGCCTTTTTAAACGAAACCAACATGAGGCTATAAACTGCATCTCAGAGGACTGCAGCGAACTCCACTTATTTCATGGAAAACCGCATGGATTTGAGATAATAGTAACATGACCTAACCTTATTAATTTTCCATTAAGTCTTTACGCACTGTGTTTAGTTCTCGATCTCCCTGCATTTCAGAAATTAGCTTCGTGTCATTCAACTAACACTGGGCCGAGTTGACTTACATTTATAATTAACAGGTATTTTTATGAGCCACAATGCAGAGGCATTTATTTCTAAAGACTATTTTGGTACTTCTGGCACAGCCTATGTCACTGCATATGGTTGAGAGTTGCTAGAACTATAATACATATGGGCCATTGACTGAACCATCTGAGGAATTTTTAATTGGTGTGAATATGGAATGCAATAATTTATATGGATCCATTACTTTTATATGCTTAAGTACAGGGAGGGAACTAATCGAATGGGTTTTATTTTCTGGAAGGCCCTGAATGTCTTTGGATAACCCCAAATTTCTTCATATAAAGCTATCCTGCCATGCAAGTTATTACCTTTAAGACGCATTTATCAAACGTTTCCCTGTGCACGTCCATACTTTGAAGAAGCGTGGTTTCCATCAGTAATCACGCACTGCAAACCTTCTGCTTTTGACTCCTCAGCCAACAGAACCTCACATTTCACCGGCAAATGCAGAGGCAGATGGTAGGATGCAAACTGAGGTTCTTCATGATGCTTCTGAGGCATGGCTTGAGTCTGTGAGGGGGTAGGGGAGTCAAGTTTAACCGTAAGTTGTGTTTATGGCTGGGATTCAGCCATGTCAGGGCATGTTTGACAAATGAGTGGAAAGAATATGCCAAAAATCTATTTCTACCAGTGCTAACAAAGGAGGAGTCTCCTGGGAAGGAACTCATTTATTCCAAAGCTGATCTGGGATCGCGACATGGGATATAAGGCCTGTGGAGGTTGGTGAGGTATTCCAGAGGGTCCCCGAAAGCCATGAAATGGACTAAAAAAGTGGGAGGAAGAATGCCATTATTTTATATTAACATAATACTATGGAGAGGATGCCAAATTCACATGTTTTTCTTTCCCCCCCCCCAAGATAAAAGATGAAACATCAAAGAGACTTAGCTCTCATGTCAGGCCATTTTGGCCCTGTTCCCAGACACACACGGTTTAGGTTCACTGTGCATAGAACTTGGGGTGGGGGGAAGTTTGAGGATGCCCACTAGAGTGACTTTCTCTCTAAGGGAAGAGCAAAGCAAACAAACTGACTGTGTCTAGTGATCTGACTCTGTTATTGGAAAAAGAATAGTGTTCTAAAAAAAAAAAAAAGAGTGGTTAGAAGAACCCTTTCAGTCATTTGGATATTACCCCAACCTATCCTTAACTTCTACTTCCCAGACAGTAAAGACCGTATAAAATGTTGGACCACAAGACAAACCCATTTTTGTGCCTATGTCACAAATGTAATGCAACAGATGGTGGCAAAATATTCCCTTCATTTTGGCACAGAATTCAGTGTTACTTTGGCACATCAAGAACAATGATACATTGGAAATATCCAGGACTCAAGTGGCAGGGAGATGGGGGGGCGGTGCCTAGGGGTGGCTTTGTGCACTGTGACCACGCTCAGAGGGTAGAACAGTGGTAGAGTGTTGGAAGAGCGGGTGGCTGCATTTCTGGCACCAGTGGAATTAATAAAGAGGAGTCACACAGTTTCCTGCAGGGCTCTATGGTGCTTACACCCTCTCTTGACCAAGAGCCCCTATTTCCCCTTCCTATGTTCCTTGTTTGGTGAAGGCCCAGATGCCATGTTCCCAGGCACATTGAGGATGCCCTGTGGAGGTGCTCAGAATAGGTGGGTGAGATTATCAGAGGCATGGAAGTCTGCAATGGCAAGTTTGAGTGAAAGCCAGAGAAACAATAATAATGATTGGAACCATAAAAATACCAGCTACTGAGTATCCCATGTGTGAGGCTTTGTGCCAAGTGCTTTCCATTCAATATCTCTCTCAGTCCTTCCAAGTCTTCAAGTTAAATACATTTATTACATCCATGATACAGTTGAAGAAACTGAAGCATTGTAAGTTAGATTTTCTTGTAAGTGATATTGTCAGAATTTGAATCCAAGTTTATTTCTTACTCCCTAGACCAACTCTTAAACATCATAGTATATTACTTCTCAATTTATTACTGTAAGATCTTATTTTTAGCCATTCATACATTATGTCTGTATGAGTATTTAGTAAAAAATATATATATTTCTTGGGTATGCCATATAAAAATATGGCTTAAAAACATAAAGACAAAACTATACATGTGTATGTTCACATGGATAAATAAATCCACATGTAAATGTGTGGCTTTGTAAAAGAGTAGACTAAGATGTGAATAAAGACTAGTGTTGTGGAAGAAGCATTTTTACAAGCATTCAAGTGGCTCTGATGAAGAAAATCAGGAAGGAAGAAGTGTTTACTGAGCATCCTTGTATGTGGCAAGTGTTAGGGTCCCACTGGATCCTCACATCAACCCTGTAAGGTTGGTATTGCTGTATTAATTCTATAAGTGAGGGAAAGGGGGCTCCGAAGTAGGAAGTAACTCACCTTAAATCTTAAGTCAAAATTGAGATTCAAAATCATGTGTGACTTAAGCCTATCCCCTACACCACTGAAGGCAACTTCTGGCAAGATGTTAGAGAATAGAAGGAATCATCATTTTCTTAGTTCTCAAACATCATTAAACATGAAAGATCTATTTATTTAATTCTCCCAACAAACGTTCGTGGCGTACGTATCATGTTCCAGGTACTATGCTAGGTGCCGGGTGTAGTTAAGTCTCAGCACTGACCTTGGGGGGAAATTCCATTGTTCAATGGAAGAGACAAAAGTTAGGCACATCAATAGTTAATATGCAGGCATTATGAGGTTCTGTGGGAGGAAATGGGAGGAAGAAAGTTTATATCCTTGGTAGATTGGGAAACACTTTATAGAGGAGGTAATATGGAGGTAAGATGTTGAGTAGGAGTTTATCAGGCAAAGAATAAGATACAGGAGAGCAAAGAGCATCTTAAAAGTATAGAAAAGCTCAGTTTGGTAAGGGGAAGATAATTCTTTTCTGTGCCTGAGGTCTTGTTTTGAAATAGGCAGTGGAGAAAGAGAAACCTGATGCTGGTTTTTAGGGTCTGCTCCTAAAGGATTTTGTATGCGGAGGCAATGAATCTGGACTTTTTCCTATGCCAGATAAGAAACCATTAAAGCTTGCCCAGAAAGTGTGACCAAATTTTTATGTTAGAGAGATAACGACATAAGATTTGAGATGATATGTTCAAATATAGAGAAAGGAGCATTAGCAAGAATTTTAAAATGCTAATCATCCTGAAGACATCCTTAACTTCTTCTCCTATAACACTCCACGTGACTAGTCACCAGTTCCTAAAAATTTCTTTTAAATCAGGTGCCTGCTCTCTGTCCCACTGCCATTTTCACGGTCCTGCAGTTCATCCTCTCTTATCTGGGAGGTTACCCTAGTTTCTAGTTCCCTCTTCCAAACTCCCGGTCTCCTATAGCTATGAATCCCAGGCCTAGAAGCTACTCTAGCGTACATGAAATCTCATGTCTTCAGGTTCTGCCATACTTTCATATCTTTCTCCAAGCAGAGGGAGGTTGCACTTTGCATAAAGTTAAACTTTATAGAAATGTTGAATACTTTCTCATTGGTTTGATCCCATTGGATCTCAGTTGGCAGAAATTCTGAATCTTCCACTCTTCAAGATAATTTCACAGGGCTTGGGATGGTTGGGGCTTGAAGTTGGTCACCTGGGACCATAGACATCACCATCCATTTACGCTCATGATTCATAAAATTAATGCCATTTTCTGTGTATACCATGATGTGAAAAACATAATTGGGAAGAATTCAAAAGGCAAAATTGCTCCTGGGGGATGAGATTATAGAAAAGAACAGCACAGAATTAGAGGAACATACTTCATTTAACATTTCCCACACTAGACTGGAAACATTTCTAGAGGTCTGAATTCTGTTCTTGGGTCTCTTTATGGCTTGTTTTATGACCTTGGCCAAGTCAATTAACCTTTCCATTCCTCAGGTTGACCTAAGTAAAGTTAGAATAATATATCCCTGCCTGCCTGGCTTCCAGGCATGTGAGGTTGAAAGGGTTAATGGTAGAAAGTTTAGAAAGTATCCAGAACACTGTTTATCAGCAAGTCTACAGTCTGTTGTGATAGGCAATCTATGAGTGAGTGTTTTAGATAGTAGAGGATTATGAAACCTTGGTACAAAAGATTATTGGGCACAGTTATCTCTTTTCCTTGAAAGCCCTCAACTTACAGGTCAATGAGCATCTATGTACTGGGTGATAGTCAAGGTTAGAGGAAACACATGCCTTACTACTGTATTGTAGCAAGTCAGTTAATTACAGGGCAACCTGTTCTTAACAGCCCCTGAAGGCACTGCCTGACCTTGTACCAGGGCTGTGAAAAGACACTTTCCTGACAAGGAAATAACCAGACTTTTAATGGGGGGGGGCTCTCTGTGTATTCAGGTATTTACAAGGGTAGCCCAATGCCACAGTTACCACTTCCTTTGGAAGTCACCACACCTCTTCTGTCACTGTAATTTCTCAACTTTGCCCAGAAAGGACAGTAGCGAATAGCAAGTGAAAGTCGGTTTGGGCGTTGCAATGACTAGACGGGGGAAAGCCAGTGATGCAGCAAGCGCCATCTCCTCCCTGGCATATAGGTGAGGTTCAGTACCCGCATAGCCTGAAGCCGGACTGGGAAAGCAGAGAGGGGGCCTGTTTTCAATGTCACATTGAATTCACATTGGCATCTCATTTTACAGAATGAAGTAAAGAAATATCAATTGGCACAGGCTGATCAGTACATATGGTTTAGAGACCTATTTGTCAGTATCTGTTAAGATTAAACTTTTATGTACGCTATGACTCAGCAGTTTCACCCCATAGCTTTGTATAAACAATCACATGTGTATAAAGAGCCATGAATATGAACAAACATTCTAGCACACTTTGGAATTTAAAAAATGGAAAGAAGGGTGTCTTAAATATAAGGAATGGCTAAATAAACAATGGAGTATTCATATTGTGGGATATAATGGGAAATTTTAAAAAAACGTGGGAGACATATGTCCAATTCACCAGCAAATCCTATTAGTTCTTCCCCTAAAATGTACCCTGAATCCTGACCAGTCCTCCCCAATCCCACCATAGGCCTCATCTAAGGGACCATCCATCATGGTTCCTGTGAACTTCAATGAACCCCAGCTTCCTCTCTTGCCTTCTATAGTCTATTTTCCACCCAAGAACCAGAATGCTCCATTCAAAATGCAAATGTGCTTATATTGCTCCAAGGGCTTCTCATCACACTTAGAACAACACCCAAGGTTCTCTTAGAACAATACCCACAAGGTCGTACGGGATCTGAGCCTGACTCCCTCTCCAAAGTAACTTTTTACCAATATTTGTTCCCATACCTACACCATGCCTCATAGTGGTGTTCAAGAGAAACCTCTCAGAATCAGTGAAAGGTAGGCTCCACATACACGACAATGGCAAGAGCAGTGAGGCGCACAGGCCGCACCGTGGATGAACACATTGGCTATCAGTTTAAATGCTTGTGCGCGAATCTCAGCTTCAGAGCCGTTTTCCGCTATGTGGCCTTGTGCAGCCTAGTAAATTCAATGTATCTTAAATTTCTTCTAAAATGGGATTAATAGGGGCGCCTGGGTGCCTCAGTCGTTAAGCGTCTACCTTCGGCTCAGGGCGTGATCCCAAGGTCCTGGGATCGAGCCCCGCATCAGGCTCCTCTGCTGGGAGCCTGCTTCTTCCTCTCCCACTCCCCCTGCTTGTGTTCCCTCTCTCACTGGCTGTCTCTCTCTCTCTCTGTTAAATAAATAAAATCTTAATAAAATAAGATAAAATGGGATTAATAATATTATTTATCTTATAGAATTATTTTGAGGATTAAATGATCAATTCATGCAAAGCTCTTAGCGTCATGTCTTATTCACAGTATGTCTCCACTAACATTATTTTACAACTATTTGGAGCTTCTAGGGTTCTTTGTTTTGTCTCTTGATATTTTCAGCACATCAAGTGTGATGGGTGATATGTCCTAGAGTGTGGTCAACAGGGGCTTACGAATAAGATGATTTTAGGAGAGATCTGAAGGCAGTGAAGCTGAAGACCATGTAGGTTTGGGGGGGGGGTAAAGAATATTTAGACAGAGGGATTAGTTGCAGGAAATGCCCTGAGGTGGGGGCATCCCTGAATGTTCTCTATAAAACAGTACCCATGTTACATTATGTGGTAAAAATATAAGGAGTAAAAGCAAAACACAGGAGCTCCAAATAATAGTGATGCAATGTTACTTAAGACTTATGATGAGTAAGATATAGCTCAGAGTGCTTTGTACTTGTCAACCATTTAATCCTTATAGCCATTCTACATAGTGGGAGCATCGTGGAATGTTCCAGGGAGAGCAAGAGGGACAGAGATGAGTGAATGGAGATGAGAAAAGTGGGGTGGGAGGTAATAGAGTGGATACCTTTGGGAGCTATGGTAAGGACTTTGGATGATACTATGAGTCAGCTGCAAAGTTGCTGGAGGGCTTGCACTAGAAGACTAACATGCTAGAAGGAACACCAGGTGGAAGTGAGGATGTGTCTGCTAAGATAAGGTAGTGACCTGGGTAAGAGACGATGGTGGTTTGCATAGGAGTAAAGTACATATATATTCTGCTGGGCTTTGTGAGGAATTGGAAGTGGTATGTGAAAGAAAGGCCAAAGTCAAAGATGGCGCTGAGACTTCTGGTTGAACAATGGTAGATTTGATTTGCTGTGTACTACATTTACTGAATGATTATGGGGAAGCAGTTTGGTAACCTGGGGGCAGCAAATTCAATAAAAAATTTGGTTTTGATACCCCATTGGAGATGTAAAATAGGCAGATGGATAGAAGAGTCTCAAGTTTTGGGAGAAGGCTAGGTCTATTAAAAACTCAGCATTTTAATCTCTAGAACTCAACTTTGTACACCATCTATACTGCCTGTGTTATCTCTGGGATGTACATGGTGAGGGTGTGTGTGTGGCAGGGGATGGTATTCTTGGTTCTTATACTTCTCTAAGATTCAGTTCCAAGATTTTTCCATTTGATCTGATTCTTCCCACCCATTGAGGATCTGAAGGAAAGAAAAGAAATAAGCAAGGGTTTTGTCGTTGTTGCTGTTTTCCACTTTCCATTTAAAATGATGCTGCTTTTGGAAGAAAACGGGATGGGAGTTGGATGATCACAGACAGGGAGTTTTTCGAAACAGAATGGACATGTGATTAGAAATATTTCATATAAGAAGGGAACAGGAATGGTTAATACTGTATTATAATGTGAGACCCCAGTAAGATGTGCTTCAGACATTCCGGAAGAGGTGATACAGATGCAAAACTATATTAGCTAAAATAATATAAAGAGTATTAGTTCTAATATTTCAAAGATACATGAGTTATAATAGTAATATTATTCTTCTTAGCTACCCTATTCTCAAGAGTTCGTCTTGTTAACTTCCATTGTTTCCAAATACATATAACATGTCGGTGCTTTTCTTGGTACTTAACATTCATTACTTTATTTGATCCTTACGCTTTGCTGTAATATTACTGGTATCTCTGTTATTCAAATGAGGAAATCAAAAACATGTAGTTGCTTTAATATGGATAGTCCGGGCCACAATTTCCCAGTTATTTCACAGAGTATTAAGTACTATGAAAAGAAAGCGGCAGCCCTAGAAGACTGGGGAATGTTAGATTAAATAAATATAAGCATGCTTTTTAACTGTCTTTTTATGTTATTAATATGCTAATATTATAACTCTCTAAAAGGAGCGATTGCACGTAGCATCTCTCAGTTACTTGGGCACAGAACTGATTATTTTCTTGGAGCTTCTCACAGTTTAATACTAGAAAGAACACATTTTGGGACACGTGTCTCTTTAGGTCCACTTAACCCTGAGGAATGACGTATGTCCACGAACTCTGTTTTCCTGTGGTATTTTTCTCCAAATTGTCTTTCTTGGGCCTTCTATGTCATAATGCTACAGGCATTTGATACTATCTTGTATTTCTGATTTCTCACTACTTTCTGGACTTGGATGTACCTTTTGACTGATACACTGTTGTCGTCCATGCAAACATGATTTCACTTTGATGGACGCCCGGAGTGCTTGTCGAATGACTGGGGCCTGGCCACACGAGAGCTTCCTTCCTTCTGCTTCAGCTACAGATCATCACCCAGTGTCATGGCTATCCCTTAGGCACTGAATGCTTTGGGCTAGTCTTGGTCTCTACCTGCCTGCCTCTGCTCACCTCAGCTACTCCCAGTTCGGTCCACAGCTCTCCCCTTTTGTAGCTTCAGCCACACCACAGCTGGTTGCGCACCAACTCAGACAGAGAACGCTTACTACTCCGAAAACCTCTTTGTCTTCTGGGGCTTGGATGAACCCATTGCCCTAGGCACAGGGCCTGGGTGCTCCTTGCTGAGAGTGAGGCCTCCCTACCTGGCCTTGGAGTCACACAGGCCTTTGTTCCTACTGGGCCTAGTTTTTATGTGGTCAGCTAATACTTCTGCCCTGGTCCCATTATTGAGTTCCCACATCACTGTCCAGTCAAAACCCTCAGTTCTGCTTAAGGGGCCCCATTTGGCTCTTGTCAATGTCCCCAGCAATTAAATATTTAGCTGTTAACCATCGTCCATGGTCTGGCGGTCAGCTATCCACAGACATATGCCTCAGACAATGATTCACTTAGACTTCTAGGCATCTCTCAACGAAGAGACTCTTTAGTTGTGCCTTGCCCGCTTTTATTACACTGACACACTGATGACAACAGCAGAAGCTCACATTTTATGAATGCTGACTCTATGTCAGGCTCATGCTAAGGTCTTTATCAACATTATTTTATTCAACAGCCTAACAAGATAAGTGTAATTATCCACATTTTTCAGACATGGAAATAAACTCACCAAAAATAGTATCTCTACCATTGGGGAAGGACAAGATCGAAATCCAAGTTTTCATCCTTAAACTTGTGCTCTGGGGACAACACTACCTTCCCATATATATTTAAGACATTCAGTTGCTATGCTTTACCTGAATTTGCCTATGTTTTCCCTAATCTAAATTTAAATAGTACTTACTATAGAAAGCAAAGTTACTTTGCATCAGACTTAATTAATTAATTCATTCACACATTTATTTGCTAATTAATCAAATATTTACTGAGGGCTAATTGAGTGTTAGACACTGTGATGGGTGAAGACAATGAAAATATTTTTTAAAAGGCATAATCTCTGGGGGTGCCTGGGTGACTCAGTTGGTTAAGCATCCTACTCTTGATTTTGACTCAGGTCATGATCTCAGGGTTGTGAATTGAGCCCTGTGTGGGGCTCTGTGCTGGGCATGGAGCCTGCTTAAGATTCTCTCTCTCCCTCTCTCTCTCTCTGCCCCTCCCCCCTTCTCTCTCTTTTCTTAACTAAAAAAAAAAAAAAAAAGGTAAAATCTCTGATATCAAGGGGCTCATGGTTTTAAGGAGATAGGAACATAAACAAGTATGTAGACAGTATAATGGTGATTATTATAGGCAGTTGTATGTTTAACACATAATCTTTTAACTCAGTAGAACGAAAAGCAGGACATTGCAAGCACGATTGCCTTGTTTCTAAACCCAATGTATCAAAAAAAAATTGCACGTGCTTATTGTAAGTATGTTCTTGCAACTGTACAGCTAGATCGTTGAGTGAAATGTTACTTCTCTAGGTATATAGGTGATGGTGCTCCCTTTAGTGAGTCATTTAGAATTCTCTAGATGGGTGAAGAACTGGTGATAATCCAGAAGTAGAAGAATCAGGTTGCTCAAGGGGATCACGGGCAGAATACCTCCTTGCAAATTATTTAGGCACCAGGATAGACCCTCCCTCCACCAGGAGACAGGAGCTGAGTGTGAAAGCCCTAGGTATCTGCAAGGTTTGGACTAGCAAATGTTGTCATTTAATGCATTGACATTCATCCTTGGAAGGATATAATAAATAAGTAGTTCTATGTTTGGGTGCTGGAGAGGCAAGATGGTGTCCTCGGGCAACATGGCTTACAGCCAGGCTGAGAAGGAAGAACCACAGTGACTGCTGTGCCAAACACTTTCGAGAATGTCATTATGTTAGGAATAGGGAATTTGGGGTGTGAATGCTGTTCACTGCATTTTCTAGGATGTATAGAATCAGAAAAATGCACTTGTTAATATTATATGCACTTGATAAATAATGAACTCTGTAATCTGCATTGGATCTGGTTATTTTTTCAGAAAGTATCTGGTCAAAATGTCAGTGTGTTTCAGTTATTCTAAGGAGAAATAAGGAGAGGGATTTCTATCCAGGTTTGGACCAGAGAGAAACAGAAGAGCTTCCCTGCTGAGATAGAAAATGGGTAAGAGACAGGAAAAATTCAATGGGAGAAGTACAAATTTATCATGTCAGAGGCAAGCAGGAGAACAGGGGATACTGTCAGTGATACCAGAACATTCATCTACTCAAAACTCAAGGATTTCAGTAAGAGGTATTAGGTCCCTAGAATCCTCTGGTAGATAAAACACAGGAAAACCATCCCTGTTTTGCTGTATTATACCAATCAATCTTATCACTGAGTCTGCGATCCAAAGGTCTCTGGAAGAAGAGACATCATTAGCACAGACAACAGTTAAGGGCGATAATTTGTTTGCCATCTGCCTCATCAAACAAGGCTGTACTGGCCTTTCAGAAATCTTAGGATTCTTTTCAATCTACCCTGTTCTTCTCTCCCCCCATTCTGACAGGTCATTACTGACATCCTAGAAGAGTATGTTTAGCTTTCTAAATCCTGACATGATAGGACGGCTGGAACTTGTTAGGAGAATAATACAAAGTTTTAACCAGAAGATAAATTGGTCTGTTTATCAAAGATCCTTGTATCATTCTTACTGTTTGCTAAAAGAGAAAGGTAAATGCATTGGATCATTTATTCAGTGAAAACTCCTTATTGAGAACAAACTGTAGAGAAGCAAGATAAGCAAGAAAATAATTTTAATACAGGAGTTCTATGTTCTGATAAGGTTAAGTCCAGGAAGCTCTAGAAACAGAGTAGTGACAACGTACCCAATACTTGTGGTCAAGGGTGGCTTCTTAGAAAAAATAGCATTGACGTGGAGGCCTATGGATATGATTTGATTCATGTATTAAGCACAGACCATGGGCTAGCACTGAACTAGCAAGATCCAGCAGAAACAAAGCTAGTCTCTGCTCTAAAGTGTCTTCTCTCTCTTTAAAGACACAAGCAGCTCTAGAAATTAGCATAACCATGAGACAGTAAATGATTATTAGCTCTGATATGTGATAGAGATAAGTATATATGTGGTCAGAGCAGGGAAAAGGTCTCCATGGTTATCAGTGTGGCCAATTTATAAATGACTGAATTTGGACACCCACTCTGATACTGTGCCATCTGCTTTAAAAGAATTTCCTTCTATTATGTAAAACGCCTGGTCGTGGGGCGGTGCCTATATCAGCGGATGCTTTTTCTTTCAGGGGAGCCTCGGGTGGTCCATCTCAGGTGCAGCTCCAAAGTCAGGGTACGTTAGATGTTCATGCTGTTTGCCACTTGGTGATTCTCATCTATCAACAGCTGTCTGGGAAGAGCACTTTTGTGCATAGGGCCTTTGGAAGAGTCAGAGCTAAGGAAACTCACCAGCTCCTTTAGAGACAAAAACTCACAAGGCACACACCTCACAGTCCAATCTTTATGGCTGAGCAGTAGACCCACAGTATAATTTCAGGCTTTTTCTTGGCATGTGGAATCTGTTACTCCTGAAACTTCAAAATGTACATATTTCCCCCAAATGAGATGTAATTCTGTTGAGTTAATTATCATACAATTATAGCAATGGAGAAGAAAACCCTAATCAAACCTGAACAGCTTGTCTAACTATTAACCAGGCCATAGTGAACCATTACTTAGCTCTGACTTGCATGATCCGTCATAGACGTTCGGCCCTCTGTGAACAAATGCTTAAATGAGTCCACAGTCATTTAAAACCGAGAGGCCTGGCCGCCTGGGATCCTGTGATTGTCTTTAAATTGTTTAGTCATTATATTTTACTGGCGTGAAGTTACGGCAACCTTCTTCCTTCTTTCTGTCTTTTCTGTGTGATGGGAAGGAGTGGGCATAGCTTCTCAGGGCTCTGATCTACAAAAGTAGTGACTTGGTTTTTTTAATTTTGTTTTGTTTTTGGTTTTGTTTTTTAGAGTGAGGAAGCAGAGGTAGAAGGGGTTGGGGGGGGGGAAGGGTAGAGGGAGAGAGAGAATCTTAGGCAGGCTCCACGCCAAGTGTGGAGCCTAACACAGGCTCGATCTCAGGACCCTGAGATCATGACCTGAGCCGAAATCAAGAGCTGGCCGCTTAACGGACTGAGCCACCCAGGCGTCCCAGTAGTGACTTGTTTTAAAACATTTCTACTTATATTCTCTTAAACTACTAAAATAATATTGGAAGTCAAACGCTAATGGATAACTTTCCTTGCTATGAAGATCCAGAGTTCAAAATTCAGGGTATCTTTCAGTATGAATCCAACTTGATCTATCTTCAGGGCAATTTACTGCCAAATACAAAACCGCTCAGATATGGCATAATCAACTTTTGGTTTCACAGTCTTAAATACAAGAGGTCAATTCGTATTGATAGAGGAGTATGGAAGGAGGGTTTGCTCCGGTTGAAATGGTTACTTTGTTAGAACAGGGAAGGAAAAACAAGGAGTATAAAGCCAATTAGATGGTCTGATACCACCTTCGAGGTTAGGTAATGAGATTGTGGGTTCAGGGGTTCAGTTTCTCCTCAGGCACACTAGAAACTAGGCATGGTAGCTAGTGACGGCCCACTCTTTATTCATTCTGACCCCTATCACACTGGACTTGCCCTGGCATCAGCCACAGGGGCCTCCCAACTATCAGCTGCTCCAGAAAGGCGGGAACTGGCACTTCCTGTGGGACTATATGGTGTCAGGTACACAGTGAACGTAAAGGCCGATTGAACGTGGAGCAGATGCATTTGTCTTGGGCTTTGACAGAGTGGGGCCTTTAGAAATGGAGGCAAGTGATGGGGCACCTGGGTGGCGCAGCCGTTGAGCGTCTCTCTTCGGCTCAGGGCGTGATCCCAGTGTTCTGGGATCGAGCCCCACATCAGGCTCCTCCGCTAGGAGCCTGCTTCTTCCTCTCCCACTCCCCCTGCTGGTGTTTCCTCTCTCGCTGGCTGTCTCTGTCAAATAAATAAAATCTTTAAAAAAAAAAAAAAAAGAAATGGAGGCAAGTGGCTGACTTTAATTCCGCACACACAGGCTTAACTACAGCAAGTGAGCTCTTCTACTGACAAAGAGGTCTACAGAGTATTTTCGTTTTCCATTGTGTCCTGGTAACTAGGGACTGAGCAAAGGTGGGAGGAAGGAGGTGTGGGGAAAAGACAAGGTGGAGGTGCATCTCTGCTGATGGTGGTGTTGAAGCTGCCACAGCAACCGGCAATGGAAACCACTCAAGGGCCCCAACTGTAAACAAACAATCTGCTCCCATGAAAATAGCACTCTCATAAGACCAAGATCAGCAATCATATTCTTTTTCTCCACTCCAGCCTTCTGCTAACAAGAAGAGAAAGGCAAACGTCTCGGGAATAAGACCCAGTTGGGGTGAATATTCCAGGATGCTTTGAATGTCAAGGCTTGCCTTCCAAGCTTACCTTGCTTCCTGTAAGAGTTTTGAAAAACTGAAAATTAGCTTTGGAAGAGATCCCAAGTTGAAGTTTGCATGGGGAGAAGAGGCCAGTGAGATTGAAGCATATCAACAAGGGCCCAGGCCAGTGCTGGGAGCCCAACCAATAAGAAGGTAGAGAAAAGGAAATATAGTTAACATTTGTGGAGACTTGTGGTGCCCACAGCAAAGAGGAGGGAGGGGGCGAAAAAGGAAAGAGAAGAAAAGCAAAGAACCCCAGAAGAGGATAAGAAAGTACTGGCCGACAAGAGCAGTCTCAGCCTAGGGTAGAATAAGAACGCTCAAGTATTCCAGGGTTGTGTCAAGAACATTCTATAGAAGCTCTTTGGCATCAGAACTCAGAGTGATTTCTCTCATGTTTATAATAGGTGAAATGTACTGAAGCTGATGGATCTGTTTCCTGCATGTACCTCATGAAAGCATTTCCCCCTGGGAAGTGGAGGGGATAGAGATCTCTTCATAGAAAAATAGGCTGGCTTGGTAGTGGTGCGCATAGCTACCTTCTGCTTAAGAAATGAAATAGACATTTATGGGGAGTTAATAGTCAAAGGGGACATAAAAATGTTTCGTCTTCAACATGAAATAGGGCTGGGATGGGGGCAGGGCTACTTCTCAGGGTCCTGGAGCTTCATTACTGCCTTGTTTCCATCACTGTGACCCAGAGTTTTCTTGCCTTGATTTTAAAAATAAATAAATAAATAAAAAGGAGGGGGCAAATTCAGCTGGATTATGTGTCCTGAAGATGTGGGACAGCATGGATGATAGGAGTTTTAGCATTTTTGTGGCTGTTAATACCAATTTTTTTCCCCCAACAAAGTGATTGATCAGAATTAAGGAAACTACCCTGGATGAACTGATTCTTTAAAAAGCTGCTTCTTCAAAAAGCCTGTGATGCCCCTGGGCTAGCAGCTAACCCAGGATTTTAAAGAATAAGAGAATCCGATTCTGAAAGAGAACGGTACAATTCTTGGTATAATCCACACCTCCGAAGTGGTTTTGGGTAGCTGCTGCTCATTAGATTCCCTCGTCAATGCTAATGTCCATGCTTTAGTAAAGTTTTGCCCTCTGATATTAAACAGCAATAACAACAACACAGAAAATTCTATTAATACAGGCAGGGAAAAAGCCTTACCCCTTGCCATCAGTTTGCTGTATGGCTCTCAGAATTACTGTGGGAGAGTACATCTACTATTCTTGTTTCCCAGAATGTCTCCATGTCTCTGGAGGAGGCATGATGATTGGGCTGAAACTCTTCCTCATCCTGAAGAAGCAGTGTTTGTCCACTCTCAGTCTCCTTTAACAACAAAGGTTATTGCCACCGAATAGCTCAACTGCTTCATTTAGATTATGCTAATTTGTGAGATAGTTGTGTATTAAAAGAGTGTTAAGAAAAAAGCCCAAATTGGAGGCATTTGTCCCTTTTTCCCCCACAAGGAAAGCAAACCAAGACTTAATTACAGTTTCAACCTCTCCCAGGAATGTGACCTTTTAAAAGTCGATCTGAAATTTCCTCATCAGTGCCCGCAAGGTCATCTGCATGATAAAAACCAAGCTGGTTCCCTTCCCACCGAAAAGAAGAGGTCCTGACCAGAAAGAATCCTTTCTTGTCTTTCGGGAATAACTTCCTTGTCACACCCTCTCTCCTATAAAAGCCTTCCATTTTGTACAACTTGTCAGAGCATCTCTCTACCTGCTAGAAGGGATACTGCCTAGTTCATGAGTGGTTTACGAAAGCCGAAGAGATCTTCAAATATACTCTGTTGAATCTGGTTTGTTAAACAAGAGTAATAACAATAGCTGCCATGAACGAGTACACGTTATGCCAGACAATGGACTTCGCTTTTATCTGCCATCTTGTTTAATCTTCATGGAAACTGTACAATGTAGTTATTTTTATATCCATTTTACAGATGAGGAAATCTGGAAATTAAGCACATTTCTTTAAGTTTACTCGTTTGCTAGTAAGTAGTAAAACAGAAATTCATATACAAAGAGAATCTGACTCTAAAACCCACGGGCATAACCATGAAGGTGTAGCGCTTCCCTAGGGCAATTGATAAAAAGTCTGTGATGCTAGTTCCTAAATAAATGTTTAAAGAATTGAACTGAGTTCAAAATTGAGTGGAAAACCATCCGTCTCTAACCCTTGCCCTCAAGGTAATATGCTTCTGACACTTTATGTATCTTTTAGTCTTACAGCCAAACCCGAGGTGTGGATTCTAATGATGGACAGAGCTGTATTTTCATCCCAATTCCTCCATTCCTAGGTGTGTGCCTTTGGATTCAACCTGTCTGATTTCAGTTCACTCATTTTAAAAACTGAGATGGTATTTTCTGTATAGAGTTATAAAATGGATTATGTGACGTAAACAATGACTGCTTAGTCAACTGGCATAGATTAAATGTCTGAAACACCTCCCCTCTGTAATGCTCATGTGCATGTCCATTTTCTTAACTAGTCTGAAAACTTCTGTTCCTGGAGAATAATATTAAAAATGTCACTCTTTGGTCCTTAAATTCAGGTTTTTTCCTTTTAATAACAGAGAACCATATTATATTTATGTGATAGTTCTACTTTTTAGGTGATTTCTCATAAACGTTGGGGGAGTCGCCTACTTTTTCTTTTTATTATATCTTGATTCACGACTAGGAACTGTCAACATCTCAGTAAGTAACCACTATCTCCTGCGAGTGACAGAAGCTTTTCTGGAAGTTAACATTGTCTATTGATTGCTCTTTTCCATCAATAGACTTGTGGCCCTGATCAAGGGCAGTAGTGCCAATTGTTAGGCCGTTACAGACGCGTTTGGATTTCCTTGCAATCTGTAGGACAGGCCTAATGGGATCTACTGTCATCCCATAGATAGCACAAGAGCTGCTGTGCTTTACTTAATGTAAAGGGACATTTCATAATTCTGGCTAAATTGGAATCACAAATCAGAGGAAATTTAGGAGCAAATTATAGTGATCTTGCCCTCTGGAGGCTTTAGAAGAATAAGTCCTTGCAGCAGTTGGTAATGGCTGTTGACGAAGTGCCTTTTAGCTCAAGAAGAAAAGCTACTATTTCAGGAGTTGAGAGTTTCTGGGGTCTAATGACATAAATGATCAATTCTTCACAAACTAAAACGTCTCATGATTTAAATGGGTGAGAAATATTAGTGTCCAATGAGGCAGTACAAAATTGAAGTAATTTTAGAAATATTTTAGGAAGGCATAACGAGAATGTAGGGAAAATGGCTGCACCCAATGTTAGGGTACTAATACCAAGTTTAGAAGAAAAACTATTAAATGCAGATACCGGATAATTATTCTGTGCCAGGAACTGTGCTAATTATACATTATATATTATGCTATGTAAATTCTTGTAACAACCTTGAGAAGAATATCTAAATTTTAAATCTGTAGTTCAGAAAGTTTCAGTAATTGGTCTTAGTACAAAAAGCTAGTACACTGCATGACTTGGACTTTGAACTCAGAATTTGTCAGGAAAGTGTGTTCCCTTTCTATCATGTACATTTCATTGTGTGCCTCTTGGCTTGTAATCTTTCAGTATTCCCTACTGCCTGTTGGCCTCACTCTGGGGAGACTGGGCCTTCTGTTCATTCGTCTAAGGTATAAATTAGTCTACCTTTAGTATATTGGGGGTCAGTATTACCCAAGGAAAAGCTAAAGGTAGAATCTGAGATTAATAGCACATGAATGGGACCGATATTTGAGACACATATATCAATTCGGGATAATCCATAGGCCTCCTTCCACACGCACATGAGAACTGTGCTCTGTGCTCTGGTTTATTCAAGCATCTTCATGTATAGGAGAGGGAGATACCCTGCTGAGTGTAAGCTAAGACACGATCTCAATAATCATAAGGCAATGGCTATGTATTTATGGAGCAGCTACTCTTTTTCAGGTGCTGTACTACATGTTTTAGCTCTCTGATCCACTTAACCTTTACAATTTTTATCTTTAAGATAAGATGTGCTAAGTTTTCAAAGCCAGCATTCAGTGAGATCAAGTCAGTTGTGTAGAATCACAGATGTAGAAAATGACAGATCTGAGATGTAGGTCTGTCCAAGTCCAAGTGTTACATTTGTTCCCCTTTAACCTACTCATTAGTTAATTACCAACATGAACTAACTGCATGCTAGGGCCAGTGCTAGGTACAGGGAATCATAAGTCCTATCCTCAGGGTTTTATGTTTTTCATGTTTTAGTCAATTCTCTCCTATCACAAAGAAAACTTCATGGCTCCTTGAACAGGATTGAGTCTTCTGTTTTTGTCCTCCTGTGATTTGTCCTGCACTATATTAGGTAAGCAGAAGGCATTCAACAATACTACATAATTGGCTTATTCATCTCAAGACCTTGTTCATCCTACCATCTCTCACTTAGGTGAATCAAGGCCATTCTACCCTGAATCATGATCCCTCAATGCTTTGGAGAACTCCAACTTTGTAATTCCTTTGCATTAACACAATTAGCAGAATTCTCTTCTATTAACAGAAATGGAAATGAAAGTGGTTAATGTCTCTCTGATATAATGCCAACTGGGCATGAAAAGAAGCTGGAAACATCAGCAGGAAACAATGTGTCATACTCTCATAGGTCTTTTCCCTCTTGGATTACAGTACTTTTCTCCTACTGCCAGTTTCTTCTGTGCTTTTGCCCAGATCAATAGAGGAAAGCAAAAGAAAACACCTATGAATGAAGTTTTAGTGATGTCATCTCATTTAGCTTCTCTCCCTTCTCTGGGCAAGGGGATGGAGTGGGACTTCATGGGCAGCTAACTTCCCAGCCTGAGCTACTAGAGATCTCAACTTCTCAACGGTTATCAGAAGAACGTGGAGATCTCCCCAGAGATGTCACATGCCTGGAAAGATGTGCTTCACAGAGAATGGTGAAATATGTCCAAATCTGGCTTTTATTTTAGGGCTTAGAAAAGCATTCAGTGTGTTCTCTTTCTCTCTCTTTCTCACCCTCCCCCCCCCATCTCTGTCTGTCTCTCTGTTTCTGTCTCTCTTGTTTTGTGTGATATTAGCATGATCTTAGAAAGTGAGTGAAGTTTGTTAGGGGAAGGCTCTGTTCACTGACACCAATAGTCCAAAAGACTATAGTTATTACTAAAATGAACAATTACTCTGACATGGATACAAATAAACTAATAATGCTGGTCCATTTATCCGTTGATCTATTCAGCAAGCAGTAATTTACAGAGTGACTTCTATGTAAAAGGCATGGCTCTAGGCCAAGAAAACACAGTAGTGGATTAGTAGACATGATCTCAACCCTAAAAACCTTGACAATCTGGTGAAAGAAATAGTCTAAAATAAGAGAATAGATAAATGCCTATACTATATTATTGTATGTTAAATTACGAAAGCTAAGGTTTTGATCTCAAAACAGTAAAGAATATTTCTGTCTCCATGGAAGTCTTTGAGTTGTTTGATCTGTTTTTTTTAATGTCTAAATATTTTCCAATTTCTGTTGTTGTACTCACAAAACACCTTGCACATCGTCCTATACTTAGTAGGTATAACAGATAAGTGGATACTACCACAAGGGACAAATGTTCATTGAGTACTTGCTGTGTGTCAGTCACTATAAAGATGTTCCATTTTTGTGGCACACTGTGCTATGAGCTTAATAAAATAAGAGCTAACATTTATTGGGTACTTTTTATGAGTCAGTGATTTTCATGTAATATTAATTCACTTAATCTTCATATAGTAATGTGTTAATCAGGGTTCTCCAGAGAAACAGAACCAATGGGAGAGATATAGATAGATGTAGATATAGATATAGATATAGATATAGATATAGATATAGATATAGATATATAGATATAGATAGATATAGATATCTACATGAGAAGTCCCATGATCTGCCTTCTGCAAGCTGGAGAACCAAGAAAGCCAGGGTGTAATGCAGTCTAAGTTCAAAAGCCTGAGAATCGGAGGGGCTGTTAGCCTAAGTCCTGCTGTGAGTCCAAAGGCCTATGAATCAAGATCGCCCATGTCCAAGGGCAGGACAGAAGTAGATACATCTGTTCAAGCAGAGAGAGTGAATTTGCCTTTCATCTACCTTCCTCTCTATTCAAACCCTCAGTAGCTTGGATGATGTACACCCACAATGATGAATGTGATCTTTCTCACTCAGTCTACAGATTTACACGTCTTCTGGAGACAACCTCACACTCACGGACGTACCCAGATATGATGTTTTACCAGCTATCTGAGCATCCCTGAGCCCTATGAAGTTGACACATAAAATTAACCATCACAGTTCCTATGAGGTATGACCGTAATATAGGTTAAGTAATTTTTCCAAGTTCACAATTGGCAAATGTCAGGACTCAGATATGATCCCAGCTCGTCTTACTCCATTATGTGTATTCACAACCGCTATGCTAGTTCGTTCAAGCTACATAGCCTAAACATACATTTGAACATATCAGAATGCATGGCATATATAAAATAAAATATTATTTGGGGAATTTTTTTCAGTCATAGATATACATTTATACATGCATAATATTTATAAGTGCACAAAGTCAAATATAAAACTTATTTCTCATGTGCATTATGCTCAAAAAAGTCTCAAAAGCACCATTATTAATCATAAGAACGCCCAACACATTAGTGGACAGGAATCTACTTTATCCCA
The DNA here is from genome assembly GCF_017311325.1 of Ursus maritimus. Classification (NCBI taxonomy): domain Eukaryota; kingdom Metazoa; phylum Chordata; class Mammalia; order Carnivora; family Ursidae; genus Ursus; species Ursus maritimus. The sequence goes on from NW_024426996.1 coordinate 64,006,501, forward strand.
GAAATGTCTGCTACTTAAAATGGGCTTTTGGGAGAAGGCAGTGCAATTTTAAAAGTGGATGCCTTGGACTGGGAGGTGAGTGGAGTAGGGAGAGTTTGGTAAAAGGGTACAAATTTTCAGTTATAAAATGGATAAGGTCTGAAGGTCTAATGTATCACATAATGACTATGTAGTTGATAACACTGTATTGTATATTTGAAATTTGCTAAGAGGTAGAATGTAAATGTTCTCACACACAAAAAAGGGTTAATATGTGCGTTGATGGATGTGTGAATTAACTCAGTGGGAGGGATATATGTACGCATATATCAAATCATCACTTGTGCACTTTAAAGATCTTACGATTTTATTTGTCAATTATACCTTCATAAAGTTGGAAAATAAAGTAAATGTGTTTTCTGTGGTTCACGAGCTTTGGGAGTCAATGGCAGCTGAGTTTACCTCCCAAGGCTGCAGCCAAGGATGTGGAGATTCTTGACAAATCTTATGTTTCCCCAATGAAAATGGGAATAAACAGATTTTTTTTTGCATGATAACTGTAAAAATTACATGAGATAAAATTTAAATCACTTAACATACCTCTGCTACTTAGCAAATATTGTGAGTGCCTTCTTTTTCCCCAACACCCATGCAATTCATACTCTATAGACCCTGGACCCTGCTCAAAGAAATTCCTAAAGATTCCATGGGTTGGCTGTTGTGACCCCCAGGTGTTTGGCACACTTATCATTTCCAACCATTTGTGTAGGGTACGATGACTGGGAAAACAAAGGCCATCTGTTCTTTTAGGGAATAAGTAATGGAGCAACTACGCAAGGTAGCCAAGAGCCAGGATCTGCAAATACACCCACCCAAGTCTCACTCCAAGAATAAGGCAATGAATAGGAAACTTCTTGGGTAAAAGTGGACTGGGCTTCTCTAGGTCTCTTCATACCAGAAATGTTTTAGAAGGTGAAGCTATCATGACAAGTCCCATGTTGGAAGAATTCATGGAGATTCATTGAGCTTAAGGCTCTTTAAAAATTGGAAGATTGTAGAAACTTCCTCCTCGGCTACAGGCTACAACCCCCCGAGAACTCTGGAACCTGTATTTTTCCAGTTCTGTAAGGGCTCTTGCTCTGAAATGAAAAAAAAAAAAAAAAAAAAAACAGATGCTTCTTGCAGCTGGTTTCACCTATTAGCTCTTTAATCTATCCTAGAAGAGAGCTCTGCTTCCGTAATAGCAATGTGTTCCATCTGGGTCGTATGCAAGATGCTGGCCTGACAGCATTAAATTGCAGGGGAAATACCAGATACCAGTTCTTTCTTCACTTCAATGAGATTTTCTCTTCTCCTTGCTCTCACTCCAAGCACCTACCCCTTGTCCTCACTGCCCCCCACCCCTTCACCACCTTTGTAGTTAAGACATGGATAGAGATGTGTTTCCAGCTGCTTAGTTGCAATCAATCCCCAGCTTTCTTTAAATATTGAAAGACTCCTTTTATGTTGTTTTCTTTAGCAACATTTGCTTTTATTTGACTCACTGTTCCAATAATTGGGAAATGGAATCTTCACTGAGAAGGTGTAAGTGAATAGGACCTAACAGTTTCAATTCAGCTAGAGTTATATGAAATGTGTGGGGGTTACAACCCTTGTCAGAGTGAGACACTTGCTTTTATGAAGAGCATATATTTGAACAATTGCAACTAAATACAGTCGTCCTAACCCTTGTGCCCATAAACAATGATTGTAAATGGTAACCTTTAAAAGGAAAAAAAAAGAAGAAAGATTCTTAGATGTGCAGTTGACTAGGTTGAATTGCATTTTTGTACAGGTTTTTCAGATGTGTGTGTGTGTGTGTAAAATACTGTGTGTGTGTGTATATATATATGTATATATATACACACACACACATATATGATTTTTTAAAACTTTTTTCCTAGTTTACTCCTAAAATTTACCGTGACTAACCTTCAATTTTAACTCATTTGTTTTACTTCACATCTGCTTCCTGATGCCCAGGTTAAGAAAACAAATATTCACCTTCGAGCCATAGGCATCTACGGAAACAAGTACCAACTGAAACATGACCAAAAGTCAATTGAAGGAGAAACACAACAGATTGGAATTCCTTGTGGCCCCCCTCCTGATTTCTTTCAGGCCCCGGGCAAGTGAGCATGTGCTAATTTGCATGGTTGACTAAATGGCATGCTTAGACCCCAAATTTGCATCTCTGCTTGGGTTCAAAAGTGGGTCCCTGAGCCAGTTTCCCTTAGCTCCTTTGTTATTTCCCACTCATAAGTTAACCCCCTTTGGGAATGCTGCTCACCAGGGTACATCTTAGTGCAGAGAAGCAGTAATTGACTGGGCCCCCTTCTTCCTCTAATGTGGGGCACAGCCAGCTGGTACTCATGTGATGTAGGGAAGAGGAAGGGATGGGGAAGAGAAGGAGATGGTTTCCAAGGCAATCACACAGAGGGCATGGAGTGACTTGCCCCACTCTGTTCCCTTTCCAAGGGAAGAAACTCACTACAGTTCAAGGTCATCCAGATTTTCATCCTCCTTCCACCCCACCCCCCATCCTGAAGTCTTGATTGGGAAGGAAGGGTTAACTACAAGCTGAATAGCTTTATGCAAACCATACATTTCTCTGGACCTCAATTTCCTTACCTGTGAAATGGGAATCAGATACTTGCCTGGTCTAATGCACTGGACTGTAAGAAAGTCTGTAGTGGTGTTTTGAGGTTATTTGAGGTTCAGGAGTGAAAAGCAAATTTGCTCTTGTGTACTGTGTGGCGAAATCTTCTGAAGCAAGGGTCCTTGGGAAGAATGCTGAGACCCATACACAGTAACTTCCAAGGGGGTGTGTGTCTCCCTCAGTTCCTCTGACCTTGGTCACCCTAGCCATTTCATCGATGAGAAACTTAAAACCCAGAGAGCTGAAGCAGACTTGTTATGTCAGGCCATCAAAGTGAAGGGTTCTGCAAACAGAAGGCCACTCTACATTTATGCAAATACAGATGGTTTTATGGGGGTGCTATTTCAGCCTTTGCTTGGAAGAAAATTGAGCTGAGTAAGTAATACTTTGAAGAGTGTATTAGTTTGGTTGCAAGTGTCAGAATTCTAACCCTAGCAAGCTATTGGCAAGAAGGTCATTTATCAACATACACGATCATGGCAGAGTTGAACCACCAAACAGGACAAGGAGAGGGATCCAGCTGAGCCGCTAACCAGAATCAGAGGTGTGAATGCTGTAGACCTGCCCTCCAAGTTTCACAGCTCTCTCTGTCTGTTTCCACTTTATAATAATTATTATTATTCTTTTCACTGCATGTTACCTTTCAGGGGAAGCAAATGGAAAAACAAGATTCACATTTTCTGCTTTGGCCACAAGAGGGAGACTGTATCCCCCTCCCTGTACTCGGAAATTTAAGGTATCTCAGGAAAGTGCAGGGATTGGTCTAGGTTGGGAAAGAGGGTGAGGCTAAGCCAAGCACGGCAGCTTCCATTAGGAGAGCAAAGATAAAGTAGGTTAGAAGCTGGTCCCAGGAAATGAGTTTTCCTGGGCAGAAAACTAGTGTGATGGAATCACTTAAAATGCATATCTAATCCCAGAAATACAGCCAGAGGTCCACTCGGTGCTGCAGAGCCCTCTCTCCTATTAGGGATTAAGAGAGATGAATCTGATGTTGGACCATCAGTCCCAGCTTCTACACTATGCTGAGATTCGGATACTATGCTTTCTCAATCCAAGCAAACTTCCCTTGCTGGGGCCCAACTGAAGAACAGAGAAAACACTGGAGAAAGAGGGGCTTGCTTTGAATTGACCATAATGAAGATAGTGTATGAGTCTCCCCATGCTGCCTTCCTTTTTCCAAGAGGCATTGGATCTGGCATGATCATCATTTAGTGCCCCGACTGGGTCTCCAAGCAACACGCAGCGCCTCGGACCATGCCGACCACAGAAGACTTTACAAAGCTGGGCTGCAAGTTCCAAGGGAGACACCTTAAGTCACTTGTACTATTCAGTACTCACAGGAATTAAACAAACCGACTAACCAAATGCTAACTGGAAATATAAAAACCCCTCCAAGGCTCCTGGGGAGCTACCAGGGCAGTTGAGGTAACACAAACAAAAAGGCCCAAAGCACCTCTGAAGGCAATTTCAATGCTCCAGCTCGGTATTGCTGAGATTAAAAATGCAAGGTAGCATCATAATTACAAGGAAAGCATTTTGACCGCCTCTAAAGTGTAGCACTTTGTAAATCAGTAAGTCATTGTTATGTTCCTGGAGAAAGGAGGCTTTCCAAATCAAATAAAATATCTCAGAATTTAATTGTATTTTTCTTCTAGTAAATAACTTTTTTTTTTTTGCCTACAGATATGGCTGAATGCAAATGAAGATGATGTTTTCATATTCATAATGGATTTTAGGTTTAACTATAGCCTAGATTTAACCAGGCCAAGGACTATAGAAGGGGATAATACTTATTACAAACTTTTGCCAAAGATCCTGTTTTGTTTTCTCCCTAAAGTGGAGCTATGCATCCATAATACGGAAAGCAAACAAGACATTCTTGTTACATGAGATGAGAAGCTCTTTTCTTCAAGGAGGTGAGAAGAACTAGTAGGTTGTACAAATATTACTCATTGAGAAGTTCATATTTAAATGGCACCTTGCTTGTACCAGACAGGATATTTACAGGGTATTTACAAAAATTCTCATGGCGATCCCCTGTGCTAGATTTTATATACACATTAGAGAGATGAAAACTGAGATCGCGTAATATCGTTTAATACACTCAAGGTCACACAGATAGGAAACAGAGTGGCCCGGATCTGTCTGGCTGTTGAAACCTATGCATTTCTTGGTGCATCATCTCTGCCTCTATTTTGCTTTGAGAATGCTGATTCAGGAATGAATGAAATATGTTCAGCCCTACTGGATGCTATCATGTCTTCAAGCTTCCAAGAGAGATTATTAGAGTTGGGATTAAAAAAAAATCCCCTTTCAACTTCACATATTTATGAATGTGTCAATGAACACTTTAAGAATGTATCTATCAATATCAAATGTGGTTTTTAGCAGAAACCTTGAAAAAATTGCAGAATTATCCTCTGAAATATTGCTGCTATTATTTTTTAAAATTGCAAGAAAATGTTCTGCCATTTCAGACCATTTATCTCTGTTAACAAGACACTTTTTTAGTTGGATAGATAATGTACACCCATCTGGTCTGCAGCTTCTTCATTTACTGTGGTAATAATAACTAAAGGCATTTCTCCATTGCTTTGGCAATGCCCAGGCCAGTCTTTTGCCTTTCCTGCTGTTGATGTGCAATGCAAAAACAAAAAAAACAAAACAAAAACAAAAAAAAAAACCCAAAAAATGTGACCCGGTTATAATACGCAGATGTGCCATTTCAAATGTCATTTCAGCATCTACAAGGGAATAGGGTCTAAGTGTTAATGAAAGCAGAACCTTATTTAAAACATCCCCAGCTATTCAGAAAAGATACAGGAAAATGCCCGAAAATATTTGTGTGCTCTTCGAAGGCACCACCCCATTCTTATATCTTCTATTTCACGGAGTTCTCCAGTATGAGGTCCACACATTTGCAAAAATGTGTGTAATTCAGATTTTTTTGCCCGAGTTGTGCAGTCACATAGGAGAATTACAAAGAACTGGACCAACTTTTCACTTGGCTTTTGCTCTGTTTACAACACAATGAGAAGTGAAGCATTGAGACAATTTTCTGAATAATTCAAGGTAAAGAATTTGCTTTAATCTCTTTGATGTTCAGTGAAGACTTTTCTTCGGTATCTGCGTAGCTCCCTCATCGCTCTGTTTTCCTTTCTGTATTCAGAGAGTTGCATGTTGGCATAGATTTTGCCAGGGAGTTCTAGAAGGGATTTTTTTTTTTTTAAATGAAGTGTAAAAAAGCATGCCTTTTGATCCTGAAACTGCAAACTACAATTTCCCCCCTTTCTCTTTTGTTTTCCTCTTCTTCTTGTGCTTGTGTTCCATTCCACCGTTTTCCCTTCTCCTCATTATTCCCAAAGCCGCCTGACCCTCCGTTAATTGGTTTCATTGAATTCAGTCTATCGAAATACAGTTGAATTCAGAGAAAATTCTGTTTTGTTTCAGTTTGACTGAATTGTTTTCTCTTTAACGAGTTGTTTTTGCTTTGCGGCAATGGAGCTAAGTAGTGGGCTTATTCCAGGCCTTTCCTGGCAGGCAAACAGACCTGCCTTCTTCCACTCATCCCGCTGGCTGGTTGCAGAATCTCAGCACCCCAGCTCCTACCAGGCTGGGGTGCTGGGGGTGGAGAACAAACAACTGGGTATTTTCAATATGATGCATAATTATGTATCCACTGAATGCAAGAGGTTGTATAAAAAAAAATCAGGTCAACAAAATTCAACTAGTAGGAGTTTTGTCTCAGAGCATTTTATTTGTATAGACAAGGCTACTCAGGGCAGGAAAAGTGCCTGCTAAAGGACACATTTTTTTTTACTTGTCTGATCAGCCGTTTAAAATAATACCCACGTGAAAATATGTCAGTCTTATTTCTCCCTCCAAAGTGCTGTTAATTTAATTATTTTTAGATAGTGAGCTAAAGTGACATTCTTTTTTTTTTTAAATCAGAGCTTTATTAAGGTGTAGTTAACATACAACAGGCAGAACACATTTAAAGTGTGCGATTTTATATGTTTTGACATATGTAAAGCAGCGTCAGTCCTGAAATTCCAAAGCATTCTTAATCATCCTTGCTTTAAATTGGCTATGCTTATCCTAATAAGACAAGGCTCTATTTATTTATACAAACTAAATGTTATGGTAGAACCTAGAACTGGAAGTGAGCAGATTAGAGATGATATAATAAAGTGCATTCGTTTTACAGATAAGGGAACTGAGGATCAAAGTAGTGAAGTCTCTTCAAGGTTGAAGATGATTTGAGATAGAGCCCAGGCAGGTTTCCTGGTTTTTAGTTCTGTGACAGTTATGTATACCCATCTGTCACTTTCACTCTTGACAGTAGGAAAAAATATATTTTATATATGTGTATTTTATATATATTATTTACATACATAAAAAAGGAAGACAAAACTTTTCTCAATTTTGTGTTAAAGGCTGATTGGAATGTAAATTTCTTTACACTAAATTTACTAGGAAGTAAACTAGAGAAAAGCCCTCAGACCCCCTTTTAATTTGTGTGTGTGTGTGTGTGTGTGTATTTAGAAGGATACATTCCAAGGAACAGGTCATGGGATGCCCATACCCATATTGGCAGGAGCATAAAGAAAGACTTATCAGGTAGGACTTGATTTTTTGCGGTGGTTGTTGTTTTGCTTGTTCATAAACTTGGGCTGATTGAGTTAAAAATACAATATTCTCGGGGCGCCTGGGTAGCGCAGTCGTTAAGTGTCTGCCTTCGGCTCAGGGTGTGATCCTGGCGTTCCGGGATCGAGTCCCACATCGGGCTCCTCCGCTGGGAGCCTGCTTCCTCCTCTCCCACTTCCCCTGCTTGTGTTCCCTCTCTCGCTGGCTGTCTCTCTGTCAAATAAATGAATAAAATCTTAAAAAAAAAAAAAATACAATATTCTCCAAGAAGCAAACAAAACATGAAGCAGGACATGCAGATCCGGTGTCCCTACTTCTCGTTTTCATTCTTGTTCTCAGGTGTTACCATATTCTTTGTCCAGTTTTGCTGCTGACCCTTCCTCTTGGGACAAGGAGCCTGGCCTCAGGAGGTCATCTGAGGTTTTAAAAATCACAATTGGGACCTGGCCCTGCTTAAACTCTAAAGTCAGCTCTGAAAAGAAGCAAGAAAAAGAGGAAGTAAAAGTAGGCCTGTTAAATATGTTCTTTCCTGTGAAAAATGAGCCATTATATTTGAATGTCCGCGATCTGAACAATTGAAGAAGCACCATGTATGTCTTTAGGTGGAAATTTTCCAACCAGGAGACATGAAGTCAGAGGATCAATATTTTAGATGCTATGAAATAATTCCTTTCTATATTGTGTTTTGTTGCACACAAGATAACTTTTTTCTGTCTTTTCTTTAAGTTTTAGCTTTAATCTTTATAATAACTCCTTACAGGTCACTGTGACATAATGTCAAAGCCTTAAGTAAGCATGGCCCCACTGTGAATGCTCAGATGTATTAATGTGAGAAAATAGTGATTCAAAGAAGTTCGAGAAAGTATTTGAGGTAAGAAAAAACATATTCGGGGGCGCCTGGGTGGCACAGCGGTTAAGCGTCTGCCTTCGGCTCAGGGCGTGATCCTGGCGTTATGGGATCGAGCCCCACATCAGGCTCCTCTGCTATGAGCCTGCTTCTTCCTCTCCCACTCCCCCTGCTTGTGTTCCCTCTCTCGCTGGCTGTCTCTATCTCTGTCGAATAAATAAATAAAATCTTTAAAAAAAGAAAAAACATATTCGGAGTATGTTTTATAATACCACCCTGAAGTATGGCATCCCCAACATCTCTGTTCCTAATGTATCATTTTGTGACTTTCCTGATTGCAGGGACCTTGTCTTTCCTCTTTACTGTTATATCTGCAGGACTTTGTACTTTGCCTGAGTTGAGTCCTCAGTAGTTTTAATTAAATGAATGAAGAGTCAGATTAAATAATTTCCAAGCCACTCTTAACCCAATGGTGACTTAATTGGAAGACTAATCACCGGGGACAATAACACATCAATCTAGTTTGGCCTGTGTTCCGTCTTCCCACTAGCTGACTTCACAAATAGTAATTGAATATCTTCTATGGCCATGGAATATTCTAGAGAGTGGGGTACAGCCATGCACAAGACAGGCAAGATCCCTGCTCATTAAGAGCTGGCATCTACCGATGAAAGATGATGAATGAATTTACAAATAATTCTAGACAGCTCTATATACAAATTAAAATACAATAGTAAGATGGAGAGATGGATGGGTCTCTGGGTCTGGAGGGTGAGCAGGGATAGTCAGCCTGAGTGAGTCCCATTTGAGTTGACAATGAGAAGAAAGCAGTCATGGGAATCTCTGTGAGTCTTGTGCCCCAGGCCGAAGGAATAGTAAGCAAAAAGGCTTGAGGTAGGAATATGGTGGAAGTATTCAAGAAACAAAGAAAAGGTCAGTGTAGCTAGAATGGAGTGAGGAGCGGAGGAGTCACAGGAGGCGAGGCTGAAGAGGAGAGCCAAGGCCAGACCATGGCGGGCCTTGGGAGTCCGCTGCCTTTTTGCTTTTTCTAGCTTTAAATGAGGCTTCCTTCATTAAATACCAGGGCTTCTGATTTATATTTTTTAAGTCTACCTATAAAGAAAGGATTTTAAGTAAGACACAAACAAAGCTATTATTTTTAATGCTTCTTGAGGAATTATGATATTGGGAGATGGATCAAAGAAACGGGTCACTATCATGTCCATATAAGCAGGTGGATATTAGGATCTTCCCTCAATGAGAAAGTATTTGGTTATGACAAGGGTGGCACAATTTTAGAGGCAGATGCCACATATTTTAGAGTTTGAGGGTCAAGAGGCAACATTCTGGATATCATGTAGGTTCCTACAACACTTGCGTGTGTGTCGTAATAACAAATAACATGGAGTTTATCGTTTTAACCATTTTTGAGTGTACAATTCCTTATATAGTTATTTATAATACAACCATCTAAAAACATAAAAACTTTCTCAGCTCTTGGGCCATGCAAAGCAGGCAGTGTGTCGGAGTTAGGTGTGGGCCCTCATTTGCCAACACCTGGTTTACAAAACATAAGAAATACCCTTTTAGCAAAAGAATTGACATTGGTACAAAAAAAGTATGATGTGTTTCGAATCCAAATAACTTTTGGCTTAAGCTGTAATATGAAAAACAGTGAGATGGTCCTTTTTTACTGAACAGATCCTATTAGTTTTGTACACGCCAATTTAATAAACATTGTTTGATGAAGTTCACAGCATCCATATTGACAAATAGAGTGGATGCCTGTGACTGGTTACATTTTATGCGTCACCCTGGCTCGGTTACAGGGCTCATTGTTTGGTCAAACTCTCATTTAAATGTTGCTGTGGACATATTCTGCCGATGTGATTCCATCTCCTGTCAGAGGGAAGAACCTTAATGTGAGTGGGCCTTGTCCAGTCGGTTGAAGGCAGTAGCGCAAAAACAAGTTGCCCAGATAAGAAAGAAGTTTACTTCAAATCCTGCTTGAGTGTCCAGCCTGCCAGCCTGCCCTACTGACTTCAGACTGGCAAGCAAATCCCCACCCAGTGATGTGAGCCAATTCCTTAAAACAAATTATATAGATAGACGATGTATTCATACATGTAATCCTACGTATGATATAGAAATGTTTATTATATATAATACATTGTGCATATTTTGTATAATATATAATATGTATATTTGTTCTGTTTATTTTCTGGAGAACCCTGGCTGATACAATGCCCTTAGTGTGTTTTGAGTCTGAGAAGATTAAAAGTTGCTGTGAATTTTAGCATAAGTTCCTACTATTTCATTTTTAGTTCTCAAGTTTTAGCTTTACCATCGAAGATAACATAAATGTGGTCTGGAGGTTATAAAAGTTTCCAGTACTGAATTTAGAAAGTGGCCAAAAAAGTTGGAGAGTGACAAAACTATGATTTTTTTTTTTTAAACCTGACACGCCACATGTTTGCGAAAAGCCCTCAGTCTACAAACAGAATGTACAAGTGTTCAGCGATTGGATTCATTCTACACATAAGTCTCTATTTGCATGTTTTCTCCTTTGGCCTTGTAAATAACCCAAATAAATCCTCCTAGTATACTTTTTGGGAGCTCCTACTCTCAATTAGTAATAGAATGCCATAAAGTGGCTAGATCTGTTACAGAGAGAACTGTTCTCTCCTCATTAACTCATCGCTTCACAGAATTCAGTGCCTAGGGGAACCCTCGTCTTGTATCAGGGCTTCAGGCTGTGTGATTTTTTTCCCCAAGAATTGAATGATTGTGCTATTGGGGAAATAGCATCATCTGTGACAGATAACTTCTTTATTGGGGAAGGGGAGTAAGAGTGACTGTAGCACTGATATCATACTTAAAAACCTAAGGGGGTAGAAAGGTGATAGTGGGTAGTGCCCAACACCTGTCCATAAAGCTGATGATTCATCACACCCAGATAATTTTGTGGGAATAATGCATTCATTGTGTCATGGCCGCCAACTCGTCTCGAGTTTAATAGCTCCTGCAGACCCACGGTGCAGGAGAAGCCTCTGAATTAAGATGATTCAGTAGGTTCCAATTCATCCTAAATAAGTGGCTGTCTAGATAAATGAAGTTCATCAAATTGCAATGAATACCATATAACAACCTTGCTGGGATTGCATGCCCCTGGGACACGGACCGTGTCTAACTGCGCGCTCGGCCGCCGCGCCTGTGCTAGTGCATTGCGGTCCGTGTGCAATAATAACAATATGACAGTGTGTTTGCCCCGAGTCATTTTATTTTTTATCAGCAGAGTCAATGCTTTAACTACATCAATTAAGTCACTTAAAAGCAACCAGTTAATGGAATGCCCTTATGGAACACAGCCTTGGAGTCATTTTTTTAAAGTAGCCGCAGAACGAAACAAAAAATCAGTATAAATTATATCTTATTTAGTTTATTAAAAAAAAAAAGACAACCCTGATTCAGGTTTTATTTTAATTAACGATCTATATTGATGAGGTTGCCACAGCCCGGCAAGGTTCTTTTTGCTTAGTGACTTTTCTCTAACACACTAGGGACACCAGGCCAGTGACACAGTGGGGTAAGAGGAGCGGAGCCCTTGGAAAGTGACCCTGGGTGCTCACTCTGGAATGCGTGGCCACTGAGCTAGTGGGGCCAGCTCGCCCCTCCCCAAAGTGGTGGGCAGGAGGAGGGACTGCGCTCAGATTTACCTCTCGTGGGCCAGGCCCTCCTTCCTTCTAGTAGGGGAACTGGATGTTCTCATGGCGCTAGAGACTCCAAGGGCGTCTGCTTGTAAACATCTGGTACCCGCATGCAGACCATCTGCTGGCAAGACGCCTGTGCATTCTCCGTACGCAGGATTGCTTTCTCATATCTGCCATAAAAATAGCGAGTGAGGAGTGGGGCATGGTCCGTTCCGTGGAAGGCAGATCTGCACCCCGTGCACAGCCACGTGCTGGTTCTGACCTAACTCTGGGGTGATGGGAGGATCAGGTAGACTCTTGTCTCCCCTGTCTAGCTAACCCTTGGCTGATGTAAAGTTGCCCCATTTCCAAATATGCCTGCTCCTTAACCTCTGTCGCATGACATTATGGAATCCATTGTGACTTTCATTGGCAAGATGGGGCTGACCCACATGAATTCACCTTGAGCAACACACAGCCTCCACGGGCCTTTTGAGGCCTCATTCCTAGGAATCGTTTCCATTCCCATGCCCAGGGATTTCATTTCTTTAAGATGAAATGTGACCTTGGTCCCAGCTGAGGTCATCTCCTTAGTATAATTGTTTCCTCTAGGGCATCATGCTGCTTTGCCACTTAGAGTTGAGGAAGAAAATGGCCACCCCAAGGATTCCTTCTAAAACCTTCCCTCACCACACTTCACTATCCACACGGGGCATGGCTCTCCTGCAGTTTCTTCGTCCATTGGTTTCCCTAGTGTGACAAGCTGTACAGTCCCCTTTTGTTTTCTTGCCATGGGGCCACTCCTGGGCCCCAAGACAGGGGACCAAGACTGTGTTTTCTGTCTTGACATATCCAACAGGAAAACGGAGTTTGAAAAGGGGAATGTATTCCTTTCAGAGCCCAGATCACAACATTAATATATATTTATATTTTATAAATGCATTTGTGGTGTGAAGGAAAAAACAATGGATTTGGGATTTAAGTGTGAGATTGAACCCCCCTCCACTATTTGGTAAATCCATCTTTCTGCTTCTCAGTTTTCAGATCCATGTACTATGTAGCAAGAAGTTAAGAGGGTGGGGACTGACCGCTAATTGACTTCTCCTGGCAGGTTTGTGTAAGAAACAAGTAAGTTGCTGTACTGAGAATACCTTATAAAATTGAGTTGGATTACAGAGGTGTTTCTTAGTAGATGGTCTCTTAGGTAGAAGGGAGGAAGGGTATCATTCCCGTTAAATATATACAGTAACTATAACATAGAAAAGTGAAGTGACTTGACCAAAGTCATGGCTAGTGAGTGACAGGTGAAACTACAACTCACAGTTCCATCTTTGGCTTCCATTGTCTCCCCAATGCACTTCCCTTTCATTTCTCTCAAATTAAATATGGTATGATGCATGATTAGAAGAAAACACAAAACCGGGAACTACTGAGATCCTCGGGTTCTGAGAATTGCTCACTGCTGATCACATTCCACCACAGGGAGCGACCAGAAGAGGTCAGTTGTCTTTACTTAATCATTTTATTTTGAACAAGACGAGTTCCTTCCTATCTCAGGATTTTTTTTAATGCTCTTTACCACTTATACTTACTATCTCTTGCAATCAATAACATTCATTTATTCATTTATGTAACAGATATTTACTGAGTGCTTTCTCTGTGCCAAACATTGTTCTAGGTGCTAAGGATGTATCCGCATAGAAGATAAACAAGACTGCTTTCCTTCTTAAAGCTTACATTCAAGTGAGGAGAGATAGTATTAGGTGGAGATAAAGACTAAGAAGAAGTAAACCAAGAGAGGAAATGGGAGGGCTAGGGTTGGAGCTACAATTTGAATGAAATGGTCTAGTACAGATAACTGGTTCTTTGTGTTCCCTGGTATCTGAGAAGACTTTCCAGCCCCTTGCAGTTAGACTGGCCCACATCACTGGTTTGGACCAATGGGTTAGTGGTAAAAGTGATGTGGTTATTTCCACTAAGGGCATTTCAGAGAGGCTGTACATTCTCCACTGGCCATTCTTCCTCTGCCACTGAGGCCGTGGGAGGCTCCACGCTCCAGATAATGCTGGTAAAAGATGGCAGGTTCTTCATCAACCTGGTTCCTTCAGTAAGTGTGTGGGTTATAGACCACCTGATGAACCCACTTCAGACACCGAAAGTGAGGAAGAAATATATGTTTGTTTTGGTAAGCCAATGATATGGTGTTAGTTTGTCAACCACCCTTATTACCTCTCTCATCCTCACTAATACAGTTGGTTACACAAGAACTCTCTAGAAAGATGACTTTTGAGTCACTATCTAAATAAGGTAAGAAGGCAAGCAGATTTTTCACCTTCAGATTTCAGTCTTAAAATGATCCTTCATCACTATTTGCTTAATGCCACAGTCTTAAAACTCCATCAATATAGGGCTGCATTTTTTTTAAATTGAATTTCCAACATTGTAGAAATTCAATACATCTTTGAAAAATGAATAAACGAGTGAACAAATATATGAATGAATGAATTGCACAAAAATTGTTAGAACACAAAAAAGGTAACTATTACTATTATTCATTTAACATTTAATCTCCTTTTTTGTCCTTGTATATCTTGTTCTTCAAATAAAACTGATAATAGATATTTATTTAATTAGGCTCCTTTGACTGACAGTGATGTTAATTGAAAGATACATTTGGACATAAGGGAAACAAGAGTTATAGTGGAGCTGAGGGGCTGCTTATATGTCAGTTTTATGACTACTGAGGCATAGTTGATGAAAGCTAATAATGTCTAATATTTATTTATTGAAAAATGACTATGTACTAGTAATGCACTAAGCCTTCACATGTATTTAATCCTCATAATGGCTTTAAAGGTAGGTCCCATATTTCCCTGCGTTATAGAAGAAGAAACTGAGGTAGTAGAGAAGTTGAATATCTTGCCCAAATTAGCTAGTTAGTGACAGAGCTGGGACTTGAACCCAGCTACTCTAATCCCAGAGCTGAATCATTAACAGTTCTACCCTACGCCCTCTTCCCAGACCATCCTGTGTCTAGACGATCTGCAAGAAGTTGCAAGGTCCTCAGCAGAAACGTTTGTTGATCTTAAACTTATGCTTTGCCATTCATGTGATTCAGCTATTCTGAATACGTTAGTTTCTCTCTGGGTTTTTCTGCTTCTGTCACCATAAACCCATTTATTCTTTCTGTCTATGAATCTGTCTGAATTTTGCCACTTGGCCTGTAGTCTCCTTTCTCATAACCTCCTAGATCCTTCATGCTTTGGTCCTATATCACAGCTTCTGTCTGTAAATCCTTTCAGTTTCAATCTTTGTTACTGACTCCCTGATTCTTTCAGAACTCAAGCAAGAGTCCATTAAGTCTTGGAAGCAGGTCATAGTTAGGCACCATGCCAGGTTGTAATTTCTTGCTCATCTCATGAGTCACCTGTATTGGGTCTGGCTACCAATGGTGTGATCATCTGTGACAAAGGAAGCTAAGCCTTACAGTAGGAACAATGTTGTCTAGGGATTTTCAGAGTTAAGGGCTTGACTGTAGCTCTTTACTGAGAAATGTTTATGGACATTGCAGGAACCCAATTAATATATGTACCATGATTATCTATGATGAGCCAGGCATCACACAAGACACTTAGACACGTTGGATAATATAATTATGATGCTTAAAGGTAGGCAGTACCATTATTTCTGTTCTACAGTGGCAGACTGAGTCTCTAAACTTGCCCAATGGCCCATGGCTAGAAAAGAGCAGAGCCACTATTCAGACTCTCTTGACATCTATACCACACTAAACCAGAAGGTTCCTTTGCACATGTTTATTTTACTTAAAAATCTCTGCTCCCTTTATACCTGAAATAAATAGAACACTTGAAAGTCACCACTACTGTCAATATTAGAGACATGTCAAATGCTGTCACTTAGCCAGAAAGCTCCTTCGGAGTAACTATGTAATATTATACAACATGACAAGCTCTTATCCACGGTGGCAACATTAAAGCCAGGCGCATGTGGCTTGTGCAAAACCCCAAAGCCATTAGTTGAAATCCCAGGACCAGAAGGCTGAAGAACTCACCACTGAACCCAATACAGTCTCAGCCCTGGAGAGCAGAGGCCACTCTGAACGGGTAAGTTATTTTCATTCAAGACGAAATGTGTGCCAACATTCAGCTTTCTGTTCTGGAGCTAGCTGGGCACGTTATCTTCTCAGTGTGGATTGGATGAGGGAAGTGAGAAGCAAACAGCAAATTCTTGGCAGCCAAAGACAGGCAGGCTGGGAGAGAGGAAGGGAGAAAAGCTGTCAGGGGACTGTGGAGGAGTCATTTGACTCTTGTGATGTTTTTGCCATTTTTCTTCAGTCATCAGCCTGCTGTTTGCAGGCTTCATATTTTCTTAATAAACAAAATGTTAGGGAGAATCATAAGAATGAAGAAGCTGGAAGAGGTCGTCTAATTTTCTACCATTATCCGGACTGTCAGTGCTATAGCCAGGTTTTTAGCAGTTAAGATACTTCTAGTAACAGGAATGTCCAACTTGGAAAAAAAAACATTTAAATTACATAGATGATTAAAAATAATTCATAATTCTACATAACTCGAGGACCCCAAGTAAGAATAGACCTAAAGTAAGATTGGCTACATTTACTTCTCTATGTTTGCTTTCTGTAGTGTTGGCTTAATCTAACAGTTGATTTTCTTTCTTTTTACAATATGGCAGCCAATAGTGTCCAGACTACATGTTTCCTGGTTCCAGAATAGAGACTACTACTCTCAGTAGTTCTCCCAGAAGAGCAAAGGATATTCTCTTCCAAAAGCCCCAGCCCAGATATTCTCTGGTCTCGTTTTCTGACCTTGAGTCACATGCCCAGTCTCAATCCAATTACTATGGCCAAGAGAGTGAGTTTTGCTGATTAGCTTAAGTTAATTGAGAATCACCCTTGAAGCTGAGAATGAAGCCATTTCATTCAAACTGCAGGCTAATGGTAGGGGGAAGGGTGCTTTTCCAAAAATCCTATGTACTGCTAGGGGAGGAAATATACTCAGGGTAGCCATAACAGATCCCAGGAGGCCCTTGTCAAATCTCAGATGGACCCTTGCAAGTCTTCTCATTGAGTTTCTTGCCCCTAGCCTTGTCCCTTTGGTTCATCTTTGGTACTTCCCCTGATGACAATCAAATAAAATGTAATTTTATTTTGCCAATGTTTTATTTCAAATGTAAACAGCTCAAATGGCATACCAGATCCTTTATGAACCTTCTAGATTCTTTTCCAGCCACACCCCACAATGAACCAGGTGAAGTTCCCTAAACATTTTTCCAACCTTCTCCAGCTTACTAACTGTGACTCTTTAAACTTCAGCTCAATCATTTCCCATGCGGGGCCTTTCCTGATCTTACTATCTTGGGTTAGTTTCTCCTACTCTGTCCTTTCAAGGCAAATCTGAGTTTACCCTCCATCACAGAAACATCCTACAGTATGATTTGTTTTTTCTTTCCCTCCTAAGAATGTAAGCTCGTCAGAGGAAAGATCCAGAGCTCTGTATCCTTAGATCCTGGGCCCTCCCATAGTGTACTGTAAGCACTGTCACATAATGCATGCTTACTGAGTGCTTATTATTTGCTTATAAACTCTGCTGGGTGGTGTCGCAAGGAAACAAATTCAACTCTGGTCCATACTGTCTTACAGCCCATTCATTGAAAGAATAAATAAACAATAAGTAACAAAATGTGAGAAGGAGTATGAGGCGTCTTTCAGCATCCAGGAGGTATATTGAAGAGAGCATGGAACTCATCTCCGTCTATGGGACCTCATTCTCTCTCACTCACTCTCTGAACTACATTTGCATCACCTATAAAATAAGGAGCTCTTTGAGGCATCTGGCTGGCTCTTGATCTCAGGGTCACGAGTTCGAGTCCCATGTTGGGTGTGGAGATTACCTAAATAAATACACTTAAGAAAATAAATAAAATAAGAAGCTCTCCAATGCTTAATACTTTTTCTTAAAGTTAATTATTTTTTTAACTACATTCTACCTAATCTTTCTTCCTTTGTTTTCCTAACAAATAGAAAGGGGGGAGTTGTTTTCACCCTAAGGTATTTGTGACAATACCTGGAGGAACAGCAACCATGTCAACTCCTATGAACATCTAGTTGCCATTACTTTAAGCAAGTAAGTGTTCAACAGTGGATAGCTCTTCCCTGGAATACTGGTTGATTTTCTTGGGTGATAATAGAGAATCATATTTAATACCAACTACTGATGCCAAGCCTGAAAAAAGAAGAATATTATATTAAGTGGAAATTTAGTGAATTTAGTACCAATCTAAATCTTGCCTTGCTCTTTTGCCAATGTTTTATTTCAACTTACTGCCAAATAAACTTGCACCTGATTTTTAACTAATATTTAATGTTGGAAAGCTCTAGGGACATAATTTGCACTAGTAGCAATGATACATTAACCTAATTAATTAAAAACTAGCTTATAATTAAGAAAACAAGTGAACAAAGGACAATTTTGTGATGCAGTGGCCTCAACTTATTGTCATCCTCCTCCCTCCCCCTTTTTTTATGCTCACTTGCTAATTCTCAGGATTCAGTAATCTGCACTGGGTATCCCAGTCATTAGTATGAATTAGCAACACGCTATCGTAATTCACTGAAATTCACCAGAGACAGAGTTTTGATAAATGCAGAAAGGTTTTCACAGAGATCAGTGTGGTGAAGCCAATTTATAGGAAAACTAGGTCCCTTTGGTAACTAGGTCTGTTTCCTTTTCCCTATCCTGCATTCCCTGCCATCTTATAAAAAGATAAAATAAATGAAATCCTTAAAAAATCACTATATCTGAAACTAGGTTTTAATAAACAACATTAATAAAGAGTTTGCATGATGAGAGTAAGGACTTCTAATCAATCCAGACAGATAAGATCACAGTCCTAATTGCATTGGCTGTTACTTCCTTTTCATTTACTTGTACCAAATGGAAAATAAAGTCTTGAGATGTCTACAAATAGAAATTAAAATAATGGTTTTCAGTGATAATTTGATAGGAAGTAATTGGCCACCTGAAGAGAAAAACCCTCATCGTGGAAATAATTACAAATAATTGGTTACTACAAGATTGGACTATATTTGATACAATCAGTACAATAAATACTCTTAACTAAAGATGCCAACATGGAGGTTGGGGGGGTGGTGTTAGAAACCATGTAAATTGGAGACAATAAAACACTTTGTAGACTGACTAATCTCTGTCCACCTTTGGCCCATGGCTATGATTTATTTGGCCGACAAAATTATTTTGAACTGTATTTTAATTACCTATCAATACTTACAGATGGAGATTTTGACCAAATAAATCAAGATTTATAGATTTTCTTTTGAAAGAAAAATTGAAATATTAGACAACATTAGGCTCTTATTGCCACAATTGCAGCAATCCTGTGGGACTAGAATAGATTCTGGAGCCACCCACAGGCCCAACGATCCACCTCATGCAGATAGAAGCCCACCCAGCCCTTGAAGATGCTTGAATTTATGACTCCAGATCCAAATAATATCTTGTATTTATATAAAACTCCTCAGTTTTATAGTATGTTCACTTTTCTTGATCCATACAATAACTTATGGAATAAATACAGTTTATAGAAAAATAAACTGAGGATGTGTTTAAGAGGCTCACCCAAGGACACAGTCAGAAACTGAAGAAGCCAGGACATGAATCCAAGTCTTTTGGCTCTTCTGACATTTCTACTGAGCCCTGCTAACTCTTGTCCAAGATCAATTATGAAACTCTTCATTGGAGTAATAAATGCACTCAGATGAAATAAACACCCTCTATTTGGAGCCTCAAGTGCCAGCATTGATATCTCAGATGCAACAATTTGTTTTATGTGAAAAATACTAAACGGCCAAGAAACAAGATATCTGACCCAGAGAAAAATTTCTAGGAAGTTTCTTGGGATCATTTGTTTAGACAGAAAAATAACCAGTTTCAAATTCCCACACCTAAAACTGAGCATATGCATTTTTTCACGTGGTGGAATATATATCTATTTCTCACTAGGTACTTGATTTTTTTCCAACTTATGACATTTTACTTTGATCTGTTTTTTGGGGAGATCAGAACGTTGGGAAAGTTGAGTACACAATGTTCTAAGTAGAGCCTCCTATAAATAAAAGTATGTGAAAGATGACATAAATAGTAATTTGGAATCTTTAGAAATTTCTGAGCACATTCTCAGCAAACATGATTGAATAAAGGAAACTTTGTGTTGAACAATTTACTTGTAGGAAGTTTTTATTTGGAATCTTTTCAGCGTCCGGTGTTACCACGCGTGCAGTGTTACCTGGGCATTGGTTGTGCTATTACTTAACAGGATTTATTCCTGATTCAAATTCATGATTCAGAAATAACATCTCAACAACAATGTCTTCATCTCTTTATTCATTTTAAGACCAGGGTGAATGAACATCTCCATAGCAAAATGGATATGAGTAAACAATTTTTAAGAGAATACAGGTAAATGGCCAATAAGCATATGGGGAAAAGAATTCAGCCTTACTAGATAGAAAGAAATACAAATTTATAATATGCAATTTCAACCAAATAACAATGATATATAATTAATTTCCAACTGAATAGGCAAAGAATTTTAAAATTATCATGCCCATTGCGTCCAAAATTTTGGAGAAACTGTTATCCTTAATGCATCATTGGTATGAAACTTTGTCTGGAGCGAAAATAGTACTTGTATCAAAACCCTTTAAAATGTAGAAATAGTTTAAACTGGTGATAAGATTACATGATTTAGAATTTATCATTTGAAAGTAATTAAGGGTGAACACAAATATTTATTTATGAGGATGGCAATCATCACATTGTATTGTATCATTAAGATAAAATAATAATAGATTGGAAGCACATGAAATTCTTAAGTATAGTGTATCAGATTAATTATCAATTACCCATACCCTTGAATTGCCATGCAGTCACTGATATTGTAGGAAAATATTTAAGGATACAGAAATATGTTCCAAGTGTAAGTGAAAAAAAAAGTTTCTGAAGAGGTAGAACATATGATGCCATTTCTGTGTCCACACAAACACTTAAAGTTAGAAATGGATGGTAGGGGGCGCCTGGGTGGCACAGCGGTTAAGCGTCTGCCTTCGGCTCAGGGTGTGATCCCGGCGTTATAGGATCGAGCCCCACATCAGGTTCCTCTGCTAGGAGCCTGCTTCTTCCTCTCCCACTCCCCCTGCTTGTGTTCCCTCTCTCGCTGGCCGTCTCTATCTCTGTCAAATAAATAAATAAAATCTTAAAAAAAAAAAAAAAGAACTTTAAAAAAAAAAAAAGAAAGAAAGAAATGGATGGTAGGATGCACTCAAAGATGTCAACCAGCCTATCTAGGTGATGGTAATATGGATGATTGTGTGTGGGTGTGGGTGTGCCTATTTTTTTTTTCAAAATTTGTTTAAAAATGTATGTGACTCATATAATTAATAAAAATAGAATTGAACATTTAAAAAACTACCTGAATATTATTGTTTCTTGGTAAATTCAATAAATTCCATTTAAATGGCACAAGCTTATATTATGTTGATTCAAAATTATGAGGGATTATTCAAAGGTAAGCTGCTATCACACCTTGCTTGGACCACCATAGTATATTCCTAACTGGCCATGTCATTCCACTGCTTAAAACTCTTCAATGGCTTTCCAATGCATTAAAAATAAAATCCCAATTGTTTACATGACTCTATTAGACCTTGTCCCTTCTCCGACTCTTTCATCTTATCTCACACCACCTTCCTTCCCTCCAATCACAATCACGTTGTTTCTCTAACAAACTAAAAATCTTTGTGCCTTAGAGACATTGCACCTGCTGCTCCTCCCTGGCATGTTTTCCCCTTTCTCTCCCTACCCCAGGCTCTTTGCATGACTGTCTCTTTCTCACTTTCCACATCCCAGCTCAACTGTTACTTCCTGAATAAGGAGTAGTTATCTTCTGACAAAAACCCTCCGTGGCATCAACCTGTCTTACAGCCTTTAGAGACCTTTTCATTACATCAAATTTTCTTGCTTAGTTACTGTTTCATAGTTATTTAATACTGATTATTTCTGTAATATTGGTTTCTTTCCCTCAAAGTGTAAACAGAGATATCCACTTGGTTCATTCACTATTACATTTCCTAGCAAAAGAAATGTGCTTTGTATGTTGAAGATCTTTAATAACAACAAGAAATTTTGCCTCTGGGAATAGGAGGGTTTCTGTGAAGGGACATATCCGTATCCTTGGAAAGAACAGGAACTGAAGGATGGCTCCAGATGCAAGGTGAGGACCTCAAGAGCTGGAGGCGGGGACGTCTGCCCTTTGCCCAGGAGGCAGTGTTGTCACTCATTCCCCTCTTCTCATTTCATCTCTATACTGACATCTATTTTTTATGCAACTTTCTGCAGCTTGGGTTGCTGACCCTCTACTAGTTCTGTATATTTTCCTTCCTCCAGAGTTTCTGCTGACTCATTTCTCATAATTTTGATTTGCATAGAATTCCTCAGAGTTAGAGATTTCTATAAAGTAAAACGGCCACATCACTATTTTGCTGCTTATTTCATGTATTTTAAAGTACCTTTATTAACACCAGTATTAATTCCAGTATTTTAATAAAAATTGAAATGTGATTGCTATCAGCTTCTACATGAATATAATGCAAGCCACATATATAGTTTTAAATTTTCTAGTGGCCATATTTTAAAAAGTAGAGGAAAACACATGAAATTAATATCAATACTATATTTTATTTAAACAGATATTCCAAAATATTTTTTCAGCAAGTAATCTATATAAAGATATTGAGGTATCTTTTATTCTTTTATTTGCACTAAGTTCTTGAAATCCAGTATGACTTTACACTGATGGCAGATCTTGCTTTCGATAAACCACATTTCAAGTGCTCGGTAGCCATATATGGTTGGAGGCTACCGCATTGAGCAATGACGCTTCTACTTTGTATCAGATTCTGTTCCACCTGAGGGAAAACTAAGGTTATTCTGGCCTTTTGGCTAGAATATCCCTAGGGAAGGTGATTGAGAAATATGACCATCATTAAGATAAAGAACAGTGTTCGTAGTGTTGAAAGAATGGCAGGGATGAGATCCTAAGAAATGGATTTGGTCTTATGAAGATAAAGGAGGAAAAAAGAAGGAACCAAGCACCAGGAGCAGAAAGATGGGTAAGCTTTAGGGAAATAGCTAGAAAGTTGTTCTGAGAAAGGTTCTCCACCTTTTCCCTGTCTTCTTTCTCTCCAT
Organism: Ursus maritimus; assembly: GCF_017311325.1. Lineage (NCBI taxonomy): Eukaryota > Metazoa > Chordata > Mammalia > Carnivora > Ursidae > Ursus > Ursus maritimus. Next base: position 64,029,664 of record NW_024426996.1, read on the forward strand.
CCCTTTACCTCCTCCTCTTACTATTTTCCTTAAGGCACCTGCTACCATTCTAAGCCAACCCTATCAGGGTCTCCAGAATTTACTATGACCCCAAAGAGATCCTGATGTGTATGAAAATGATCAATGAACATGAAGAAAGATGTTTACTTCAGAAAGAATAATAAAAAAACATTAACAAAATGCCTGGGAAGAATTTTAAACAAGGGAGGAATACAGCTAGAACACTTTCAGAGTACCACTTTGGTTCCATTAACCTCTTTGTGTACCTCTCAAGTTTTAAATGATTCAGATTTCAGATTTTTTTTTAAATGGTGAAACAATGATATCATAGAAGAAAAAGGCAAGTGTTTTAGTATGCAAAAGTATCATGATGCATTCAGAGGTGGGCTAGTAAAATTGGTATTACCACTGCTAATATCAGCTGGCCTCTTGTCTCAACTCTTATTCCCATTGCTCAATGACAAATTCTTTCTGCACTTCTTTATTCAAATTCTCTAATGAAAAAACTTTTGTCCCACATTTTACATTTGGCCAAATCATTACTTGCTGGCCTATTTCTGGATGGACAATTCTTGAGTCAGGTCAACCAGTAGTTCAACCAGCTGTGGTCAAGAGAGACAATGTGAGCCCCACAGAGCTGTAGACAAGTAGGTATAGTAAATAATATATATTTAGCAAACTTGGGCACAGGGCAATGTGGTCAGCTGCTTAGCTTTTTTCAAGGCAATACAGATTAGTATATGATAGCATGGGTTGGGGTAGGAGGGACCAGGGAGAGTCAGACTTCCTACGCCCAAATATTGATGCCACTGAGAAACAGCTGAACGTACTTAGACGACTTAATTGATCTCTGTGCAAATCTCCCATCTATATCACAGAGACACTAATAGTATCTATCTCTTGGTTGTTATGAGGACTGAGAAAATATATGAAAGTTATTTGAATAGAGCCTAGCATGTAGGCTAGTGCCATACGGTCCTACTTTTTCTTCTCTCATTCATGCAGAGCTAACCATATAACCTTGGCACACTGTGCTCTTGTTAATCTTCCCAATAACTATAACACTGGGTATTGTGAGGCAACCTGGGCTAAGGAAGTTTAAACAACCTGCTTAAAACCACACAGTTAGTAAATGTCAGGGAGTGGGACTTGAAATGAAGGCTGACTAATTTCAAAGGACATCTCCCCTGTTTTACTAGAACTCTTAGTCTCCCAAGATAGCATCTATAGCACAAGAGCTGAATGTTAAGAGTCACCATACTTTGGGGAATTTTATTTCAATGATAGGTGGTTGATTATCCCAGAATATGTCCTCAGCATCTTATTTGGTTTCCATGAGGCCCCAGTTCTAGCCCCGGTGTCCTATTCATTTATATGCTTAGGCTGCCAAAATGCAAGACCTATCACTGACGCTCCTGCACCGTTGGGTCCCACTGCCATCAAGCCATCACTGATGTGTTGAAAAGGTGTGTTCTGGTTTGCTTTGTGGAGAATGAACTGATGTCTCTTTGGGCCAAGACTGGTCACACTGCTCAAATAACATGGCTGTGGAACCCAGTCAAAAGCACCAAGCTCTCGCCCCAGGGACCGGCGTGATGGAAGAGCCGGCAGCGTTCCAGCCATTCTCCACCTGCGCTGTAGTCTTGAAATGGTTTGCATGACTGTGCAGCTTGACCAGAGCCTCTCGGATTTGCAAAATATTTTCTGCCATGCTTTGGCTTTTTAAAAAAGAGGGCCAAGCTTTGAACTGTTTCCCCAAAGATAGACTTTGCCTTTGGAGCTTTGAGAAATAAAACACACACCTGTGTAGAAAAGTGTGAATGTATCCCATTTAAGGGTAGAGCCATTATAAACGTTGGTGCTGTTAAATTCTGAAAATCAGGACTTGGAAGGGAATGCCTCCTCTGCTGATTGCACTGTAACTGGTGCAGCTATAATAGGCCCCAGACACTACTAGAATAGCAGATATCTGTGTGTGACTACAGAGGAATATATAAGAAAGAAAAAGACAGATGGTGTACTTAGGTGCACTTAAGTCTGATTGCATGAGTTGATAATGAATGTTTAAATATGGCACTCCCATAAAATCAGATACCTGTAGACAATACTGGAATAACTACAGACTTGCTAGGCGAAAAAAAATGAAGTTGTGGATTCTAATTTTTGTTTTTGTCATTATTATGATTGTCTATTTACTTGTATGGGAATTTTCATAACTTTCTCTGAGCCTAATCATAAAACAAAAAACACAATCAGTTGCATAGAAAACAGGTTCTTAGAAATAAGAAGAAACTTAAAAGATTATTTTCGAATTGTGGAAGCTCATGGCCAGGTAGGTCAGATGGCAAAGGTCAAACAACTCAGTGACAGATTAAGGATTAAAAGCCATGTCCCCCATGTCCCTGCCATTCACTGTTCCCTCACAAAACGCCATGCTTTCTCTCCAGGAAGATTATATTAAAACATTATAAGCCAAGCAAGAATCATAAACCAACCACAACCAACATTGTTCAAAAGGGGATAGTCGTCTACCCCCAAGAACTGCTTTGGTTTACATACCTTATTGGCCCCAAACCAGATTAAGTAGGATTTTTGAAAACCTTAATAAAAGTTAGATTTTATAGTTTGCAAATTTGCACTCAATTTTCCTAAGGGGCTCCAATTTTAACACTATTCCTGCATTTGCTGTCCAAACAGTTTTTTTAGTGAGATTATTAAAATTACAAAGAATAAAAAGGCCAAGATTTTGTTTAGGTCTGACGCCACAGGATGACTCCGGCACCAAGCGGTGCCAGGGAAGGGTGCACACTTTACACGTGCATAGGGATGGCGAGGGTATTGAAGGAGCTAATCCCGATCTGAAATGCATGCTCCCCGTGGAAAGTAGACATCGATCAGAAGCTGTAAATAAATTGGACCTGGCACCTTAAGTGCCTTAAATGTTTGAAGTTAAACCTTAAATCGCATCCTTATTCTTAAAGGAAGCGGGTGAGCCTCCCATCAAAGAGACTGGTGGCATAATCAAGATGAGTAATGCTGCCCGATTCTGCAAGGACTTCATGATCTGAGTAGGCAAGACAGTCCCTGGCGCTGGGAGCACTAAAAGTCCACATGTCACTTATCATGAACGGGAATCTGGGTGGTGAAAGATGCACATACTTTAAAATCAGACCGTGCTGACATATATCGGGAACTTTTTGCATGGGTGGGAAAGCTTTCCAATCACCCTCAAAACCAGTCCACGTTGGGCTGTTGAAGATTTTGAAAATGGCTCAACAGAGAGCAAGGAAAAGGACAGCTGCACATACGACTTAAAATTAGTTACAGTTCTTAATATATACATTATATAGTTGTATAAACATAGCTATAAAATTATTTATAATTTCCACATGAACAGGGACATTTAGTAAACATATATTATGCAAATGTCAGCTCTCTAGCTTCCAAAGGGTTTCCTTTTTTCAACCCCTCAAAATGGCAAGGTGACTATTAGTTACGATTTGTGAGGTTGAGGTGAATGCTGTAATACTTGCACACAGTCATAACAGACTGCAGGAGAAGAAGCGATGCCCTCAGCAAAAAAGAAATTTTGAAAAGTTCTGGCAATCAGAACATGTGGAACCAGAATGACACAGAAATTAGAACAGAGAGGGGCACCCCTGGGTGGCTCAGTTGGTCAAGCCTCCGACTCTTGGTTCCAGCTCAGGTCATAACCTCAGAGTCCTGGGATCGAGCCTTGCCTTGGACCCCGGGCTCAGTGCAGAGTCTGCCTGAGATTCTTTCCCCCTCCCTCTCCTTTCTCCTCTTCTCCTCCTCTTTCTTTCTCTCTCTCAAAAAAATAATAAGTAAAATCTAAAAAAAAAAAAAAAAAAATAGAACGGAGAAAATCCTAACTATGGAAGTAAAAGCATTTCTTGCCAGTGTGGACCAGGAAACAGCTCAGCTCAGGATGAGGGTGCAGAGAGAGTAGTCAGTGGGGCAATTATGTCAGTGGGGAGTGTGAAGCCTTGACTGTGGAGGAGTTGGTCCAGTTATGCTCCTTCTATGATAATACTATAATGGCGGCCCCTTGCAGCAAATGACTCACCTAAAAATAAGAGGTGCTCCTGATGAGGGTTTCTAGCTGTGTGTCAGGCAGAGCTGGTACACCAGAGTATGATATGATTTCAGTCTTTCATAATGAATAATAATAATAATAAAGGAAAAAAGAAAGGTAGGTCCACCCAATACTGAAAGTGTGAAGGCATTGACACAGTTCTCATGCAGAGTAAAGACACTCCATCTGTCAGGCATTGGGGAGGGGAGGATCAACCCACTAACTATAAGGGAAGTCAGCTTGCCCATAAATCCAGCCCACTAAGGATAGCACCCCACCAGTCCTCTCATTCAGGGGAGAAAAGAGAAGAGAGAAATTACAAATAAACTCACTTTAAATGAGGAACTTCACATAAGCTACTGAGAAAAAAAAAGTTTAAAAAATATAATTTTAAAGGTGAGTTGAAAGGAATGATTTTTCTGGAACATATAAATGACCAAATTGATTCAAAAGGAGGGAAATAATCTTAAGAGACTGAAAATTATAGAAAAAAAATTTAAAAGAGTCAAGATATCATCCTAACTCTCCACCAAAAGCAATAAACCCAGACAGATACACAGGTGAGAGTCATCAATATGTTATAAGCAAATAAATCCCTTATTTATGTAAAAACAATCACAGATCTTAGGATACAATTCAGAGCTTCTCAACTCATTCTATAAAGCTAAGATAATCCTTATACCAACACTGGAAAAAGATGGATTTTTTAAAAAGATAAAAGATAACTACTGTCTAATCACACCTATAAATATATAGACAGAAATTCTGAATTAAAATTTGACAAACTAGATTCAATAACTTATTAAAAGACCATTTCATGATTCACTATAATGTGACCAAAATTATTTTAAAAGAGGAAATGTCCATGGCACATTAAGTTATAACTGGACTATCCTTGTGAGCTGTATAAATGTTATATTATTTTCTCCCTTTGCCATGCTGTAAAGAAGTTTGGGACACCCTGGTTTAACCCAAAATGCTTGATGCATAATCATATGTAAAGCACAATTTCATTTATGTTAGACAATGTGTATGTGGCATGTGAATATGTGTGTGTGTGTTTAAAAATAGATAAAATATCTGGAAGGATAAACACTGGTATAATAACAATGGTTACTCTGAGGGAATCATTCTATTTTTACTAAATGTTATGTCTCCTGCACATAGCACAGTCATTGTCACATAGAAGTTTCTTTGTTAAATGAATAAATGAAATAAATTTAGTTGGAGTAAACCACAACTTTCACTTTTTATTATAAATATCTATAGTTTGAATATTTTAAGTGAACATATATTTAATTGCATTAAAATGGCATATTAAAATTATAATGTACATACACAGACATACACACATGCAAGAGTATAGCTATTATTTCCCAATGGTTATTCATTAACAAATATTTGTTGAGAAAGTGTTATGTGCCAGGTACTGCATCAGATGCTCATTATCACATAGTGAACAAAAACAAAATAGATTTCAAATTTAGGTCTCTCTCTCTCTCTCTATATATATATATATAGTTGATAATTATGATTATTTAATCATTTATTAGTCCATCGAACTGTTTGATCACTTAATCTGTGTCAGATACTTTGTTAAGAGAAATCTATTGAATCTTACAAAAATAAAAGTTCTCCTAATTATATGTTCCCATATGCATATGAGGGAAATTCACAAAAATTGGCTAGGGAAGTGAGTATTCGTTGTTCTTCATAATTGGGCAAATTCACTGGAATATATATCAGGAATTTTTGTTAAAAAGCAATATGAGTCAATTCTAAAAAGGATGATAAACTGTTTATTTTCTATATAAACAAGAAAAGGGCAAAACTATCTAACAAAGGGGAAACAGATCAAAGAACACTGAGTTTGAAATCAGATTGACCTGATTGCGAATGCTGTATTGTGTGTGAGCATACCTCTGGAGTGCAGGATGTAATGCACCAAAAAGGGTATAGGAGGCTGTGCCAACATGTTACTAGGAGGGCTTGTAGAAGCTTGGAGAATGTTATGATGCACATTAAGTGAAGTAGAAGTAACTATAACTCTCATGGCACACCATGGAAGAGGAGCTCAAAAGCTCCAAGAAGTGGGCATGTTAAAGCAGAGGTAAGCCTGAAGAACCCACTGGGTGATTATCGACCATGGTACAGCCCAGAAACACTTTGTTTCACAAACTGATAAAATGTTTACTGGAGAGAAGGGTATTAGCATGGGAAGAACCTCAGTGATGGTTTTCCTCTGAGGACTAGTCTTGATATTTGGAGATATTACACAGCTGGCTTCTTATAGCATTGAAAATGGCAGGGTTTCAAAAAGAAGAAGAAGAAGAAGAAGAAGAAGAAGAAGAAGAAGAAGAAGAAGAAGAAGAAGAAGAAGAAGAAGAAGAAGAAGAAGAAGAAGAAGAAGAAGAAGAAGAAGAAGAAGAAGAAGAAGAAGAAGAAGAAGAAGAAGAAGAAGAAGAAGAAGAAGAAGAAGAAGAAGAAGAAGAAGAAGAAGAAGAAGAAGAAGAAGAAGAAGAAGAAGAAGAAGAAGAAGAAGAAGAAGAAGAAGAAGAAGAAGAAGAAGAAGAAGAAGAAGAAGAAGAAGAAGAAGAAGAAGAAGAAGAAGAAGAAGAAGAAGAAGAAGAAGAAGAAGAAGAAGAAGAAGAAGAAGAAGAAGAAGAAGAAGAAGAAGAAGAAGAAGAAGAAGAAGAAGAAGAAGAAGAAGAAGAAGAAGAAGAAGAAGAAGAAGAAGAAGAAGAAGAAGAAGAAGAAGAAGAAGAAGAAGAAGAAGAAGAAGAAGAAGAAGAAGAAGAAGAAGAAGAAGAAGAAGAAGAAGAAGAAGAAGAAGAAGAAGAAGAAGAAGAAGAAGAAGAAGAAGAAGAAGAAGAAGAAGAAGAAGAAGAAGAAGAAGAAGAAGAAGAAGAAGAAGAAGAAGAAGAAGAAGAAGAAGAAGAAGAAGAAGAAGAAGAAGAAGCCGCCCCCAGATGACAGTGCTTAATTCTCAGAAGCCAAGGGGGTGTAATTACTATAATGAACAGCAGGGTTTGCGTCGTAGCCAGGAGGGCCTGACCCATAGAGAGCTATGGATATTGTAAATGATCTTTATTAACAAAAGAAATTAAGATCAGATGATCAGGAGATTGAGAGTAGCCACCCAATAGAAGTCATGATCTCTTGCACGGCTTCTAGATAGAAGCCAATTTTCGCCTCTGGAATCTAGTGACTGAAGAAGAAGCCAGATCTTCAGGAGAAAAGAGCCTAGAAAAGTATGGCAAGCATAAGATTTCTCCAATACTTCCCCTAGTAGCCTTCAGTCATTTACAACAGGGGGAGGGGAATATCCAAATATTTCAAGAATAGAGGATCCAAGTTAACATTCCAGGTTTCACAACTTCCCTGGTGAAGTTGAAGCACACAGCGGCCAAAGAATAAAAGGCGTTTTGGCCCAGGCCTGGCTCACAGTGCGTCCAGTGGGTCCAAGACCCATCCAGTGGCCATGACCCAGTCCCTGAATGTTTAATTGGAATTGACATACTCAGTTATTATGTTCCACATTGGCTCCTTTGCTTGCGGAATAAGAGCTATTGTAGTAAAGAGGGCCAAGTAAAGCTTCTGAAACTGAACCTCTCTCTCTTGCCAAAATAGCTACTGAAAAAGAAAATTAGGAAAATGGCAGAAATTGGTGCCACCTAAAGACCTAGAAATACAGAGTAGTGGATCTTATATCTTCATTTAACTTACCAGTCTATACCTTATAAAAGTCAGATGAATTCTGAAACATAATGGGGGGTTACTGCCAATTTAATTGAATAATAGTACCAGACGTGGTATATTTGCTAGAAAAGATTAAAATAGTCTCAAGTAGGGGCACCTGGCTGGCTTGGTCAGAGGAGGGTGAGACTCTTGATCTTGGAGTCATGAGTTTGAATCCCACACTGAGTGCAGAGATTACTTAGATAGATAGATGATAGATAGATAGATAGATAGATAGATAGATAGATAGATAGATGATAGATAGATAAAAATAAAACAACTTCAAGTACATGGTACTCAGCCATTGATCTGAATGGCTTTATCCCCCCTGATCAAAAGGGTAAATAAAAAACATTCACATAGAGAAGATAACAATATACATTTACAGCCTTGTTCCAGAGCTATGTGAAAACTCTATGTTCTGTCAAAATACAGACTGAAGAAAACTGGGCTGTCTTGACATACCTCAGAATATCACACTTGTCCATTCTATAATGACATCATGCTAATTGGGATGAATGAGCAAGAACTGCAAGTGTATTAGAGGCCTCAGTAGGACACAGGAGAGAATATGGTAAAGATTCAGGGGACCAATACATCCATGAACATGTTAGGATTCCGGTGGTCTGGGACATAGTGCAGCATAACTTCCAGACTAAAAGAGACAAAGATTATATTTCCTACCTGTGATGAAAGAAGCACAATCTCACAGGTATCTTTACGTTTTGGAGACTGCCGATACCACACTTGGGAACATTGCTCAAATCCATCTCCTGGGTGACCCGAAAGGCAGACATATTTGAGAGCAGAAAAGGGTTCTGTAACAGGTTCAGGCCCCATGCAAGTTGTCCTGCCACTTGGATCATATGACCTGGCCGACTCTATAGCATAAATGGTATTAATGCTGATAAAAGACGCTGTGCGGAGTTTGTCTTAAGGTTTAAGGATGAGGATTTGGCTCATTCCACCCAGTAAAACACCCAGACAAGCCAAAGGTGCTACCCAAAGTAGAGAAAAATTTAGAATGGGTAGCATAGGAAAGAAATTATGATGTATTTCA